>NC_043709.1:98050586-98350618 GCF_006229205.1 Suricata suricatta
CACTTCAGATAGCTGTGAAATTAGGTGATTAACTAGTTGGTACCTAACCTTCTAATTTCTGTATAAGTCTAATTACATGAAATAGAAGTGGGGGTTTTGATTTTTTACTTTGCTTTTCTGTTTGGAGTATCATTGAAACTACTGTATTGTAAATGATGGAAAATAATTGCATATGTTAAAAAAATAAATTGTATAAAAACATTAGACATTTTTAATTATTAAAAGGTATATTGAAGTTGTAAACAAAAAAATATATAGCTATGGTGACTATAAGTAATTATAATGTATTATATAATTGAAAGTGATAAGAGAGTATAAGTGTTCTCACTAAGAAAAGAAAAGGAAAGAAGGAAGGGAGGAAGGAAGGGAGGAAGGGAGGAAAGCAGGAAGGAAGGAGGGAAGGAGAATATGGGAGTATGTGCGGTGATGGAGGTGTTAATCTAGAACTAGAATAGGAGGCCCTATTTGATACACAGTGTATATGTGTATCGAATCACCACCATGATGTACACTTTAAATGTCTTTCGACATAAAAAAATTTTTAATGTTTATTTTTGAGAGAGAGAGAAGGAGGGAGGGAGAGAGAGCATGAGCAGCGGGAAGGGTAGAAAGAGAGGGAGACACAGAATCTGAAGCAGGCTCCAGGCTCTGAGGTATCCGCACAGAGCCTGATGCAGGGGTTGAACTCACAGACCGTGGATGCTTAACCAGCTGAGCCACACAGGTGCCCCGTCTTCCAACCTTTTTTTTTTTTTAATCAACTATACCTTGATAAGGCTGAAATAAAAATAATCAGGTACTGTGTGTGTGTGTGTGTGTGTGTGTCCTTAGTTGCAAAATGTAGTAGTCATTCTTGTGGTTGGAAAAGCAATTTGTTTTAGAATATTTGATTCCCAGGGAACCTCGGGGAGGACCAGGGAAACTAGTTTGCAGGCCACACAGACCCAGTCTCTGACCATATCAGAAAGGCCCACCACCTTCCCTTCAAAAGGGCAGTGCATCCCATACTGCCCACGCTGGCCCTCAGATGCCCAGAGCCTCCTTTCCAGGAGTCCCGCACACCGATGCCTCTGTCTCTTCCATCACTAGGGCTTGCGTCCCACATGGTACGAGGTAGCTGCCTCCTTATGCTCTTGCTTCACCTGCATGGTAGACCTCATTTAGTTGTCTCTGGTTGGTGGGGTGTGGGTCACATGCCTGCTCCCCAGCTACAAAGGAGGCTGGAAAACCCCGTTTCCTGACTTCTCTCTTGGAAAAGAGGAATTTTCCAGACATGGGGAAGGTATCAAAGGGTAGCTAGAAAACATGGCAAACGTCCCCCACTGTAAAGCTATGTGGCACCTGTGAGATGAGATCCAGAGAGGGTCACAGACCCTCTCAGTCTGCATCCTTGGTCGCAGCCAACAGAAACTGACTCTGGTTAAGTTAAATGTTATTGCAGGGAAGATGGAAGAGGAAAAATAGCCACAGAGGGGAAAGGGGAAAGGTCATTTGTGGAGCACCTACTATGTGCTTTGTCACATGCATTATTTCTTTTAAGTTTTATGCCGATCCTGTGAAATAGATATTGTTACTCCCATTTCACAGGTGAAGAAACTGAGCCCCAGTGAGGCTCAGCGGCCTAAGATCCAAGAGCTAATAAGTGGCAGATGTAGAAATAAAATTTAGATCTTTCTGATTTAGAATCCCCTGCTGTTTCTGTGGCTTATTTTTCTTTATTTTTTGAGTGCGTGGATTGTCCAGCATCTCCAAATATTTTTCCTACTGCTGGAGCCTAGCACGGGCAGCAAGCGGGGTGACTGCCCGAGGCTGTGGCGGCGGAGGAGAGAAGGGGGAGGGGCGTGCCTGTGTGGGCCCTTTGTCGTCAGTTGTTTATAAATCTGGACCTTCTCCCTTGCAGCAAATATCAGAGGTATTTCTTCTGGCTCTTAGACCCAGGGAAGGTAACCATGCCTCTGTTCATAGGGACACATCCAGGAGAGGCAGTGTTGGGTGTCAGGTGAGGCCAGGCCAGCCTGGCGGTGTCCTGGAGATCACCCTGTCCTCAGCCCTTCTGAGAGAAACCATCCTGAGCCAGGGGCCTGGATTGGGGGTTCGGTGTCAGGGCTACGCCCACATGGAGGTGATGGTGATGGTTGGGCCTTGGGGGCAGAGGGGGCCCAAGCAGGAAGATGCCCAGAAGGAGAAGAAAGAGGCAGCCCTTGGGGGAGGTGGTCTGGGCCCTGGGGTGCCCTGGGTGTCCCCTTCCTGAATTACAAGGCCCACGTAGGGCTGTTCCTGGAATCCTCAGTCCCTTATGGCTATAAACTCCTTACAAGAATCCCTTCATTTTTTATCTAATTGAGTGAGGATGATTGTGGCAACTGGAAGAAATGCCCGTGGATAGCCCCAGATCGCAAAGCCTGATGTGGTCTGGCCTGCCACACTCAGGGGTTGGGGCCTGGGGGCCCGTGGTGGCCCACACTTGGTTCCTGTGGTTCATGGGGATGCTTCAGGGCCAGAGTCTGAAGTTCGGGTAAGACTCGGACCAGAAGCCAAGGAGGAGGGAAAGGGAAGGTCAGAGGACCATGGGGTGGAGCCGTGGACTTCCGGTCGTGACGTCACAACACAGCTCTGTCGCGGGGTGTGTTGTCATCGTCAAAGCACTAGTTTGAATTTTAAAGCATATATTTACTCATTTAACAATTTCAGATTCGAAAGGCACCTGGGGGGCTCAGTTGGTTAAGCCTCCGACTTTGGCTCAGGTCATGATCTTGCAGTTGGTGAGTTCGATCCTTGTGTCCAGCTCTGTGCTGACAGCTCAGAGCCTGGAACCTGCTTCGTATTCTGTGTCTCCCTCTCTCTCTGCTCCCCTCCTCCTTGCACTCTGTCTCTTTCTCTCTCTTCAAAGCAAACAAAGAAACGTTATTTTTTGCATCGGAGAGAATACACTAAAAAAAAAAATCTCTCTCCTTCCTGTCTGGCAGCTCCCACCGCTGAGGTAGAGGTTTCTGCCTCCTTCCAGAAATGTTTTACGCACATATAAGCAAACACATTCACACGCACATTCTTTCCCCCCACTTATTACATAAATGTCAGCATACTAGTCCCATTGTCCTGCACCTTGTTTTTTTAATGCATGAATAATTAACTAGCTTCTCCCCTAAGAGAGTAGATTGAGATCAAACCTACACCAAAGTGGCCCTGGCTCGTTTGCATTCTGAATTGGTTTTCTGCCAGGGTGAGAGGGGGTGAGACCCTTACTTAAGGAGGGGTGTGTATGTGTGGGGGGTGCGCGCACAAGTGTTGGGGTGCTGTGGGCGTGCACCACCAACAAGCCCGCAGCAGAGTTTAGAGCCCCACTCAGAAAGCCTGGCTCTGTGTCTGGGGTCTCACCACCAAGCTGGGGCTGATTCCTTCCTGCAAAAGGGTAACAGGAATGTTTCTTGGGGTTGTTGCGGGTACGGGAGGAAGATGAGGTGGGAAACAGTCCTGTGAATTGTCAAGTCCTGTGAGGTGAGGGATTATTCTCAGCCTGACTGAATCAGAAGTGGTTTCCTCCATTTTTCTTAAGGGCAGGCCTGACCTTTGCTTCCCTCCACCCACCTCCTTATTTAGAGTCGGTGGCAGTCACCTCTACCTCTGGGAGTAAATAGAAAGCCTCGGGCCTCCCACCCACACCCACTTCCCCATTTATGGGCATCTACTCTACCTCCCTCCTTCACACTCTTTCTTGGGCATTTGAAACCGGACTCCTCTCCTGCACTCCCCAAGTCTTCAACCCCTCTCTCCTCTGGCTCCTTCTAATCAGTATTTCTTCCAGTCTTAAAAAGCAAACCCGCCCCTGATCCCCCCTCGCCTTCCACTGCTTTCCTCTTCCACTCCAGACTCAAACTTTCTCAAAGATTAGCTTACGCTCAGTACCTTCACCTCCAGTCCCGTTCATTTCTTAGCCCTCGTGTTTCTAGATCAAACATTCATTGAGCTCTATGTGTCAGGGGCTGCTCTAAGTACTTGCATGTCCTGATCTTAAAAAAAATTTTTTAATGTTTATTTATTTTTGAGAGAGAGAGAGAGAAAGAGAGCCCAAGCAGGGGAGGGGCAGAGAGAGAGGGGGAATCACAGAATCTGAAGCAGGCTCCAGGCTCTCAGAGCTTGACATGGGGCTTGAACTCATGAACCCTGAGATCATGACCTGAGCCCAAGTAGGATGCCACCGAGGCGCCCCATGTCCTGACCCTTTTAGTCCTCACAACAACAACCCAAAAAGGTAGGTGCTACTACTAGCCCATTTTACAGATGAGGAAACTGACGCCAGAGAGGTTAAATGTGATCATACTGAGTGCAACCCACACATAGGAAGTAAGTATTCCTGGTTTCAAAGCCAGGCCATCTGCTTCTAGAGCTGGTGCGCTTAGTCACATCAGTACCTGCCTCCTGTGTGCAGTGGCTTGGTAAACCGATCTGTGAAAGGTCAGTGACCTCTGCTAAAACACAAAATCCAACCAAGTAAAGCTTTATTAAGTGTGAATTGGGCAGTATCCCATCTAGCAAGCAGAGAGGAGCTCCTGGGAGTTGCACAAAATAAAGGTTTTTATATGGAGGAGGGTGGGGCAAGAATATTATTAGCAAAAGCAAGATTGTTTCAGGCCAGGTTATCTTCCTTCCTTTATTTATTTTTTTAAGTAATAACACCCACCATGCGCCTTGATCTCACAACCCGAAGTTCAAGAGTAAGCTGATCTACTGACTGAGCCAGCAAGAAGCACCAGATCATCTTCCTTTAGGGGAAAGGCAGGGGAGTCTCCCTGGATGGATTTCCTCATAATTTTTTGAGGCATGGAGAGGGACTGTGTGATACATTACCTCACTGGAGCTGACTAGAAAGCTCCAGATTGACTGAATTAAAATTCTACCCTTAGAGAGGCGCCTGGGTGGCTCAGTGGATTGAGCATCCGATTCTTTATATCAAGGTTGTGAGTTCAAGCCCTGCCTTTGGCTCTGTGCTGAGTGTGGAGCTACTCCTGGAGAAGTTGAAACTGTAGATGTCTTGGTTTGCGGTCCTGGGAGCACTTGACTCTGCAGGCTCTGAGTTGGGCCTGTAGCTGGCTTTCTTTTTAATACCTTTGTCCATACAATAACACTTTTGAGACATTCTCCAGTAGTTTTCAGCTGCAGCCCCATTGACTCCTTATCCTGCCTTGGCTTTGGAGACTTCCAAGGCCACCCCGCCTCTCACTCTGGCTGCCGTCTTCCTGCTGACCCATCTCTCGCCTCCCATGGCTACTCTACCTACCCGTCCCACTGGACATCACAGAAACATTCTAAACTGCCCAACTGAATGTAGGCCATTGTTCAGAAGCTTGGATTTTTTCATTTGGGCCTGGAAGGCCATGGAGGGCTACTAATCAGAGGTGGGGGTGAGGTGTTCGATCAGATATATGCTTTCGAAAGCCTCTGGCCTTGAACATGTTGTTCGCTGGCAGGTGCCTTCCCCACTTCTCCCCACTTCCTTAGTCAACTCTTTTGAAATACCTTTGGTCTCAGCTTAAATGCCACTTTCTCAGGGAAGTATTTCCTAAGGATCCCTTCCCCTGCTCTGACAACCTAGTGCCCTCACTGTAGATTCTAGGAGTCGCCTTCTGTCTCAGATCCCTTATTCTGGATTGTAATTGGCCATTTTCCTGTCTGTGCACCCCTTCCCCCGATGGAACTGTTTGGCTAATTTGTCTAGATTTGGCCATAAAGCACTCCATAAATGTATGCCGAGTGACATTTTACTGATGTAGATTTTTCTGGAACAGGGGAAGGGAAAAGAATTTCAAGGTGGTGGTTTGGTTCAAGAGAAGTCAAAGCGAGAGGCATGGAAATAGAAACATGGGAATGGAAATGGTTGTGTACGTGTGTGTCTCTTACCTTCCCAGGATGTCCAGGATGTCTCTTACCTTCTCATCTAGGGGTGATGAGAAGAGCACGGGTTCAAAGTGGTGGAACTGTGTTCGAATCCTAGCTCCACTACTTGCTGCATCGTGATCTCAGGAAAGCCCCTTAATCTGTTTGTTTCTCAGTGACACCAGTTACCTGAAACTCAGCACGATGCCAGCGGGCCAGGGCTGTGCTCCTGTGCCTGACTGGCCTGTGCAAATAGACTCTCCCCTCGGTGCCTCTGTTCCCGCAAAATGACAGCAGTGGCCAGAGTTTTTCCAAGGCCACTTTCATATTTAAGCCTCTTTAGCGTACTGTATACCTCTCAGATTTTATGCTCTGGACAATCGACACAGCAGGGAACATCTCTCCTGGAAGAAGAGGGTGATGTTTCACCCAACGATCGTACACCCACCAGAAAGCATGCTCCTACCCACCAGAGGGGCAATCAGGGAAGTTGTTTATGCAGACAGAGCAGCCCTCACGACAGAGCCTACCCCGGCCTCTTAAAAGCTGCTTCAGAATCGCACGGACTTTTGTTGCATTCCCACAGCAGTGAGGCCGAAGATCTGATAAGACCCCGGGCTGATATGACCCATCTTTTGTACAAAGCTTATCACCTTGGTTCCGGGGCAGCCCTGGGGACAAGGGTGTTAACTGTACACTTACAGCATGCTGGATATGGTGAGGGATTTTATTAGTTGGGGCTTTCCAGAGACAGAACCAGTACGGTGTGTGTGTGTGTGTGTGTGTGTGTGTGTGTGTGTGTGTGTGTGTATACGTACACACACACTCAGACATATAGTGATTTGTTTTTAAAAATTGGCTCATGTGACTCTGGAGGCTGGCAAGTCCAAAATCTGCATGGCAGGCAGTCAAGATGAAGGTCCAAGAAAGACCCAAGGTTGTGGTTCATGTCCAAATGCCATTTGCTGCTCTTGCTCAGGGAGGTTAGTGTTTTGTTCTATCCAGGCCTTCAGCTGATTGGATGAGGCCTACCCATATAATGGAAGGCAATCAGCTTTACTCAAAGTACACCAATTTTATTTGTTTATTATTATTAAATATTTTTTATAATAGTTTATTGTCAAATTGGTTTCCATATAACACCCAGTGCTTCTCCCCACAGGTGCCCCCCACCATGACCATCACCCCCTCCGTCCCTCTCCCTCCCCTTTCAGTCCATGGTTTGTCTTCAGTATTCAGTAGTCTCCCTTGATCTGTGTGCCTCAC
Source organism: Suricata suricatta (assembly GCF_006229205.1). Lineage (NCBI taxonomy): Eukaryota > Metazoa > Chordata > Mammalia > Carnivora > Herpestidae > Suricata > Suricata suricatta. Next base: position 98,057,724 of record NC_043709.1, read on the forward strand.
TCTTCTCCGCTCTCTTTCCCCCTTCCTCTCCCCCTGGTCCCCTGCCAGGTCTTATTTTAAAAAATTTTTAATGTTTACTTTTGAGAGACAGAGGGACAGAGTGTAAGCAGGGGAGGGGCAGAGAAAGAGGGAAACATAGAATCTGAAGCAGGCTCCAGGCTTTGCACTGTCAGCACAGAGCCCTATGTGGGGTTGACACCCACGAACTGCGAGATCATGATCTGAACCAAAGTCAGATGCTTAACTGACTGAACTACCCAGGCGCCTCTAACTTTTATTATTTTTAAATGTTTATTTATTTTTGAGGTAGGAGGAGGAGAGGGTGGAGAGGAGGAATCCCAAGCAGACTCCACACTGTCAGTGCAGAGCCCAACATAAGGCTGGAACCCATGAACGAGGAGATCACGACCTGAGCTGAAACCAAGAATTGGATGCCTAACTGATTGAGCCACCAAGGCACCGCTCAAAGTACAATTCTGATGTAAACCTTACCCAAAAACACCTTCACAGAAACACCGAGAATAGTGTTTAACCAAATATCTGGGTACTGTGGTCAAGCCAAGTTAACACATAAAACTAACTGTCATAGGGGCTTTCTGTTTAATCCCTACAACCTGGGAGGTAGATGTTGGGATCCCTATTAATGGTGAGAAAATGAAGGCTCAGAGGAGTGACGAGGGTAACTTAGGGCCACAGAGGTACAGTGGCAAGCAGTCATCAAGAGTTCACCGCCTACATAGTGGACACAAGAATGCTTGCTGAATGAGATACTCAAAAACCAACACCAAGGTGACCGGAGCAGAGATGTGTTAAGTCATGGTTAGAACCAGATGGAAAGTATTAACACACCTTTTACCAGAAAGGAGGCTGCTGGGCAGCTGAGTCATCTGCCTCTCAACATTGGGATAAGATTGGCTCCTTCCATCACCCATGTTGTGGAAAGTCTGGTGTCTTCCTCAGGATTTCTGAGATTGCCTGGAGTGAAGGTTGGAATGCGTTCCCTTGGTCATTGGCCCTGAGTTCCTGCTTCTGCCCAGGCAGCCATCTTATCCCTCTTGCCTGAGCAGAAGCTGTTTGTCAACCTTGGAACTTTTTTCCTTTATTTCAAAACTCACCTCCTTCCCACACTACCGTGAAGTGCCTGTGTGGCAGGTTTTAGTGATGGCCTGGGGAGACAGAGAGAACTTACGGAGCAGCAGCGATGACTACAAATTGGATATTAGACCACATGTTCTCATACAGGCTTCCCATGGCCATTTCTACAGCCCCAGTGCCACTGCCGCTTGGCCTTTCCCCTTCCTCATCTTCCTTCTTCTTCCTCTCTCTGCCCTCTGTTGTCACAATCCTCTCCCTCTCAGAAATAAAATTAACTCCCTCACATTTTCCTTCACAGGGGAATTGTCTTCTTTCACTCAGAGTGTTCATTTTGGCGCCAGGCCTTCCTCTACGGGTCCTGGGGGTGGGCAGATGCTTTCTGAAATTCTCTCGCCGGTGGGGTCTGGCTCCTTCTCCCACAGGAGCTGGGATGAGACAGCGTCTGAGGCCAACCTAGGCACTACCCTTCCTAGGACTGGTCAGGTGAGAAGGCCACCTCCACCTGTCTAGCTTGTGGCAAGTGAAACTCAGGGGTGAGGGCAGGTCTACTTCAACTGAAGGCTCTGGGCCCCCCCACAACTCCGTGGTCTGTTTGTTCTCCCCTGTGACTTGTCCCCGGTGCATGAGCACGCTGGCCAGAGGGCAGGAGCGTCTGGTCTGAAATGGCACTGGGCATGCCAGTGTCTGTCAGACCGTCTGCTCAGGTAAACCCCCACCATGAAGCCCACAGTCTCCCTCTCTGCTTTGGGCTCTTGTATTCAGAGCCCCTCCTATGCCTCTTAGGCATCTGCAAGCCCTATTCCCTGTTATGGGCTTTGAAGGCTCACGCACGAAGCACCATAGAGTTAAGATTCCCAGGCCCTGGAGGCCTTTGGGTTCCTGAGATGCAGGGGTGTCAGATGCTGGTGCTGTGGGCTTTGGGGGCAAATAGACATGCTTAAGTCCTGACGCCATCTCCATCACTTATTTTATTGATTTGGGCCAATCACTTATCCTTTCTGAGCCTTAGTTTCTTCATTTGTGAAAATGAGGATCACCACACTTTTGTTGTGAGACCTGCTAAGAAGACAGGGAACGTAAGATACGGCAAGCACTTTGCATAAGACCCCCATGTTTAGGTCAAGGTCCAGGAAGCAGAGAGTCTGGGCCCTGCCCTCTGTAGTCTCCGACCCCTAAGAGAAGTGGGGCCTCACCTGCCATCCCCTAGCCTGGCTTCCTTGGGGTCTTTGAAAAGCCTCACTGGATACCTTTGGGAGATTTGACCTGTGATTCCAGCTAAGGTCCCTAACGAAAGCAGTGGAGACTGTATCAGCCATGTGAATGTTGTAGGTCGACAACCTGAGCCTTGAGGCCCCAAAAGCTCATTCGTGGACATTGAGATGCTCTGCTCCCCTGAATGATACTCTCAAATGACCCAGCCCTGGGCATGGACTAGGGCCCCTCGGCTGTTCTCTGTGCCTGCCCCTCTCCCTGAGCTGGCAAATTGTACTCAGTGGCAGAGAGCCTTTGTTTAGACCCGCGCTTATGGTCTCTTAGTCAGTTTGGATGGAAGAAGAGGGAAGGAAAAAAATCAAGTTCAGTGTATTCATTCAATAATTTTCAGTGATACATTCATGTACTAGGCGGTACTACCTTTAGACCTGGACCAGGCCCCCACTGGCCCACCTCCCACTCCAGCAATACCCCCGGACCCTCTACACCATGCATGAACTTGACCTGAGGAGTCCTGGTGTTGGGGGAAGGGTGCAGCTCTGCAGCCAGGCCTCGGCTCCAGAAGAATAGCCTGGAGTCTGCTCACTCCTGCTGGCTGGTGTGGGATCACAGAAGACAGAGTTCTGGAATGGTGCTGACCTGTTGATTTTGTGTGGCTCAGATTGTTTACCTAGACAGCGGCCCAGAAAAGGGACATTTGCCCAAGAATGCCTTGCTTACTGTGGAGGCAGCCCTCATGCTGGGCACCTTGCCAGGCACTAGAACTAATCAATATCCTGCTCCCCCCATCCCCCGGGAGCTTATATTTTGGTCAGGGGAGGCAAACTGAGGTGACAGGGGCTATGAAAAGAAAAACAGCAGGTTAAGGGAGATAGATGATGACAAGGAGGGCTGGCTGGGAAGTCTTGACTGAGGAGCTGGCCTTGAAGAGCCGTGCGAGGGGCGCCTGGGTGGCTCAGTTGGTTAAGTGTCTGACTTCAGCTCAGGTCATGATTTCACAGTTTGTGAGTTCGAGCCCCATATACTGCTCCGTGTTGACAGCTCAGAGCCTGGAGCTTGCTTCAGGTTCTGTGTCACCCTCTCTCTCTCTGCTCCTCTCTTTCTGATGCTCTGTCTCTTTCTCTCTCAAAAATAAATAAACATTGAAAAAACAACGTGAAGAGCAGTAGGAAAGTTCCAGAGTGTGCCTAGGGGACGAGCTCTCCAGACAGAAGGAACAGAAAGTGGAGGCCGGCCTTGGCTCAGCCAGAGCCAGAGAGAAAATGAGGACAGAGATGTGGTGAAGGCCAGGTCGGGCAGAGTCTGCAGACCCTTGGAAAGCCTGGCCTTCACACCAAGAGAGAGGAAAGCCATTGAGGGGTTTGAGCTGAGGAGTATATGATCTGACTTACCTTTTTATTTATTTTTTAAAATATTTTATTTTTTGAGAGAGAGAGAGACAGCGTGAGCAGGGGAGGGTCAGAGAGAGGGAGACACAGAATCTGAAGCAGGCTCCAGGCTCTGAGCTAGCTGTCAGCACAGAGCCCGACACGGGGTTCGAACACATGAACTGAGAGATCATGACCTGAGCCGAAGTTGGACACTTAATGGACTGAGCCGCTCAGGCGCCCCCGACTTACCTTTTTAAAAGGCTGACTCCATTCATGCATGTTCACTGCTATGTAGTCTTTCATCCTCAAAAAAACCACAAAAAAACCAATTTAGTATCTGTTCTCCTGCAATGACCTCTGGGGCCATTCCAGCTCTTCGCAATAAGAAACAGCACTGCTGAGAACGTTGTTTACACATCTCCGCGCAGGCGTTTCCGTTAGGTAGATACCTAGGAGAGGAATCGCTGAGCTGTATAAAGTCATGCTGAAACATCATGGAAAAAAAGGCCGAGTTGTTTTTCAGAGTAGTTGTACCTATTTACACGTCTAACCATATACAGGAGAACCGTTGCTGTACTTAAATAAGACCTCTTCCCACACGTCTTGTCAGGCTCCACAATTATGACCAGTCGAATGATGTCAAATTGTACTTCCTGTGGCCTTGATTTGCATTTTTCTGGTTGCTAATGAAGCTGAGTACAAATTCCCCTCCAAGGAGGGGAGATGGGAGTTCAGAAGTTAAGTGATGTGTGCAAGGTCACTCAGTGGTGGAGTCAGGATTTGAATTCAGGTCTGTTTTCCCAGTGAAGTTTTTGCCATGCAACCCGGCAGCCTCCCCCAAAGGCTGATGGATTCACTCCCACAGAGCATCCTTACAGCATGAAATTCAGATTTCATGCTTTAACACAACTACGAATCACCACATTTCATGGATGTTGGGGTCTATAATTCTGACACAGATTCAGATGTGTGGCTTTTATCCCCTACACCAAGTAATTCTCTGACAGCAGCGGGGTGTCCTACAATTCCACTCAATTCTGACACTGTCCACCTGGAGAGAGCATCAGATGCCACAGGTTGAAGGCTCAGTCCCACAAGACTGCCTCCCACCTCAGACCCCAGTTGCAAGCCTGGGCTGTTACTTGTGCTTCTGACCAACTGGCTCTAAGTGAGAGGTACCTATGATCCCCTCTGGGGGTTCAGTTAATTTGCTAGAGCTGCTCAGAGCTCAGGAACCAGTTTACTTACTAGATTACTAGTTATTACAAAGGCTGTTAAAGGATATTAATCAACAACTAGATGAAGAGATATGTAGGGTGGGGTCTCCAACCAGGAGCTCTGTTCCTGTGGAGGTTGGGGCCTAGCACAGTGGCACGTGGATACATTCTTGCTCACCAACCTGGAACCAAACCCTACCCTTTTGGGATTTTATGGAGGCTTTATTACATAGGCAAGTTGATTAAATCATTGGCAGTTGGTGATTAATTCAACCTCCAGCCCTTCTCCACTCCTGGTATGTCAAGGGGGTGGGACTGAAAGTTCCAGCCCTCCAATCCCGTGGCTGGTTCTCCTGGCACTCAGCCCCTCTCCTTAGGTGCTATTCCAAAAGTCCCCTCATTAATATAAACACAGGGCGTGGTTGAAAGGGGTTTGCTATGAATATCAAGACACCTTTATTGTTCTTATCACTAGGGAAATTCCTAAAGGAGCTCTGTGCCGGAAATGAGAGGAATATCAGATATATATATATATATATATATATATATATATATATATATATATATATTTTAATGTTTATTTATTTTGAGAGAGAGAGAGAGAAAGAGAGTGAGAGAGAGGTGAGAACAGGGGAGGGGCAGAGAGATAGAGAGAGAAAGAAAGAGAGAGAGAGGGAGGGAGAGAGAGAATCCTAAGCAGGCTCTGAGCTGCCAGTGCAGAGCCTGACATGGGGCTTGATCCCATGAACCAAGAGATCATGATGTGAGCCGAATTCAAGAGTTGGCCCCTTAACCGACTGAGCCACCCAAGTGTCCCTCTATATTCTTATGATAACTCAAAATATCACAGGTTCTCTCAAGAGTTGAAGTATAAATATCAAAATTCTTGAATGGCTACTGTGTCCACTCAACGCTAACCTTGCCCCCAGAACTGTGTTGGGGATATAGGGAAAAAAATAAAGGTTGGGCCCTGGCCTCAGGGGGTTACAATCAGGGGACTTGAGACCTTAGAGATTCTCCACATTTAACAAACATTGGTCATAATCCCAGAAAAAATTAGAAGCCTTAGAGTGAGGACAAGGATCACCTTATGGTAGTCATTTATAAACTCCTAGGTCATGCCTCATCATGAAGTTTTTCATACTTGGTAAAAAGTCTCTCTAGCACTATTCCTATAAAATCTTGTTGGTTTCTAGAATCCATGTCTCCTGTTCAGTAATTTATACCTTCTACAGGTTGAGATGATAAAGGCTTACAGGCGGGCACCTGGGTGGCTCAGTCGGTTGAGCGTCCGGCTTCAGCTCAGGTCATGATCTCACAGTTTGTGGGTTCGAGGCCCACATCGGGCTCTGTGCTGACGGCTAGCTCAGAGCCTGGAATCTGCTTCTGATTCTGTATCTCTCTCTCTCTCTCTCTGACCCTCCCCTGCTCACGCTGTCTCTGTCTCTCAAAAGTAAATAAAAAAATTTTTTTCAAAAAAAAAAAGGCTTACAGGCTTACAGATGAATCTGGCTTACAGTGTTAGAGCCTACCTAATCACCAGGTCCTACCCCACTCCAGGTGCCCAGAGGCCGTGTACCCCAGGTGAGGCTGTAACCCTTCCTAGCCCTGGGCCCGGGCCCTAGGGAATGAGTATTGCTTAGTCTGACCCACTTATGATAATTCCATTCCACTTGCCTTGATTTAAGAATGAGTAAATGAGGAGGGGACTGGGAAGAGAAGCAAAATGGATGAAGGAGAATGGGAAGTACAGGCTTCCAGTTATGGAATGAGTAAGTCATAGGGATGAAAGGCTCAGCCTATGAAATATCGTCAGTTGTATTGTAATAGTCTTGTATGGTGACAGATGGTAGCTATGCTGTGGTGAGCATAGCATAAAGTATAGAGACGTTGAATCACTATGTTGTACACCTAAAACTAACATAACATTATGTGTCAACTATACTTTAATTTTTAAAAAAAGTTTTTAATTGTTAAAAAGTAGGAACATTGGAGGGGTGCCTGGGTGACTCAGTTGGTTGAGTGTCTGACTCAGCTCAGGTCGTGATCTCGTGGTCCAAGGGTTCCAGTCCCATGTTGGGCTCTGTGCTGACAGCTCAGAGCCTGGAGCCTGCTTCCGATTCTGTGTCTCCTCTCTCTGTTCCTCCCCTACTTGCACTCTGTATCTCTCTTTCTGTCTCTCAAAAATAAATAAACATAAAGAAAAAAGTAGGAGTATTGGGAAAAAAATAATGAGTCTGTAGTCAACTTTGACCAATGAGATGTGAGAGGATGTCTTCTGAGGATGTCTAATTCTGGGGAGTAATTTTCATGTTCATAAAAAAAGACACACGGAAGAAATATTTTCTCTTTTATTATTTAAATATAGATACCATGAGAGGAGATGAAGCCTTGAGTTGTTACAGCCATGTTGTGACCATGAAGGGACAGACACTAGGGCAAAAACCAGTGTACCGAGGATGGTCAACCATGGAGGTGTCCTACCTCTGAATTTCTTGTCTGTCAGTAAGTTCCTTATTGATTAAGATTTTTTGAGTTCAGTCTCTTGATACTTGTAGCCCAAAGCATCTTAATCAACTGAGGTAAAATGTGGCATCAGGTGGCCTTGGCTCTGAGTGCTGGAGAAGGTCAAGCAAAGAAGTTGCTGGTGGAAGCCAGAGCTGTAGGCTGGCTGCTATAACAGATAAGCCTGGAAATCTGTGTTTAATGCAAAACAAACTCTTTGTCCCTGTGTCACTGTCTGTGCATAGTCCCAAGAAGGCAGCCTTTCATGTGGTCATCCTTCTTCTCTGTTCTTAGGGTTCTCTCCATTTAGTCACCAGTCGGTGGGGATGAGGCAGGCACACTTGCTTCTTAAGCATTGTAGGCTGGAAGTTACACTTGTTGCTTCTACTTTTGTTCCACTGGCTAGAAGTAGTGACACAGCCCCTCGTGGTTGCAAGGAGACTGGCTGCACAGCCCCTTCCAGTAACAACTACAGGGACATTTGACAGTCAGCAGCCCATCTCTGACAGAAGCTGTGATGGCCAGACCTCCAGGGAGTAGGCACCTTGTGAGGGAGGGGCTTTCAGCGGGGGGTGGTGGACATAATGTGTATTAAGGTAAAAATCTGATTAACAGGTGGCTCGTTGGAGTAAGGTCTGCATTTGGAATGGAGAATTATATAGACTTGAGTAGAGAGAATGAAACCAGAATACAGAATGCCTTGAATGTTTGTGTCAATCTATTTTGTTTTGTGTTCCCCAGAGTTCAGTTGGGACTGTTAAGCAGATGAACTTTGTCTGGGTCCCTACCTGTTGAGTGCTGGGATTTAGGAGGAATCCTACAATATTCCATGGCATGGATATAAAAACAAGCTTTATTTATTTATTGAGGGGTGGGGGAAAAAGAAACTATACAACCAATGGTCAGCAAAACTAAGTTGTCGTTCTAATAGAGAGACCCTGGCCCTTTTCATATGGCAGATACAAAAGCAACCTTGTCATTGAAAAAAACCCACAGGCTTTTCAGGGCTAGCCAGTCTGGATCTTGGTGCTCACTCTTGGCCGTGGACCCGGGGTCCTTGGGATGTTAGGTTGTGGGAAGCTGAGTTCGGGGTAGCACCTCCTGCTTTGAGAAGAGGAATCCCCATTCCAATGAGCTTTCTGCCCACGCCTTCCAGGGCCACTTTCCAAAACCCCTGGTCCTAGCACAGCTGGGACCCGAGGATTTTGTGATCTTTTGTTGCGGTGAAGAGCTAACATTCTTATGTAACGTTGCAAGAGGGCTCAGAGCCCTGGAATTCAGCAGGAGCAAGACCATTTATTGTGCATTGACTATGTGCTAGGCACTTTATAATAGCACTTGGTAGGCTGAACAAGCAGGGCCCATGGGTTGTAACCTTACAGCCACTCTCTTTTGTCTCTCCCTGCCCCTAAATTATTGTGTTCAATGGGATCAGTTCATCTTTATCCAGGATAGATGTGTGGCAGTCATGTGACTATCCTGTCTTTATCTTTTTAGGGTAAAGTCCTACAGTGACTTCGAGCTGGTAAAACACAGTCTTCATTCCAAAATTACAAGGTTTAGTCACAGGTGATCGTCAAAGCTTCCAATTATAGTTAAAGATACGGCAGCTTTACCTGTGCTTGGGAAGAAGTGTGGCCAGCATTTCTTTTCTTACTTGCTCTGCTCACCTAATAGCATTTTCTGAGCTCCAACTTGGGGAAGGTTTTGGGAACCCCAGGCCAGTGATCATAGAGGCATAGAGTGAGCCTCTCCCCAGCCCTTGTGGTGCTAGCAGCAGTGGGGACATGGCCCCTTCTCTGAGCTTCTAGAGTCTGCTAGCCTTACCCCTTCCCTCGGTCCCCCCACCCGGTGGTTATTATTTCTGCATTCCTTCCTTCTCTTTTCTGATTTTTTTCAGTCCTCTTACATGTGCTTAACCAACTCCCTGTATTCAGTTCTTCCTGATGAATTACTTGGTTTAGATTCTGTCTTCTTGGTTAGACTGATTATACATTAGTTGTTTAGGAATTTCCAACTAGCCAAAATTGAAAAAAATGTGAATTATAATGAATATAACAGTCAATTGTTTATGGAGAAAATTATGTCACATTTGCTTATGTCAGCCAGGGTTTGATAAGGTACTGCTCTCCCTGGGAGTGATTTGCATGAACTGAAGTGCTATGACCTTCCTTCCCTGCCTCTGCTGTAAACCCAGAGGGTGCCTAATATGTCATTCGTGGACCAAACGATGAATACACCTTCCATCATACCAGCATCATCAGTAGGATATGGGAGTGTGGAGGAGATGGGAGACTCCACTCTCATCCAGAAGGAAATGATATACAGGCTGGTGGCCACTGAATTTGAGTCTAGGTCTTTCTAGGGCTAGTGGGGGCAGGAGACACAGCAGAAGAGAAAAAAAGAATATTTCCTTGGGTCTCTCATGACATTACGGAGTTTGGCTTGTTTTCAAGATGTTCAGAGGATTCCTAACTTTAATTTGCTGAGTATCATCTTTACATCTTCATTCTCTGCTTCAAAGAGGAAGAAAAGAGCAAAAGAGAGTTTGCTCATCTTTATTTCCACACCAAAGCAAGGTAGCTAGGTAAGGGCTGCTGCCTTCGGTCCAAAATGCTAGAACAATTGTTTGTTGCAGCCTCCACTCCTCACTGTCTCATTGGAGTTGTGTGCTCCTCCTCCTCCTCCTCCTCCTCCTCCTCCTCCTCCTCCTCCCATCCCCCTCCTGTCTCACTACCTTTCTCCTCCTTCCGCTGCCCTTCCCCTCCCTTACCTTCTTCCTTCTCTTCTTCTTCCCTCCCCTTCTTCTCCTTGCCTCTTTATTTCCTCCTCTCCCATCCTCTTCTCCTCCTTCTTCTCCACCTTCGTTTCTCTAATGTTTTTAAAACAGACTTTGTTTTATGTGTTCCACAGTTTTGGTCAAAAGGTTAAAAAATGATGCCACTGGGGGGCATGTGGGTGGCTTAGTCGGTTAAGGGTCCGACTATACCCCAGTTCACCATCTCGCAGTTTCAGAGTTTGAGCCCTGCATTGGGCTTGCTGCTATCAGCAAGGACCCTGCTTGGATCCCTTGGCCCCCTCCCTCTCTGCTCCTCCCCTGTTCATGCTCTTTCTCTCTCCTTCAAAAATAAATAAACATTAAAATAAAACTTAAGTTAAAAAAAAGATACCAGCTTCAGTGCACTCCTAAAGCTGTAACTTCACTATCAACTTTAATCAACGCTGTGTCTTCCTGCATGTCAGAATCGTTGCTCTGAAGGCATCCAACTTGGCAAGGAATAAGTAAAACTCTCACCATATGCAGATGATATGATACCGTATACGGAAAACCCTAAAGACTCCATCCAAAAATTATTAGAATTGATAAATGAATTCAGTAATGTTGCAGGACACAAAACCAATGTACAGAAATCTGTTTGCATTTCTATACGCCAATAATAAAGCAGGAAGTGAAATTAAGAAAGCTATCCCATTTACAGTTGCACCAAAACCAATAAGGTGTCTAGGAATAAACGTAACCAAAGAGGTGAAAGATCTGTAGTCTGAAAACTGTAAATCACTGATAAAAGAAATTTAAGATGATGCAAAGAGAAGGAAAGACATTCCATGGTCATGGGTTAGAAGAACAAATATTGTTAAAATGTCTATACTAATCAAAGCAATCTACAGATTTAATGCAATCCTTATAAAAATACCAACAGCATTTTTCACAGAGCTAGAACAATCTGAAAATTTGTATGAAACCACAAAAGACCTTGAATAGCCAAGGCAATCTTAAAAAAGAAAGACTAAACTGGAACTATCACAATTCCAGATTTCAAGTTATATCACAGAGCAGTAGTGATTATAGTGGTATGGTACTGGGGGAACCTGGGTGGCTCAGTCAGTTGAGCGTCCAACTTTGGTTCAGGTCATGATCTCCTGGCTCATGAGTTTGAATGCTATGTTGGGTTCTCTGCTGTCAGTGCAGAGCCCACTTCAGATCCTCTGTCCCTTCCCTTTCTCTGCCCCTCCCCCACTCATTCTCTCTCTCTCTCTCTCTCTCTCTCTCAAAAATAAATAAACATTAAAAAAGAGAAAAAAAAAACCCCAGTATGGTACTGGCATAAAAATAGACATATAGATCTATAGAATAGAACAGAAAACCCAGAAAAACCCCCACAATTATGTGATCAATTAATCTTTGGCCAAAGAGCAATGAATATACAATGGGAAAAAGTGTTGGGAAAACTAGACAGCCACATGCAAAAGAATGAAACTGAACCACTTTCACCATATACAAAAATAAACTCAAAATGCATGAAAGACCTAAATGTAAGATCTGAAACCATAAAAATCCTTAAAGAGAACACAGGCTCTCTCCAACATCAGCTGTAGCAACATTTTCCTAAATATGTCTCCTGAGGCAAAGGAAATAAAAGCAAAAGTAAACTATTGAGACTAAATCAAAATAAAAGCCTTTACATAACAAGGGAAACAGTCAACAAAACTAAAAGACAACTAATGAAATGGAAGAAGATATTTGCAAATGACATCCAATATAGGGTTAGTATCCAAAATATATAAAGAGCCAATACAACTCAATACACAAAAAACAAATAATCCAATTAAAAAATGGGCAGAAGACATAGACATGAACAGACATTTCTTCAAAGACAACATCCAGATGGCCAACAGACACCTGAAAAGATACTCAACTTCAGGGAAATGCAAACCTCACACCTGTCAGAATGGCTAAAATCAACAACAAAAGAAACAACAAGTGTTGGTGAGGATATGGAGAAAAAGAAACCCTCATGCACTGTTGGGAATGCAGACTGATGCAACCACTGTGGAAAACAGTATGGCAGTTCCTCAAAAAATTAAAAAATGTAACTACCCTATGATCCAGGAATTGCAATACTGGCTATTTACTCCCAAAATACAAAAGCATGAATTCAAAGGAATACATGTGCCTCTGTGTTTATAGCAGCATATTTACAATAGCCAAATTATGGAAATAGCCAGAGTATCTATTGACTGATGAATGGATAAAGAAGATGTGGTATATAGACGATGGAATACTACTCAGCTATCCAAAAGAGCAAAATCTTGCCATTTGCAATGACATGGATGGGGCTAGAGAGTATTATGCTAAGTGAAATAAGTCAGTCAGAGAAAGACAAATAACATATTATCTCATTCGTGTATGGAGTTAAAAAAAATGAGCAGGGGGAAAAGAGTGAGAGAGAAACCAAGAAATAGACTCTTTTTTAAAAAAATGCTTTAGTTATTTTTGTTGCAGAGAGAGAGCATGAGAGGGGGAGGGGCAGAGAGAGAGACACAGAATCAGAAGCAGGCTCCAGGCTCTGAGCTAGCTGTCAGCACAGAGCCCGACTCGGGGCTCAAACCCATGAATGTGAGATCATGACCTGAGCCAAAGTCAGAGGCTTAACTGACTGAGCCACCTAGGCTCCCCAAGAAATAGACTCTTAACCATAGAGAACAAACCGATGGTTACCAGAAAGGTGGTTTGAAGGATTAGGAAAATGGGCATGGGGGTTAAAGAGTATACTCCTCATGATGAAAAATAAAGTAAAATGAAAAAAAAATCATTATTCTGGTTTACTGATGGCTGCCAATGAACAGCCCCCAAATTCAAATGAATTCCATGAATGGAAGTTCATGGAAGCTGCCACCACCCAGTACCACCAGGGTAAGTAGGCTCAAGAGTCAATGTAACTGGTCTTTAAATGAATCCATAGAAAATTTGCACCTGGCACCCCACTCTGGAATCATATAGATATAAGATACATTTTGATATCTCAGTTGAAACTTCCATGTTATCATCCTGTTACATATACACTGACATTTTAAAATTGTTTTAAATTAACAGACTCTATTTTTAGACCAATTTCTGCAACATTGACCAAGAGTTCCCAAATACCTCCTCCTCCCCTTTACCCCTTGTATGTATAACTTCCCACACCATCGACATTGGCACTGATGTGGTACATTTGTTACAACTGATGAACCAGTGCTGACACATTGTCATCACTCCAAGCCTGTAGTTTACCTGAGGGCACTAGAGCCTACCTTGACATTGTACATTCTATGGGTTTTGACAATTGCACAATGTCATGTATCCACTATTATATATGTTATCATACAGAATGGGTTCATTGCCCTAAAAATCTCCTGTGGTCCACCTATCCATTCTCTCGTCCTTCCTAACCCTTGGCAACCACAGACTTTATTACTGTTTCCTTCGTTTTGCCTTTTCCAGAATGTCATATAGTCGGAATCACATAGTTTGTAGCTTTTTCAGATTGGCTTCTTTCACTTAGTGATATGCCTTTAAGGTTCATCCATGTGTTTTCAACAGCTTGGTAGCCCACTTCTTTTTAATACTTTGAATTTGCAAAACTTCCCTGTGAGACAGGTTTTATCAGCTCCTACTTACGCACGAAGAAACCAAGGCCCAAGACCATGATAGCTGAATGCTAGGACCGTCTTTTGAATGCAGATATGTTTCAGTGTCTCATTCTGACCTTTCCTCCATAGCCAATGGGCTTCTCTAGGCTTGATTGAGCTTTCTGGTCCTGGGAAAGTCACTGCTTCTTTTTTTTGGCCCTCAGTTTCCCCATGTATTAAGAACAGAGAGGGGTGCCTGAGTGACTCATGTCTGACTTCAGCTCAGGTCGTGATCTTACAGCTTGTGAGTTCAAGCCCTACATCAGGCTCTGTGCTGACAGCCCAGAGTCTGGCACCTGCTTCAGGTTCTGTGTTTCTGTCTCTCTCTGCCCCTCCCCTGCCGGCGCTCTGTCTCTCTCTCTCTCAAAAATAAATAAACATTAAAAAAAAGAATAGAGAATAATCCTCATGTTTTCCTAGCTCCAAGGGGAGTGCTGAGGGTCAGTTGGACATCCCAAACTCTGTGACTGTCCTTGCAGGATGTGTTGGAACAGCCTCACTGGGTCCCTCACTGCCTTGCTTGAGCAGGTCAGCTCCGACTCCTAGCACCCTGCAGAGGAGTAGAGATTCCACATTGGGATTTAGATCTGATTCTATTGCATGGCTACAGGGAAAGCAGATGGTTTGGGGAAATCCAATTTAAAAGTAAAGAAATTGAATTAGCTCTCCAGGGGTCTGCTGGCCAATGCTTAAGTAAAAACTATTACATTAGCATCTCAGGCGTCTCCAAGCTAGAATAAATACTGAGCGCAGGTGGGGTGGCCGGAGGGGGAGAGGAGAGAACTTAGCTTGGTGGTGTAAAAGTCCTTAGCCTCTGATGATGAAGGGACTGATGAAGCTGCCTCTGCCTCTGCCATTGACTTTTCATGGTTCACAGACCCTCTCTGTAACTTTCCTTTCTCAGAGACCCACATGCACAATCCACCTGCTGAAGGAGAACAGTCTCACTAGGTGTGTTTACTCAGAGAATTCCACTGCAGATCCCCTTGGGGTAAAAGGTGGCAGGGTTCATCTAGCATGACTGACCCAGGCATCCTTGAGCTGGTTAGCTCTGACCAAGAAAGGCGTCCTGGGGAGTTCTTTCTGCCTAATTTCCTGTGTTTGGAAGGCTATGCAAGTAAGTAACATTAACACTGCTCCCTTGGCCACAACCATGGCACCAGGGATCGGTGTCCTGACAAAGGATGCCAATGGGGATGCTTCTTATTGGGTAATGCCAAACTAGTCATTAGTTCCTCCCTACTAAGGAAGCTTGAATGTGAGATGCAGGGAGAAACAGAGATGCACATACAGAGCCAGGATGAGTCCATCTCAGGCCTCTACTAGGCACCGTCCAGGCAAGAAGTGCAGAAATGCAGAAGTTGTGGTATGGCGGCTGAGATGCTGACTATCCTTTCAACAAACCCCATTACTTAAGGGCTGGTGGCTCTTTTCCTTGCATCTTGAAGAGTCCAACAATAGCACTGAGTGTGAGAAAAATGCAAGTTTCAGATATAAAACATTATTTTGAAATATTTTTGGTTGCTAGTAGAACTACTCACAGTTCCTATTACTTTAACCATTATTAGAGGTCCCCCCCTTCAATTTTGCTCCCCACCCCCAATTATGGAAAGAAAAACATATATAGACAGAGCACTGGTTTCCTGATGCAGGGACCAAGGGCAGGCAACCCCAAGATGGGCCACTTTGGCATGAACATTATTTTTAGTTAAAAGCAATCAAAATCTAGCAGATTCAGGAAAAGTTCTCTACCTCCTTTTCAACTGGCTCCTTGTTTTAAGAACAAAGCTATTAATAAAGATCCCTCTTTACCCAAGAAACTTATCTACATAATAGGGCAAACTGTTTTCCAAACATCTCTTCTTTCACCTTCCTGGTTTTTCTCCCTTCTGTATCCTGAAACCCCTACCCCTCTCCTTAGCTCATGTAAGCATCATGTTGCTGGGCTGTCTTTGGAATTTCCATGTCAGTGTGAACTCCCTGTACATATGCTATTAAATCTGATTTTCTCTTATTAATCTGTCTCATGCCAATTGCATTCTTAATCCACTAGAAATACCTTGAAGGGCAGAGGAAATTCTTCCACCCCAACACTGAATATTTGCTTGGAGACTTATAGTTTTACAAGATTTTAGAGATGGGAGGGATATAGGAGTCCCTCAAGGCCCCATGGGTGCAGGAATTGGCACACCCCATCTCCAACCTCTCCTGGAGCCTCCTTCACACTTTGGGGCCCACTACTCTGTTGGATAGCTCAAGGTTCTAAGGAGTTTTTTTGTATTAAGCCAATATCTGCTCCCTGTGAATTCCACCACAAGTTCTCACTGTGGCCGCTGGGACAACATATGCCACTGGTCCACCTTGTACCACTTCAGATATTTGGAAACCAAGATTGTTGTGTTGTTGGCTCCCCCCCAACCTGCACAGGTTACAATCCCTTGGTCTTTCATGCTACTCTTGGATGACATGGTTTTAGGCCCCTTGCCAAGAAGGTCCCCCTCATCTTTAGGTCTTTATAGTTGGCTGCCTTACTTTTTGAGGAGAGGCCCCCAGATTAGAACATCATACTGCCTTAGGGCCTGACTGCTGCTTTTTTTTGTGGCTTTATTATCTCCCTCCATCTGGGCACCTTCCTCTCTGAATGGAGCCCAAGAGAGCCTTATCTCACAGTTTTGGCTTCTGTTAAGTTTGTGGTAAGCTATACTTCCTTGTCTTTTTTCTAACAAAATTCTTTCTCCAACCTGAATTTATGTAAAAAGTAATTCCAATCAAGAGGATCCAATGTGTTCCAAGGGGTACCTGGGTGGCTCAGGGGGTTAAGCATCTGACTTCAGTTCAGGTCATGATCTCATGGTTCATGAGTTCAAGCCCTGCACCAGGCTCTGTGTTGATAGCTCAGAGCCTGGAGCCTGCTTCAGATTCTGTCTCCCTCTCTTTCTTCCACTCTCTGCGTGTGCTCTGTCTCTCACTCTCAAAAATAAACATTAAAAAACTAAAAAAAAAAAAAAAAAAGAAAGAAAGAAAGAGGTTCCCATGTGTTCCTTTTAAATTTCTTCCTGTGATGTTAATCCTGGAGGGACCACTGTGTGAAATGTGCAATAAGACTGGGGAAAAACAGAATTGGATTCAAACTTGTATTTAATATATTAACTGTATGATCTTGGGACAAATACTTAACTTCTCCAAACCTTATGTCCTCCAACTTTAAAATGGAATAAAGACACCCATAACTCATTTGTCTCTCTCCCACCTTCTTTGTTTCTAAGATTGGAACACTTGAATACTTGTGTTCTCTACTTCCCTTGTAGCTGAGTATTCATGTGACAGATTTTGGTCAATGATGCATGAATGGAAGTCCGCTTCCAGTCTTCTGGAGGAAGCTTTTGCATTTTAGATAAAAGTTGTAGCAAGTATTTGCTCTTCTTCCCTACTTTCTGCTGTGAAAACAGAAATGTTTGGAGCTGTGGCAGCTACCTTGTGACAGAGTGGGAGAAGCCAAGAAATTACAGAAACACCACCTTTGATAGTGCCTTGCTGCTAACTCAACACCTGAGGTGGCCTCAAGACTTAATATATGAGGTAAAAAACCCCATCATCTAGCCAGCCAAACATGCAATTCACATATTATTCAGCTCCAAGTGTATGAAGGAGGACCTGTGTTAAAACATACTATGTATTTCTTTTACTTATTTATTCCTGTTAAGATATAACCTTTGGGTTTCGTAATCTGTTATTCCAGATCCCAACATCTCTTTGAACTATAATTCTGTCACTCAAATTGCTGGGTGTTTCTCAGAGCTTTGTGAAACCTACACTATTTGATAATATTTCAAGTTATTTAAAACATTTGACTAGGATAGGGCAAAGCAGGACCCCCCAGACTACCAAGAGATCTCTGCCCTTGCATGGGAGCGTCTGTCCAGCTATGGATCTGCCTTGCTGCACTGTAAGTCCACCCCTCCTGCTCTATCCTGTACCCAAGCAGCTCATGAGGTGCCCTAACTTTCATGGAACAAAAATACACTGTCCTTTTGGAGTGTCCTAATGCACTAGTTAAAACCGTTCCCTCGGGAAATGGCAGCAGCATGGAATGAGTGCCAGGATGCCTGTGGCCTCGCCTCCACCCTTACACTGCTCAGCTCCACCCCAGAAGGCATGGAGTCTGGGGATTTTAAAGCACGTTCAGTCCTTGAAGGGCACCAGGTAAAGTAATAACCTTTAATAACCTTTACTATCCACCTGCTTATATTCAAACTTATAGTCCCTGCACTGCCTTTCCCAGCTGAACCAAGAGGCCAATATACCCAACTAACTGTGTATTCATTCCTCTTTTGCTCAAGGAGGTTCCTTCTGGACTCACAGTTATAAATGCTATTGGCAGTCTATTGCCTTTTTGTGACCTTTTTGTTCCAAAAGCCCTTCAGGCCCTGAGAGCTGTGGACCAGCTTGGTTTTGCCTTAATCGTAGAGCTTCAACTAGCCCCACCCTCCAGGAGTCAGGGCAAGCTCATTTGGCTGGATCGAGGGCAGAGTGGACCAGCTGGCTCCTTTCTGGGTGTCTGCCAGCTCTCAGAGACCCCTCTTCTTCTGGTCTTAGGCTTAGTCGATAGGTCAGAGGGTGGCCAAGTCTTTACTACATGCGCTCCTCCCCCAACCTGCTTACCGAGGAGTCAGGGATAGATATTCCACTGAAAACTGGGTGTGATTTTTCTCTCCTGAGACTTCAGGTGAGGCCACCGGGGGTTGTCTGTGTAAACTTGGGGGTTGAAGCCTAGGCCTTTTTCCAACCCGTGTGGAATGAGTAGCAGAGACAAGGGGTCTCTTTGTAGAGCAAAAGACAGCAGTCGGCAGTGCAGAGCGGCAGTGCAGAGCCCATGGTTCCAGGAACTTCCTATGGCTCAACCGTGTTTCCATTCTTGGGTTCCATGGGGCACCAGCTGTGTTCTTAAGCTTTCACTTAAGCCAGCCAATTGAACCTTTATTTATGCCAAACTGAAAAGGCAGGGTATAATCCTGAAGTGTTCTTCGACTGAGCAGTGGCCAGCCGTTGCACTCTGAGTCCATCCACTCTTCAGTGAAGCAGCAGAAAGTGTGCAGATGGGACCTGCTTTTCCTAGAGGGAGCTGGCAGTCACCAACAAGGCAGGTATTAGAGTTAATCAGGGATTGTGATGTCTGAGTGAAGACAGTGTCATTGGCACTGTCATAAAAAAAAAAACCCAAAAACAATGGACCTGTTATTCCTACACCGTCCCACACTGAAATGGTACAGTTAGCTCTCAAATGCTCAGATTAATAGGGCTCCTGGGGCTACAGAAAGCAAGGAGATGCAAGCACGCTAACTCTGATTTCTCCCCCTCCTCACAGGGGAGGCCTGAAAGGAAATGAGGCAGCATTTTGCAGCTTACACAAGACTGTTGCTTCTTTGAGGGCTCATGTCCGCTTCTCCAGCTCGTGGTCAGTGTGTATTTAGCTCCACCACATAGGGTCCTGGCCTCCATAGGACCCACATCACCATCAGAGGAAGAATTGGTACAGATTCTTTTTTTTTAATTAAAAAAATGTTTATTTATTTTTGAGAGAAAGAGCGAGCAAGGAAGGGGTAAAAAGAGGGAGACACAGAGTCTAAGGAGGCTCCAGGCTCTGAGTTGTCAGCACAGAGTCTGATGCTGGGTTCGAACTCACAGACTGCAAGATGAAGCATTGCTGAAGTCAGATGCTTAAGCCACTGAGCCACCCAGGCACCCCTTGATTTGTCTGTCTTCATGGATGCTAGCTTGTGTTTGAGTCCTCACCTGTTCTTGCTCTCCCCAACTGCATCCATCTTCTGGCCTTCCTAACGGTCTGCCCTGTGGGCTTCTAGATCCAGTGTTAGATGCAAAAACAATGGCTTTTTTTTTTTTAAAGCCTTTGGACTGAAACTCACCATCCTGAGATCAAGACCTGAGTTGAGATCAAGAGTCAGATGCTTAACTGTGCCACCCAGACTAAAGACAATGGTCTTATTTTTAAAAAATGTTTATTATTAAGATAGAGAGAAATAGAGTATGAGTGGGGGAGGGAGAGATAGAGAGGGAGACAGAATCTGAAGCAGGCTCCAGGCTTTTAGCTGTCAGCACAGAGCTCAATGCGGGGCTCGAACCCAGGAACTGTGAGATTATGACCTGAGCCGAAGCCCGATTCTTAACCGACTAAGCCACCCAGGCGCCCTAAGACTAAGGTCTTAAAGAGACTGTAACCAACTCCAATGATTGTACAAGGTCAAATCCCTGTAGCAAATTATATACACACATTATATATACATATACATAATATTTAACATTAATATTTCACTTCCCTGATCAAGCCCTGATGTGTGTGCTCTCATTTAGTCACTAATGAATATTAATGAATAACAACTATTTATTGAGCACCTGCTATACACTAGACAATAGGTTCTAGCTGCTCGGGGCACATCAGTGAATAGAATAAAGTCCCTGCCATCAGGGAGTCACCATTGTCCCCCCAAGATACAACCCAATGCTACAAGAAAGAGTCATGGGCTAGGTCTGGTGTGGACTCTGTTAATTGTGTGATCTTGGATCAAAATCCCTTCATCTCTTGCTTTCTTCATTAGTCAAGTAGGGAGACCAACTTTCCAATCTATTTTCCATATAAATGTAGTTAGACCAAATAGCAGTTGAAAGACATGTGAAAAATAAATAGTTCTAAAAAAAATAAAAGAAGCAAAAAACAAAAACCTGTCCAGGATATTGTCATCATCATTTATTATGTATCAAATTGTCTTCAACATAAGTTACAACCTGATTAAGTTTGATAGACACTTTTTTATCTATTAAAGACAAAAAAATTCTCTTTATGTACAATATGTTTTTGTCTAGAGTCTAGCAAATATAGTACCTTTCATTGCAGGATTTCTGCTTAACATAATAAGCAAAAACAAACAACCAAAAAATATAAACCAAAGCAAACCAAATCCCCAAATCTCTCAACTACAAATACCAATATTGAATAAAGCATTAAAAAGACAGACATGGAATAACTTTTTTGTTTAGCAATGCGGAATGAATACTAAAGTTAGTGGCAAAAAAATAAAAAAATAAAAACAACACAACACCAAAAAAAACCAAACACCAAACAAACAAACTCAAACACAAAAACACAAAACCCCAAGAAAATAAGCGACAATCTTTAGGGGTGGACGTTCCTGCTCAGGGGTGCAAGCTGACTCTAGACCATCTCCCGGCTCCTGCGGATAGCGCAGCACAGGATCATACTGAAGATCATGCCAAATATCTACAAGACAAAAGGGAACATGAGGAATAGGGTGGCGTGGCTCAGGGGAGCTTGAGGGAGAGGAAAGACAGGAGTCATTCGGGCCAGGACAGATGAGAAGAGGGGTGACCGTGTGGCCGGTCGTGCACAAGAGCCGAAGCAGGAGAGACTGAGGCTAGGGAGTGGGGAGAGCCACTGACTGCTGGGGTTCTGCGGGTCTGCAGCTGCCTGTGAACAGAAAGGCACAAGCGACTTCCCTGAAGAACTTCCAGAGTGTGACAAATAAGCTCAGGGCTAAATTTAGAATTTAAAAAAAAGTTTTATTTACTTTTGAGAGCGGGAGTGTGTGTTAATGGGGGAGGAGCAGAGGCGGGTGTATAGAAGATTCCAAGAGGGCTCTCTGCTGACAGCAGTGAGGCCCACGCTGGCTCAAACTTACAAACTGTGAGATCATGACCTGGGTTGAAGTCAGCCGCTCAGCCACCCAGGAGCCCCAGTTCAGAGCTAAATTTAATGCTCAAATGCCAGACATTCCGATAATCCACAGAGGCCTGTACTTCCCATCTTTGTGAATGTTGTTTGATATTCTATTTTAAAAGGTATTCTCATGCCTTTTACTGAAAGCTGCCTCAAAGCCTTTCTTAGGTGTAAATAACCACTAAGAAAGGAAGGAATTCTCACTTTTAGGATAGCCTTACTGGGGCAGAGGAAGGCCTTGTACAGAGTTCCCTCTTGGGGAAAGCGGGAGTAACCCCAGGGAACCTGTTTGCACTTCATGGTTTCTAGGAGCTGATTAGCAAGACTGGCTTATTTAAAGCCTGGAATCTTCCTTCTGGCTGTCCACCTTTGCATGCCTTTCAGACTATGGGTGTAATGCGTGTGTGTGAAACAATTTTCACCCATGCAACTTTTACTGAACTACTTTCTTTGGGAAAAGGAAAGCAGGCACATAACAAAAACATGTCCCAGGCTTATCCCAGGGTCACTAACAGGGCTAGGTGATCTACACCCTTGCTACTCAAAGCACGGTTCACGGACCTGCCAGACTGGCATTGAACCCTAATGGTTAAAAGAAGGCACTCTGGAGACACACAGAGCTCAAGTCCCAGAGGCTTCACTCAGAGGCTTTGATCAACTCAACCGGTCTCTCCGCTCCCTGGTCTGAAAAATGGGAATACTAACAGCTCCCGTCTCATAGGTATGGCAAGGATTAAACTAGTTGATGTATGAATTGATTCATTAAAACAGTGCCTGGCCAGGGTATGTGCTTCACAGATGTTAACTGCGAAGACATCATTCCCTCCCAACATCCCCAGTACTCACCATCACCACGGCAATCCCGATGCCCACCGCACCGATGATGTGGAATTTGTTCTGAAAGACTTCTTTTATGGCTTCAGGGCAGGGCTTGGGGATGGCAAACCAAGACTCAGGTCACACACAATCCCTGCTCCAGGTACCCCTCCTCCCTCCCACAGCACCTGATTCACAATGACAACATTGGGGAGCCTGGAGAAAAGACTCAGGTCAGGAGTGCTCAGGTGTCCTGGCTGATGGGTGGAAAGGAGAACCAAGACATATGGTGGTACGTCCCTAAAGTCTGGGTAAGAAATAAGGAAAGGAAGAAAGGTTTGGGGCCCATTTCTTATCAGGCCATCAGGCTCCTTCCTAGTATTGTGAAGTGTGGAATTAGTCCTAGCTTACAGTCATGAGTCGTTTATATGTCTAAGAAGGGGGAGTACAGGTTCAGAGCACACCTGGAGAGGCTGGATAAAAGCCAGCAGCTGGCAGTTCCAAGTGCCACTAGAACCTTTTGCTATTACAGAGGCCCCGGGGCAGGGGAGGAAAGAGACGTTTGCTGTGGGTGTTGCCATGGGGCCCTTCGGCAGCTGGAAGGGGTAGTTCTGAAGCACTTAGGTGCCCAGAATGAGAGAGCAAGGTTTCCCGTCAACCCTTCTGGGATTTGTCCAGAGCAGCTAGGCATGGGTGCCACAGTTCACCTTCACCGTGTTTTTAAGTTTACCTTCATTGTGACGGAGGACAGTATATCCTTCTGGGGGCAAATGTCGGAGATAAACTGTTCTACTCCACCAGCCACACCACAGCAGTCCAGCTGTGGGGGGGAAGTGCAGGGATGGGGCGAGAGAAACAACAACAACAAAATGATGATTAGAAAAGAGGCGCACGGGCCTGAGGCAATGGGCACCCCGTGTGCATGTGCGTTCTGAGGGAAGGTCAGCAGGGGTGGGGGAGGTTGTGGTGTTGGTGCAGGTGACATACTGCATAGTGGATGGCTTTCAGGGTGTCCCGCTGTGGCTCATCCTTGGATTTCAGCTTGTTGTAGGTGTCTTTGTAAAACTTCTGGACTTCCTGAATCACCTACGATGGGCAGACAAGAGCGGGGCAGAGATGCTTTTTCCAGAACAAATAAACGTCACCTGTTCCATCTTGTTCACACTCCGTCAACAAACTCCTGTGCTTGGAAAACGTCACTGAGCAGACTGAAGCCACCAGACTGGTCCTGCCTCTCCCAGCACCTCCGGCGCCCTTCTTGTCTCCTCCCACATCCCTAGCAACCCAATCCGACTGGTTTTCTCTTCTGCTCTTGCACCTTTGGCAGGTCCCTCCCGCCCTACTTGACAACTTTCCTTCTACTTGTGCATGGAATGGACTCTCCTCAAGCAAAAGAAGAAGAAGAACAACAACAATAATAAAAATGTCTACTCCTGATGGGGCTAGTTCCTCAGGCTTGCAGCTTTACCTCTTCACTTAGAGGCTTTGTGACTTTTGGCAAGTTACCAAAGCTCTCTGTACCTCAGTTTCTGCATATTTAGGATGGAGATTATAGCAGTCCATGCCTCAGAGGTTACTGCGAGGGCTTAAGTGAGATATTGCCTGTTAAGCCCTTACTTAGCACAGTGTCTGGCACAGAGTAAATGTGGCATAAGTGTTAGCTGTTATAACACGAAGGCTGTATTATCTTCCTGCACCTGGGTACCTTAGTACACCCTAGTTTAACAAATGCCTGGCCCTGGCCCCCTACCCCCAAGCAATTAACTGACAAACATCCAGAATTTGTCCAGTAGCTGTCATGATCATCCCTTCCTATTTCTTCAGTTGCAGCATTTGTATCTGGATAATTAAATCTCTCTCTCTCTCTCTCTCTTTTTTTAACAGCATTCCTACATCCTTTTCTCACTCTTGCTAAACAAGCCCTTCCTAAAACACCGTTCTGACATGGTCCATCTGGCCCACAGGAACCCACATTCAGCTGTCTTTGCTGCAAAGTACTTGGTCTCCTGCCAACTTTCCTCCTGAAATCCTATCTCTCATCCAAGATTTAGGTAGGTGTCCCCTTCTCCATGAAGCCAGAAGAGATTTCCCTTTGGCACGCCACCTTCTCAAACCCCATGGAACTTCTGGATATGAGTCACTTCTAGACATTTATCAAATGCACATCTTCTCCCACATTTGAGTGACAGAGTGCAGGCACCACAGCTCGTGTGTCTCTGGACCCACACCGGGTCTGGCAAGTCTTGGCTCAGGGTGGCACATATTCATAGACTAGGGGGAGGAGCAGGGGCTCCAGCTCCGACAAAGGCTTGTTTTCCTAAGCCATCTTTCCAGAGGAGTCGGGGACAGGGCGGCTGAGGTGTCACACACACACACACACACACACACACACACACACACACACACAGAGCCAATGCATAGTTTCTGAACATCTACTCTGTGCCAGCACCATTCAGGGACCTGGAAGCTGTAGTTGGTGTAACACCCACACCCCCTGTCTGGGGGAACTCATGCTCTGCTGGGTGTTTGGGAACGTGGTGAAGTAGGAGGCACGTCTGATGGTTGGAACTGACCAAAGAGGCCAGCTGGGACACCTGTCGCTCCCATCACCCCTACCCCCTAATTCCCAAACCTGTATAGCTCTCGAGAGATCTTATGGGCGATACCTACCTCGTCTTTGTGGGAATATCCCCAGATGGCCGCAGCTATTTCAATGGCAAATATCACCAAGAGGAAGCCGAAGAACTAGAAGGCAAAGAAGGGGTAAGATGAGGGGAAATCCCAGCCAGCCAGCCTCAAAGGGTATCCTGGGGAATAAGGAGGAACGGTAACTCTCTGGGAGTCAGGAACTGGGGGCGCAAATGAACAGCCTGGAAGGGATGGGAGAAGTTTATGGAACCGTGAGCATTAAGCCAAGGCAAGGAGCGAGAGCAGTAGTAAGAAGAGATTTCCACTCAGGAGGAAAGAATGGGGAAGAGCTGACCCCACAATTGATATTTCTAAGGTGTTAATTAAGAGTCAGTGATAAGATACCATCACTTACTCATGAAGCCCACAGAGATTTGAGGAAATAAAGAAAGTGAATACACTGAAATTTGAAGGAAATTGTTAACAAATTTTAAAATAAGAGAAGGCAAAGGTACCTGTGGATTCAGGGAAAAAAAGCAAACGTGGTCCTCGAAAAAGGGGAAAACAAAGTCCTGGCAGTTAGTTGCCTAAGGGAAGTGATAAGACAGAGAGGCTCCAGAACGGAAGAGAAGCAAGGCATCACTATAGGGGCGGAGGGCAAGATGGCTGCATGGCTGGAAGGCTGGGGCAGGGCCTGGAATGGAGCAACACTGTGGGGGCTGAGGATGGCACACGCCTTTAGGGTACCCTCTGCACCCCATCCCACCCCATCTGTTCTATGAGATCTTGGGGGCAGGGCCCTTGGGTCAGAGAGGCTGTGGGGGAGCAGGAGGGGTACTCACCAATCCCAGCATGCACTGGGACTCTTGCACGGCCCCACAGCAGCCCAGGAAACCCACCAGCATCATGAGGGCACCGGCTCCAATCAGAATATAAACTCCTGAGGAAAGACGGCAGAGAGCAGAGCATTGTTGAGACCCAGATATGCCCTGTGATTCTTTTTTCCCCTCTCTAAGAATCTGTGCCTCCCCCCATCCTTAAAAACAGCCTCCGCAGGGGCCTGAGTGGCTCAGTCAGTTCAGTATCCGACTTCGGCTCAGGTCATGATCTCACAGTTCCTGAGTTTGAGCCCCATGTTAGGCTCTGTGCTGACAGGTCAGAGTCTGGAGCCTGCTTGGGATTCTGTGTCTCTCTTTGTCCTTCCCCACTCACGTTCTGTCTCTCTCTTTCTCAAAAATAAATACTAAAAAATTGAAAACAACAACAACAACCAACCTCTTCCACCTCTGCTCTTACGCCTCCTCCCCACCAATCTCTTTTCTAGTACCCTGCCCCATGAAGTCCTCACCCCTCTCTTACCCTCGCCTTCCTCAAAGGTGCTCATTACCTTCTACAACTAAGACAAAGACACCCACCGCAATCCCCAGGTTCGACGCAGGATGTAAACAGGTCCAGTCTGTTAGCTGTTTCCAGCAAGACGAATCCACTCACACTAATGAAAACAGACCCTCCCAACTGGAGCTAACTTCCTGGGACCCTGACGAGCCTCCTGCTGGCCTCCACCTGACAGAAGAGTCTGTTAGAGCAAGCTTTCCGTAGGACACGGGTTGTGTACACTCAGACATCCACGCTTGGGCGGACCAGCCCTGCCTCATTCCCGCCTTGCTTCCAGGTGGTAGTGAGGCGCGTGCAGTTAGTTAACACCCAAGGGCACAGGCTGGCAAAGGTAGGAATACTTGCTCTCATGCAAAGTACTTCCGACAGGTCTGGTGTCAGAAGACCCTTGTTTTGATCCCAACTGTGCTACTAACTGCTGTGTGATCTTGGGGAAGACACTTTCCCTCTCTGGGCCTTGGTTTCTTTATCAGTAGAATGAGAGGATGGTGCTAGAACACTTCAAAACATCCCTTAGGATGCACTAAAGAGCTCTTACAGTTGCAAATCATTTGCTCCAAGTGAAAGCTGAAAAGGATCCTCTTTTAAAGGAAGTGAGTGAATGACCCTGTTTCTAAGTCAGTTTGAGTAACTTAAGGGGGGTGGGCATGAGAAGGGAGTGACTTCTGCCTGGGCCCAACACGAAGCAAACCCCTGGGAGGGGAACACTGGAGCCTGGATTTAGTAATCCTATAATTTCCTCCCGCCCCAGGAATGCCCAGAAGGGCCCGTCTTGCACTTATATTCTTATATTCTTGAAAAGCCACAGCTGTCTGTGGGGACCATGCCCTTTCCCAGTTCCCCAACATGCAGGCCCCATGTCTTGCACGCATATTCTGTCCAACCTTGGGAGGGGCTCCTGTCACATGGTGAGAGCATGTCTGAGTGTGAGAGCCAGCTCTGGGACCCTAGGGAAGCTGCTTAATCTCTCTGTGCAACAATTTTCTAGCTGCAAAACAGGGGTGGTAATAATGCCTGCCTCAAGGACTGTTGTAAAGATTAAGTGATCTAATCCTAATGTGCACAACAAATGCTAGCTACTGTTAGTCTTAGTAATACAGAGGATGAACGACAATTATTAATAGCCAGTGATGACTTTTTACATACTTCCGGATCCCTCTCTGCTAACTGGGACTAGGGAGGCTTCCGTAAAGTGCAGGCTGAAGCTGAGAGAGATTGTCTGTGATGCTTCCACACAATGCACAACAGGGTACTGCAGTGGGAACCTTGGCAGGTGACACAGTGACCTCACTGTCCCACATCTGCACCCCCAGTCCCAGGGCTGAGGCTTTGCAGGCAACAAACCGTGCACTCTGCCTGCAGCTGAGGCGCACGGGCAGCACTGAGCGGAGCACACACAAGGGAGCATTTGTGTCTCTGCCTTTTCCCCCCACATCTGTCGTGATGTCAGGTCACGTGGGTTTACTGGCAAACCCCTATGTTGTATGAATATGGCTATTATTCCCATGCATGCCCAGCCCAGACTGGGTAAGGGGACAAATGGAGCCTGTCCTGGAGTCAAGTCCTATTCTCCTGGGCTGTCCAATACTGTGGGGCCATGGGCGGACTGCATGGGTGCCTTAGGAGGGACAGCCTCCCTCAGCTCCGAGCTCTGCCACGGGGGCACCAGAGAGCTGCAACAGTCAAATGGCCCTGGTTTCTCCCCATCTCACTGGGGCAAGACAATGAAGGATGAAGTCACTCCTTTGAGCTCCAAGGCAGGGGCTGAATAAACAGGGGGTATTAAGAGATCAAAAGGATTTATAAGCACATGGAATAGAGTCGAGTGGGAACAGACAGACATGTTTTCTCTAACTCCAGACCCCAGTTCATAAGCTGGGACAGCCCTGGCAGAAGTCAGGAGAGTTGGATCAGCAGCAGTGGATAACTACTAAATGAAAAAGCATTTCCCATGCAGAGAGAGAGAGAGAGAGAGAGAGAGAGAGAGAGAGAGTTAGTTAGAGAGAATATTCTTCTCCTAATGGGCTTCCTAGTGAATAGTAAATATTCCTTTCTTGGGCTCAGCAGATGAAGCCTGTAGGACAAAGGGTCTTGCTGGGTTTAAATCTTGCTTGGAGAGCTGCAGATCTGGGGTGTCTTGGCTTACCCTCTCCAGTTGGGGACGAAGACAAGCAATTCCCTGGTAGCTGTTGAGGGGGTGTGAGCAGTGGCCATCAAGCCGGAGCAGTGGCTCATCTGCAAGCTGCACCCCCCGGAAGCCACGGAACCACTGGAGGGCTTGGCCACCTCTTACAGGGCCACGCAGGGCTTTCCTTTAGGAAGGCTCCTCCTTGCCTGCATCCTGAGCTTGTTAGCAAAGGCAGCAATGATAAATGACACAGCGTTCCCCTTTATAAAGCAAGTGAATGTTAGCTTTCTGTCTGACTCATGGAAAAAGTTATTCGTCACTGAGCCTTCTCCAGGATTACTGTATTAATTTGCTTAAGGGCTGTTTATTCTTCCTTTTTCAGGCTGACAGTACAGGCCTGGCCAGAGAGAAAAAGCCTTTGGTGCAGCAGAGGCAAATGCCGGGGTGTCCTTTTATACACGAAACTCAGGAGAGTTGGATCAGCAGCAGTGTTTCAGGGCTCTGGGCTGTAGCTACAGAGTGACACATTGGCCTCTTGTCACCACCCCAAGCCCATCTCGCAACTCTCAACAGTTTATTGTTTCCAAATAATCAGGGGTTCAAAGGAACCCTATGCAGCTCCCCACTGGCTTTCTCTTTCTCTCTCCTTCTCTCCTTCTCCCTCTCTCTCTCTCTCTCTCTCTCTCTCAGTCCCGCCTCCTCCCACAGATGGCTGTTGGCACTAACAAGCCAAGCTTGGTAGCTCTCTGTCTCAGAGAGGTGTGGGGTGTGTAAGCTCTGCCAGTTTCAGGATGGGGAGGACTGGGCACAGAGCCACACGACAAAGGGCCCGCTAACTGCCCTAGCACACTGAGGGCAAAGGCCACGTATCCTGGAAATTAACAGGCGCCTTGTCATAAAAAGAGGAATGTCCCTGGGGAGGAGTGGCCATCCGTGGCCTCTGGCTGGAGCCCACAGATGCCCTCATTCAGTGGTGATGGTTCTGGAAGGACACCAAGGAGTTAAGAAGGGCTGCTGGCCCGGGACCAAGAAAGTGAAGTCCCCCAACATGTTTGTGGCCTGGGATTAGGGATACTGCTGACGGGCTGAATCTCCCAGGGCCTGAATTGGAAAGAAGGCCCATATAAGGCTGTCAGCTGTTCTGGATTCACTATAGACTGTTCTGAATGTTGGAAAGTTTCATTTTTAACTTGTTTCTCTGCCTGGTTACGTGTTCTTTCTTTATTTTAGAAGCCATTGCCCCTCTGGAGAAAAGACACTCCTGGGTCCTTCAGTTTTTCTGAAGAGCCACGTTGCATGGTCAGGCTGGCCTGTAGGCTGCCCTGCAGATGGCTAGTGCCCCCAGTGCCAGGTGCCCAGCCATGATGCTGAAATCGTCAGGGTGGAGCTGACACTCTGCTGGAAGAGGGACCATGGTGTCACAAAGGCTGGTGTCACAGCTCAAGGGGGAAGGGGACACAGAGAATGAAGCCTCCTTGGCCCTTTGCCCATGGATGATGATGACGACTCAGTTTCCCAGAGCACTTGGTGAATTGTAAGGCCCAGCCAGACCCGGGTGGTCACCCATCTGACTGATGCTCTAGTGCCACTTGAGTTACCCTCCTTGGCTCGGGCTTCTGCAAGCAGAATACAATCTCCAAAGCGGAGCCCTTCCCCAGGAAAGCGAAGCGTTAATATTCCTCTGTTAGAGCTGAGGGGGCAGTGGCCACTGGCCTTCAACCAGGGATCCCTGCGTCTCTTTGGGACTGTGCCTTCAAGTCACCCTCCTGGTCACTTCAGGTAGGACCATTGGCCTCCTGCATCCTGTGAGATTCCCAGAGGCAGGCTGTGGCTGCTCCAGCTGCATGCTTATCCCTCCCCTGCCACCCTGCACGACTCCCCCTCCTGTCAACTGCTGGCTAGGGCCACCAGAGGTGGTGGCTTCTCTCTCCCAACTACAGTTAGGGTGAGGTCAAAGGCCAGGGTTCCCTCAATGGGGAACATCTAGTCAATGAGATCCTTTTTATTCCCACATGGGGAGTCCTCCCCACAATCCCCACAATGGATACTCCAATAAGCAGCCTTTGGAGACACCTGGATGGCTGTGGGTTGAGCATCTAACTTTGGCTCAGGTCATGATCTCACAGTTTGTGAATTTGAGTCCCACATTGGGCTCTGTGCTGACAGCTCAGAGCCCGCAGCCTGCTTCCAATTCAGTGTCTCCCTCTCTCTCTCCCCTTCCCCTGCTCATGCTCCATCTCTCAGAAATAAATAAATAAATGTTTAAAAATATAAAAAAAATAAAAAAGAAGCAGCTTTTGTAGGCCTGGGTTTGAATCCCTAGCCCTGCCTCTTGAGGGGTGCGAGCTTGGGCAAGCTCTTTAACCTCTCTAGGCCTTGCTTTCGTTGTTGAGAAGATGCAAATCATTCCATGTACCCTACAGAATTATGAGGATTAAATCATGTAACAATACACATGAGATAGTGAGCGACACATCAACGAGGGGCTGTCTTCCTCCTTAATACTTCCACTTGCCAGGGAGATCCTTGCCGCCCACATCTTGGAATAATTGGAATAAAATGGAATAATTCCCATAATTCCACTTGGAATCAGCCAGAGTCATAGAGGCCGAAAGATAGAACCTGGGTTGTGGGGCCGCTGGGGGAGGTGCTGCCCGGCTCCGTGCAGAGAACAGTGCAGACAAGCAGGCAGCCAGGCTGTTCTCGGGACAACCGGCCCCAACAGCATGCCACTCGCTTCCACATGCTGCAGATATGCCTTCCTCTCTCGCCTGGAGGGTTCACAGCTCCCTGGAGTGACAGCGAGGAGTGCTCCAGGTCCTCCCTCAGCACAGCACCCCCGTGCTGCTCTCTTCCCCACAGGATGGCATTCTAGGCTCCCAGCTCCAGGCCTGCAAAAACGCTATTGCTAAAACAAGTCAGGACACTATGGAAACCTGCTTCCTAAAACCTTGTGCGTGTGTGCGCGCATGCATGTAGTTTTTGTTTTTGTTTTGTTTTTCAAAAACATACTTGTGCTTTTCTTTCCTTCACTTTCTTTCTGGAAATAGGGAGACACACCCTAAAAAAACCCCAACAACAACAGCAACAAGCAATAAGAGGGAAACATCCAGAGGGCCTGGGTGTGTGTGGCCAAGCAGGCAGCGCAGGCCCGGCCCAGGTGGCCTCTGGAAGGCGGGAAGGGGGTGTGTGTGGCCGCCAGCCCTTCCAGAAGGCCTGGGGGAGAACTCTTGTCAGCCTGTGTTCTCCATCTTTTTTTAAAAATAACTCCTTTGGTGGGTGGGAAGGAAGTGACCAAACTTAGACTTTGAGCCTGATGACATGGCAGCATTATCCTAAAAATAGGGGCTCCTCCGTGTCGTAAATGAAGTGTTTCCTCTCCCCACCACAGAAAAGAGGGCTATGGATTTTGCACTGACTAGAAACTGGGGGCTTACAGTGGGTGACCCTCAGTGGTGACCCAGTAGGTGAAAGGGACAGAATAATGATAGAAATGATAACAGGGTGCCCAGGAGCCTTGTGTAAGCTGCTAAGCCTATTTGTGTTTTAACTACAAACTTTTGCCCTAAGGCAAAAAACCTTTAGAAAAGAACACATAGGGGCCTTCTAGGTGGCTCAGTTGATAAGGTGGCTGATTTCAGCTCAGGTCAAGAACTCACTGTTTTTGAAATCGAGCCCTGCATCGGGCTCTGTGCTGATAGCTCAGAGCCTGTAGCCTGCTTTGGATTCTGTGTGTCTCTCTCTGCTCCTCCCCCACTCACGCTCTGTCTCTGCCTCTATCTCAAAAATAAACCAACATTAAAAAAGAAAAAAAAAAAGAAAACAAATAAAACCAAATACCCTGTGGGCCTGATGGGCTGGCATCTCAGCTGGTCTCTTATTAATCCTGATGGTACTATGCGGGAGGCAGGTGTTTTGGGTCTCAGAGCCCCTGTCGGTACAGTGGGGAGGACAGGACTCACCTCCCCTACTCCTGGGACTCTGGATCCCCAGGACAAATTTTTTTGAATTAAAGAAATGATCAAGCCTAAGAAGACATGACATGAAGAGAGAGGGTCAGGGACAAGAACTGAGGTTCTTACACCCTCGAGAGTGGCAGCAACTTTGGCAGAGCCCATTTTCTACTGGGGGAATCGTCGGAACACCAGACTTAGCATGAAGAAAAAAACCGCATCAGTCCGATGCCAATTTGTGGCACATGCAATACAAAACACTGCCCAAAAGGGACACGACAGGCCAGTGTGGCCAGAGCAAAAGTCTTTCCCCAGGCCCACCTCTAGATCAACACAATCTCCAGGGTTGGAGGGCATACTGTCTCCCCCTGCTCACCTGTGTAGAAGCTGGAAGGCTGACTGTCTTGCTCGAAGATGCTCTTGGTTTGAGAGTCGAATCGGAGCCATAGTCCAACAGCAAGGACCGCGATCCCGGCAAGCTGCAAGATATACAGGATGTGGGCATCAGTCCTGGCTGCTGGTGGGAGCACAGCCCCACAACACCACAGGGGACACTTGCAAAGGGCTCTGGGACCACCCTTGGTGGTCTTTACCTCTCACTGATCACCTGGTAGTAACAGGGGCCCAGTGTAGGGATCAGTCCATTTGCTAAAAATATCAGCAAGCTGGGAAGAATGACCTACTAGCATGGTAGAATGGGCACTTTATGGACACTAGAATACTCTACAGCAGTGAAGAATGAGTCACTGTAGCTACGTGCAATACAATGAGTGCATCTCATGATGCCAAACAAAAGAAGCAAGAGATACAAAAAAAACATACAATGTGACGCCTTACTGTTAAAAACTGCTCTACCTTTCAGAGGTGGGTGAAAAGGACAAAGATAAAGAAAAAGAAAAAGAAAGGAATTAACATAGAGTCAAGTGTGTGGTGCCCTGTAAGGGGAGAAAGGGACTTCTGATAAGGGAGTAGCACTTGGGAGGGCAGGGTCTAGACCACTGGCAATATTCTAGTTCTTGACTGGGTTGGTGGCAACGTGGATGGATATTCCCTTCGTGATTTTCTTTAATCTGTTCATGTTCCAGGCACTACTCTGTGTACATACCATATGATAAAAAAAGAAGGTTGCTCAAAGGGCACAGCCACACACCAACAAGGGCAGCTGGGATTCCTTACAAAATCACATGGCTTGTTAAGTAACATATAGTAGTGTCTCCCCTGAGTGGCCCACATTTGTCCCTTCCCTTTCACGCTGGGAAACCTCACAGGCTGACTTGCTTCATTCCAGGTTTCAGATGCATGCTTCCTTATGAGTGATCCTTATAAAAATATCAGATAAGACAGTTCTGAGTAATCTCCCAATCTTTTGAAAATCCCATTTTTTAAAAAATGTTTTTTATTTATTTTTGAGAGACAGAGAGACAGCGCAAACAGGGGAGGGTCAGAGAGAGACACACAGAATCGGAAGCAGGCTCCAGGCTCTGAGCTGTCAGCACAGAGCCCGATGTGGGGCTCGAACCCATTAACTGTGAGATCATGACCTGAGCTGAAGCCAGAGGCTTAACCAACTGAGCCACCCAGGCGTCCCTTGAAAATCCCATTTTGTATGTGGGCAAGTTGAGATACTAGACCCCAAAGGGCAGCCTTCCCACCAAGGGACAGAACTGAGGTGCCAAATGCCAGCTTGGCATTGTTGAACTAGAGGCCTGTGCAGGCGGTCCCTTGCCAGGTTGTCCTTGACCCCTGGGCCAGATCGGCTTCCCGGTGTCTCACTCGAACCAGGGCTTGCGTGAGAGTGATTCCCAGGCTGCAGCGCAGGGCCTGCTGGATACCTCCTCAACAGAGGCAGCCTATGTCAGAGCCCTGCTCCTGAGAGAGCTTGGGTCTCTGTCCTGGGAGCTGGGGTGGCCTACAGCGTGGCCAGGCCTCTCTTTAATTGTTTGCTCCTCTTCTTTTTCCCAGGACTTGGTGGTGGGGGTGGAGGTGGTGGCAGTAGAAAGGACGACCCAGGGCCTCAGCTTGCCATCGGTCAAAACCATGCCCCTGCCTCCGGTGGTGTATTTCCACAGTAAGGCTCTGGAATTTCTGGCTCAGAACTCTATTGCCTCAGTTTTCCCATCTGTAGAACAGGAATGGTGAGACATGGCCCTTCCTTGTCTTTGAAGTATGGCTAAAGGTAAAGGAGATCATATTAGAAGTACTTCTGAAAGAGGAACCGAAGGGCTTTGTGAGAAGAACTTTAACAGCATGCAGGCCACCAGTATCGCACTTTTCCCCTCGGAGGAGAGTCATTCCGCATCTCCCCAGACCTCTGAGACCTCATGTGACAGAAGGTGACCACCAAACATCGGTAAGAAGTACATAACTCTGGCTGCCCCGTGGCTGGACAGTGCAGGAAAGAAAAACTCATGGATGCCAGGCTTTCCCACTTATTCACAGGAGACTTGCAGGTGAGTGAGGGTCTCCTGGCCTCATCCCAAGAAGGCAGAAAAGGCTCTGTGGGAAAGGTAGGAGTCTCCCTTCCCATGTCTAGCCTGGATACTCTGGTACAGACTGAGTTCTTCTGACTCAGGAGTGCCACTGTTGGGGCAGAGACACGGTGGGGCCAAGCTGGGACATCCCTGTACACCGAGTGCAGAACAAGCACCCACTAACTGCGTCCTGACTCTGTGGTGGGCAGGCTCTGGCCTGGCTCCCCTCTGGGCTCCTGGAGAGTTAAAAGAAAGAAGGCAATACTTTTTCCTTGCCCCACAACATGTAGAGGCCCAGTGAGACCCCCGGACAATGGGAGACTGAGGCTTCTGGCCACCTTGTGGACATGACGGTGCTAACCTGAGAACATGGCGGGCAGGGGTAGTCCTGGAGGTAGTTCTCGGTTTCAGTCAGCATTTGGCCACAAACTTTGTCCTCAGTCCTCCCTCTTGCTGAGAACACCTGGGACCTAAAAGAGGCCCATGTACTTTACTGTCGCTTCTGCTCTATGCTTGGGCTTATCAAAGAATTAGCCTCAGGACGCCTGGGTAGCTCAGTTGGTAAAAAGGGTCTAACTCTTGATCTCAGGTCATGATCTCAGGGATGTTTGTTCAGGCCCCATGTTGGACTCCACGCTGGGCGTGAAGCCTACCTGAAAAAACAAAAACAGGGGTGCTTGGGTGGCTCATTTGGTTAAGCCACCATCTTCGGTTCAGGTGATGATCTCGTGGTTCATGAGTTCAAGCCCTGCGCTGGGCTCTGTGCTGACAGCTCAGAGCCTGGAGCCTGCTTCTGATTCTGTGTCTCCATCTTCTCTCTGCCCCTCCCCCGCTTACACTCTTATCTCTCACTTTCTCTCTCTCAAAAATAAATAAACATTAAAAAATATTTTTTTAAAAACAAAAACAAGTTAGCTTCAATTATTTCTCTTTGGGAATGATTCCATGGGTAACAGGGTACCCACATAAAACCTGTAGTGGTAAGTCCTCTTCAATTTTAAAATTTCATGGAGCCTGAGCCAATGTGTAGAAGTCCAGTCATTTATCTGGTCTATTTCACAGGTGGCAAGAAGGACATTGTGCTGGAGAATTGGAACCAGGAGAGAAAAGACTTCAAGTCTCACCCTGGACAAAAACAAGGCCAGAGAGAGTCAGGAGTCCCACATGTTTGGACCCCACCCAAAACCTGGCGTCAGGCTGCTGGGTTGTCAAAGCCACAACACTTTACTAAAAGGAGGAAGAAAAAGAGGCTGGCTCTGGAGAAATGGGAAAACCAGTAATGATCTTAGTGTCTTATGCCTATAAACTCACCAAAAAAGATGAGGAAGACGGTTTAAGAAAGCAACCCAGGTGGAAGGGAGGGTCAGGGGCAGAACTGGGAGTACACTG
This sequence comes from Suricata suricatta, assembly GCF_006229205.1. Classification (NCBI taxonomy): domain Eukaryota; kingdom Metazoa; phylum Chordata; class Mammalia; order Carnivora; family Herpestidae; genus Suricata; species Suricata suricatta. Next base: position 98,094,106 of record NC_043709.1, read on the forward strand.
TTCACAAAAATCAGAATGAGCCCTGCTGCCTTTTTGGATTGAATTACCAAGTTAATTGGCCTGAGGGGAAGCTATGCAAGCCATTAGCTGCCCTATTTTCTGTAATGCTATTGGAGAAATTGCTTCATCGACTTGGTAACAATGGTAACAATGGATCGGTAGGGGTCACAGGGCCACATATAATGGATGTCACCTAATAATGGCTCATGGTTGTGCAGACAGTACTATCTAAGGAGCTCTAGAGTTACTTTCTAGAAGAATTCACTTTTTGGTGCGGCACTGAGCAGGGCCCCAGTCCCCTACCTGGCTCTCCCCTCTAGCTACTTGGAATACTAGGAGAAAACAAATGGCAAGAACCAGGGAGAGCTTTAACTGTGACAGAAGGGCACCAAATCGATTATGAAGGGACTCCATAAAGAAAATGGGGGTCTGGGAGGCCAAGAAGTTGTGGTCTCCTCCCAGGTTAGTTAGCTGACGTGCGTAGGAATGGTGGCCACAGTCACTGTGGTGGCTTCCTTGCTTTGTACCAGGGCAGGATCCAGGCAGGTGTGATGTAGACCTGCTTAGTGAGTTGATTCCTGCTCACTGCTCACGGCCACCTTTCCCCCCCATGCAAAGGACAGCAATCTGCCCAAGACCACCAGCTGGGTGCTGGGGATGGAAGTGAAAAGTCCAGGGGCCCCTGGGGGGCTCAGTCAGTTAAGCCTCTGACTTCAGCTCAGGTCATGATCTCATGTCATGGGTTCAAGCCCCGCATCGGGCTCTGTGCAGACAGCTCAGAGCCTGGAGCCTGTTTCTGATTCTGTGTTTCCCTCTCTCTCTTTCTGCCCCTCCCCCGCTCATGCTCTCTCTCTGTCTCAAAAATAAATTAAAACATTAAAAAAAAAAAAGAAGTGAAAAGTCCTGAGCCTCTACTCCTAGCCTGAGGCACTGCCCCGTCTGCCTGCTTACCTCATTCTCAAGGAAGCCAAAGGGAAACATTCTGGGTTTGCTGAGAAAAGGGCCTTTGCCTTCAGGCCAAAAGCGGTTCCATCTATGGGGCAGTGCAGAGAGAAAAAGGATAGCTTTTCCCCATTATTTTATTGGAAATTCTTAAATTCTTCACGCATGTTCCTTTTTTTCTTAGAAGACAGCCATGAGAAGAACCTAAAAAGGAGGACATTCTACAAAATACTTGCTCAGTCAGCACGTCTCATAACTGCTAAGGTTATGAGAAGCCAGGGAAGACAGACTGTCACAGATCAGAGATGAAGAAGTATGGCAACCGTCATGTGGTACCGCGGATGGGACCCTGGCGCGGAGAGAGGGTATGACTGGTAACACACGTGAAATCTGAGTAAGGCTAGTTGAGTTGACAGTGACGTTATCAATATTGGTTTCTTAGTTGTGACAAACGTAATGTGGGGGTTAGCCACAGGGGGAACCGTTGGGACACAAGGGGGCTCACTACACTGCCTTTGCAAGCTTTCTGTAGGTCTGTTATGGTCCTAAAACTGAGTATACGTGTGTGTATATGTGAAGCTAGCTGGAGCCTCTCTTTCAGAGCTCCCAGGCCTGTCTATTCTCAGATTCCAGACGGAAACGAACCCTCTCCTCCTCCAGGCTCGCTGCTCCTTCTGGCGGCCCCGCGCTCTACACCTGAGCTAGTGGCTTACCCCCTCCAGCTGCCCACGAGGTAGGCACTGTATAGTACACCCAGCCCTCCATGTGGGACAGCAGCCATTTCCCGGAAAGGTTTAGGTCAGTCGCTCAGTTTTGAGTTTTAAGATGTTAGTTGTGTCTTCACGTTTTCTGATCTCTCCACAGCATGACAGCACTGAATGCTGACCCTACCTTCTCCTCATCCGCCCCTTCGATGGAATCACTCGGGTTCCCAAATAAGACTCCTGCATCCTCGACTCGGTTCGTACCAGCCCTTCCTTCTAGAATGCCGTCCAGGCCACCCGGGGCCTGCTGCTTCTCCATCAAGATGTCCTCAGTCTCCTCTGGAGGAAATGCAACCCTGTGAGCTCCAGCGTCCTCACACGCGCACTCCTCTCGTGGGTGTGCTGGGCTCGGGTCTTACCAGAGCGCCAGCTCCTTCAGGGCAGGGCTGGTTCTCAGTCATTTTGGCAGCTCACCTGCCCCATCCACACCTTGGATGCAACGGTGAATAAATTATAAATTCATGGGGGTGCCTGGGTGGCTAGTCAGTTAAGTGTCGTCTTCAGCTCAGATCATGATTTCACAGTTCATGACATGAGTTCGAGCCCTGCGTCGGGCTCTGTGCTGACAGCTCAGAGCCCGGAGCCTGCTTCAGATTCTGTGTCTTCCTCTCTCTGCCCCTCCCATGCCTGTGTTCTATCTCTCTCTCAAAAATAAATAAAAACATTAAAACAAATTATGAATTCATGAATAAATGATCAACCAATCAACAAATAATCATCCAACAAATGAGAGGATTGCTGCAATGGGACAAACTCTGAAATCCACCAGAATCCGCTCTCTCTTGTCCTTCTCTGCAACAGGCTTCCTTTCCCATCTGGCCTTTCATCCAGATTTCAACTTCTAGTTTCTCACTAGAAACTGCCAAGTCAGAAACTGCCAAGAACAATAACCTGAGAAAGACCCACAAGGGCATGTGATAAATATCGCAGTGAGATTTAGGAATAGAGCCATATAAAAAGTCTTTTGAAAATGAGGGTTTATGAAAAGTCCATGAGTCACTGTCCTCATCCTATGAAGAAGTCCAGTTCGATACTCCAGTCTTTGGGGAGTGCACAGGTAACCCCATCACCCGGAGTTTATGCCAATTCCAGGGGCCATGACAACCCAGCAGAGCCCGAGCTCAGGCTCACAGCGAATCGTTTCCTGGTCATCTCCTCTGCCGTCACGGAAAGCACCACTCGTGAAAAAGGTAGCCACTTGAAGCTGAGTGTTTCAGTGAGTCACACCAGGAATCTCGCCAGAGGGCCAGGCCCAGAAATCCTACACTGAAACTCACCTGGAGTTAAAGGAAGTGTCTTGAGTTCCAAAGGAGGATTGAAAACAAATCAAAGCGTAATGCCACTTAGGGGCACCTGGTTGCTCAGGACCCTGTGCCAAGTTTGCAAAATTGGTTCCAGTTAGAACCTGAGGAGGTATTTACGTGCAGGCGGCCCCACTGACGGAAACACTTGGAGAAAGCCCACAGAAGTTTGTGATGAGAGCAGCTGTATGCGCATGTGTGTGTGTGTGTGCATGTGTGCGTGTGTGTATGGTGCTGCAGCCCACCCTCTAGAGGAAACAGCCCTGTTTGCCTCGGACAAATCCCACTTCAAAGACAAATCTCATGGCAAACAAACTAAGTAGTCTTGGCTAGGCTCCCCCTTTCCTCTGGGTCCCCTTTTCCTTCTGTAATATGACCTGACCAGACACACATTTAGTTAACAGGACAATATATTCATCAGGCTCTCTCTATCCAACTGCCTTAGAAAGCCCAGAAGGGGGAGGGCGGATCATTCTCCACCAGAGGTTTCTCTCTAAGGCTGGCCTCAGAGTTTAGGTGGTCACATCTGCACTTTGTGGGGGTTGCAGGTGGGCTGTAGTAAAAAGAGAGGGGTAGGGGAATGAGGGGTGCTTGCCTTCTTGCTTTCCGTTGTCCTTCTGGAAAAGCAATGGCCATGGGGTTACCTTGGTGAACCAGTTGTCAGTGAGATGCTTCAACATTCTTCAGCAAAGGGGCAGAAAGAATGACAAAGCGAAGGATTAGGAGGCCTGGCTCTATCATCTGTCATTTGCACGCCTGTGCCAGCCAAGGCCTGGTCTACATGGGGTGGATGTCAGAATCACCTGGGGAATTCTCCACATGCATCTGTCTCAGCACCCCCTCCTCCCGGGGGGTTCTCTGGCACACCTCTGTGGAGAAGCCCCAGATTAGCAGACAGCCACAGACTCTGGGCGTAACTCTGGTCTGCCACCTGTTTGATATTAAACACTTTGCTTAGCTTCTCCAACCCTTAAGAGTTCTCATTTGGGCAGAAAGATTGCAGGGAGCCCCCTCCTGCCTTTAATCTAGCTTGAAGGGGAGGATTAAATGAGGCAATGCACTCTGAAGACCGCGATGACCACAATGTGACATAGCCAGCCAGATTCCATATGGAAAATAATGACAATAATAAGAATAATAAACCTTGAGAAAAACACATAATGACAGGGGGGCAATTTACGGCAGTCGGTGGCTATCAGCTGTGTCCCTCTACGATTGGAGAGGGTGCCTGGGCAGGAGAGAATAGGCCAATCTAGGACACAGGGGTTCTGGTTTCTGTGGGTCTGTGTGAGCGAGGTGCGGTAGAGGACAATGGATAAATTTACCTCCTCCACACCCACACCCACCACCCAGAGCTCTGCTAGGAGGAGACAGGAACGGCCAAACGGGGGGCAGGGAGGTTAAAGGAGACCATCAGCTAGGACTGTAGGCTCTGTCTGCCCTGGGATCACAGGCTGCTTCCACAGGCGAATTACCTCCCCAAAAGGGAGGTATTAAAGGAACAGATCAGAGAGGGAGGCGATTTTACCTCTTTACTTCCCTCCTTCAGTAAGATACATATCAACCCTGGTTATTTATTTATTTATTATTTTTTTAATGTTTTTATTTATTTTTGAGAGAGATAGAGACAGCGTGAGAAGGGGAGGGTCAGAGAGAGAGGGAAACACAGAATCCGAAGACAAGCTCCCAGGCTCTGAGCTAGCTGTCAGCACAGAGCCTGACATGGGGCTCGAAAGCACAAACCACGAGATCATGACCTGAGCTGATGCCGAATGCTCAACTGACTGAGGCACCCAGGTGCCCCAATCTAAAAATATTCTAAAATTGGGGCACCCCTTATTTATTTATTTTAAAGGACTAAGCCTGGGAGACCAGTAGGCATATTTCCCCATGGCACCTGGGAAGTCAGTAACAGATTGAATACCAAGGATGTGAGTTTCCCCTACCAGCCTTTTCTGGGCCCCAAAATACCAGGCACGCTTTAAGAAAGCCTCAGAAGTAGAGATAAGGGCCTCTATGTTCACACAGGCCTCAACATTTAAAAACAAGTCAGGCCACCCAGACCTGTGGGCTCGGGCCTCACCCATCTCCATGGCAACCCTGGCTTACCGCTGACTGCCAAGCCTCAGATGGGCTGATTCACCCATCAGGAGGCTGGGCCGGGCACTGCCAGCATGCACAAACAGGAGCTCAGTCCCCACCACCTCCTCTGATCCTTTCCTGGCACCCCCGACTCCCACCTCCAAATGAAGGCTGAGGTTGTCATCTTTGGAAGGGCAAAGTCGCTGGGCAGGAGCAGAGGCTGGAGTCCTCCTGTCCCCAGTCCTACCTCGCAGGAAAATAATGACAAAAAAAACCAAACACCACTCTCCTGAGTGGAGACAAAACTACGACGACTTGCTTTAGTTAAGGATCACAAGTAAAATGTTACTTCCTGGCAGAGTTTTAAGATAGCAACAAGGGACCTATTAATAACCTTAGTTTTATTGGAGACGAGTTGAAAGTTGCAGAGGGGACAGTCCTGGAGAATAAGTCCCTCTGTGAGTATGATAGTCCTGGGGGGGGTCATCTCATCCCTCTGGACAACTTCTGCTCTGAGGCCTTGACCAAGCTACTCATCTGGGGGCAGTGCTCAGATGGACAGAAGCTGGGCTGCCGGGAAACTCGTCTTTAGCCCAGCGGGCCTCCACGTGTGGTCCCCAGACCAGCAGTAGGAGCAGCACCTGGGAACTTGTTAGACATGCAAATCCACTGCCCCATCCTAGACTTACTGAATTAGAAATGAATGCAGTAGGGCCCAGCAATCCTCCCAGATGATTCTGATGCTTGCTCCAGTTTGAGAACCACTGTTCTGGGCCTTTATGTAAACACCGGACAATCAGGATGACATGGGGAAGCTTCCTCTGGGAGTTCTGGACAGAGACTAGCTTTCTTTTTTTTTTTTTTTTTGAATTAAAAAAATGTTTGTAATGTTTGTTTATTTTTGAGAAAGAGAGAGAGAGACAGAGCACAAGCAGGGGGAGGAGCAGAGAGAGAGAGACAGACACACACAGAATTCAAAGCAGGTTCCAGGCTCTGAGCTGTTAGCACAGAGCCTGATGCGGTGCTTGAACTCAGTGAACCTTGAGATCCTGACCTGAGCTGAAGTTGGACGCTTAACTGACTGAGCCATCCAGGCAGCTCCAGAGACTACCTTTCTAAATGCCAGTGCTGAAGGGCAGGAAGCCACGGAGTAGGGGGGAAGGGGGAGTTGGAGCTTTCTCTGGGCTCAGCTCTTTCACCTAGTGCTTAGCGCCATGCAGACTGGGCCTCAGGAGTACGTTGAACTGCTGCATGGTGATAGTCAAGGGGGAGGACACAGGTCTGGTAAGTGGAAGGAAGCAAGAGGTAAGAAAGAGATAATGGCTGGACAGCTCTAGCTTGAACCCACTGAGCCTGGGAAGTCATAGTAAACAGTTCACGTTAGAACCTGCATTTGGCTTCCAAATGAGCATTCATCGTACAGGCTCGGCCCTGTGAACTCCCCGCCCCAAGAAGCCAAAATGGCTCCCACGGCCGCCACAGCAGGTCTTGGTAAAGACTTCCCCCTGATGGAGAGGCTGAGGGTCAATGATGTTATAGGTTAGTGTTGAGTTGACTTCTGGTATACTTTTCTGTCCATGAGCAATTCCTCCAGAGGCTAGAGAAGGGAAAATCAGTAATATAGTCATAAGAGCCTTTACTCTCTATGGGCGTCCATGCACTCTCACCTTATAGGAGGTGACGGACGTACCTCATCTCATTTAATCCTCTCGTCACCTTTAGAGATGAAACAGGTTCCAAGAGGTTAAGTAACAACTCGCTCGAAGGGACGAGGCAAGAGGCAGCATTCACACTGAACCAGATCCACACTGACAACTCAGAGCTACCCTCTCTGACACTGTGCTCCTCCCTGGCCAGCTGGTGAATGGGATGACTGGAAACCCTAGGAACTTTTCTCAGGGGACAAGAAGGTCATGTGGACATGCTGAATTTAGCAAAATGCTCCGACCTAAACCTTAACTTGTCTGCTGTGGTGAAGTGATTCAGACTCGGGTGCCAACCCCAGCCTAGGGGAAGGCCAAGAGGAACAGAGCTCACTGACCACTAACTTCTCCTTGGGGCTTATTCTCTTCTCCTCTTTCTCTCTCTCCCTCTCTCCCTCTCTCTCCCTCTCTCTCTCTCAAGGCTGGGAGAGGTGGTGGTTTCAACCCACCATCACTGGGTGCCAGGGAAAATACACCCTTCAGGGCCAGCTCCATCTTCTTTCTCCTTCCTATGGGGTCCACATAGAAGCAACAGTGACTTTGGCCATGCCTACTCTGAGACCTGGCTTCAAGGTGTTCTAGATAGAGTCACATGAGTGGCTCAGTTGGTTGAGCGTCTGACTTCAACTCAGGTCATGATCTCAGCGCTTACGGGTTGGAGCCCCGCATCGGGCTCCATGCCGACAGCTCAGAGCTTGGAGCCTGCTTTGGATTCTGTGTCCTCCTCTCTCCCTGCCCTTGCATGCTCATGCTCTCTGTCTCTGTTTCTCAATAATAAATAAATGTTAAAAAAAAAAAAAGAAAGTTCTAGATAAGAGGAAGCTACCTTTTTTTGGGAAGCACAAGAAGTGAACAGAGAAGGTGCCAAGGCTATCCTTCCTGGTTTGGAGGCAGAGCAGATTTCTTGTTCTTACAGTTTTTGAATTCCCAGTTCAACTCCACAAGGCAGGGGTGGGGGGTGGGGGGTGCTCTACCAAATGGCCCTGATGCTGGGGCCACTTCCAGCTATATGCAAAACTGGTCCCTCTCCTCACCCACCTTTCCCATACTGGGGAAATCTCTGAAATGGAGACATTTTGTGGGCAGATGGAAAGACTAATTCATTTCCTGAAAGGGATGAAGCCTAGGGGTAAAGTTTCAGCTTTGAACAATCCTGTGTGAGGTGGCTTTACCGAACTGAAGCACGAAGACATGGAATAATGTGAATCTTTAGGACAATTTCAATCTCTGAAATATCCCGAGAGACAGGAGTAACCACAGCAATAGCTGCCGGACCAACACCAGAGCTCGTGCTCTGAGCCTGGCACTGCAATGCGCTGTATGTTAAACATGCCATCATTTCCAACGACCCCAAGGGCTCTGGTGGTACTACCTTCATTACTCAAATAAGGGAAGTGCGTCTTAAGGAGAGTCACCAATCTCCCCCAGGAATCTGCATTCCTGACAAGTCAACTCCTCTCACACCCAACAATCGCCGTGGGTCACAAAGGGTCCCCCTAGCATGTGCTGTCCTTTGACACCACATCCGGGCACCACAGCAAGTCAAACCCAACTGTCCCTGAGAAGCCAGGCCCTTGGGGGAGGCACGCTTCGGCCTCTTATGACCATTTAAAGCCCTAAATCCTGAGAAAATGATGGCACCTACCCCACCACCCATATAATTCAATATTTTCAAAAACCAAAATTATAAAATAAATATAAAAAAGTTCAAAAAAGTTCTTATTTTCTCCATGATTCCTTGGGCTCACCTGCATTGCTGACATTCTAAGCACCTGCTTAGCCTGCTCCCTGACCTTGTAGGGGTTCACTTCTGGGGATTCTAGTGCACTTGGGGGGGTCTCCTGGGTAGAGGGGTGAAGGAGGCTCAATAGCTACAGCCTATGGGTGCCATCGGTTTGCTAAGAGTGGCTCTTTTGGGCCAGTGTGTGTTCCAGTCTGACTTCAAGGCTGGTGCATGGCTAACGGAAACATCCCTATCAGAGTGACAGTGGGATTTCCCGGGGAGAAGAGGAATGTGAGGGAGCTAGATTTCTACAGTAAGGTCCTGCTGCCCCCTGTGAGTCTAAGAGGGCTGGTAGAACCACTTTATATCCTTTGAGGTAGTTCTGATCATTCCAGTGTGAGATACGGAAACAGGCTCAGAGAGGTAAAGTGACTTGCCCAAGGTCACAGAGCAGGTATAGAGCAACTCAGCCATCAACTCTCTCCCTCTGTCACGTGCACAGCACATGCCATGCAGAGGTTAATTATCGGCTGCCTGTCTCGTCCCTGGTGGAAGGGAGCTAGCGTGAGGTGAAGCTTGTAACCTTTTCTCAGCACACCTTAATGGTCATTAGGCAGCAACCTGCTCGGAACCAGTTCAAGAGTTGAGAAATCCTTCCTTCCAAGGACATCAGCATCATTTAAAAACCAGAGCCCTTATTCTGCCCAAGAGGGTTGAAAAGTTTCAACTGATATGATGGGTTAGTATTAAGTAGTTTGGGGATGAAGAATCGAGAGAAAGGGCCTCTGCCCAAGATAACCTCTTTCTAAACAAGAAACCTCATTTCAAGTTTCCACTGCCTGCTTGCCAGACATGCAGCATAATACATCAGCCAGCCCATAAATCTGTCTTCTGCTGAAAGCAGGCATTCTGATCTTAACCAAAATCATCTGATGTGGGGGATTGTTTGGGGGATGTTTTGCTTTAAATTCCAGAATACCACACATTTATTTTCCATTGTGTATGCCTCACTAAGATGCTTGGCAATTACACACACACATACACTCACACTCACACACACTCTTGTTTATACACTTGAGCCATGTGGACCAGCTAACTTTCATTCCATCTGTGGGAACGGTTACCATTTGCTTGCATGGCCCTGAATGGTGGGAAATGCCCCTCCCCTCTTTTTTATGCCTTTGAAACAATGCCATGTGGTATGTGGATTGGCAGTATTGGCAAAAGGCACTCCCAGCACGGCTCAGTTAAATGGACCTCCTTCCTCATCATGGCGCATTCTGAGCACAGAGCCAGGAGAGGGGCAAGAGGCAAGGTCCCCAACTACTGTGTCTGACCCAGCATCTATCCTATCCCTTTGCCATGATCCCTGCTTACATTTTAGGTCTCTTAATTATAGCTGCCATTTGTATAACATGAGTTTCAACTCATATGTAGGTCCAACTATACGCATTTTTAAAATAAATATAGTACAGTCTTGTCAATGTATTTTCCCTTCCCTATGATCTTCTTAATACATTTTCATTTCTATTGATTATCTTATTGCAAGAACAGTCTGTGTAATATATATAACATACAGAACATGTGTTAATTGACTTATTGGTAAGGCTTCTGGTCACCAGGAGGCTATTAGTAGTTAAGTTTTGAGGCAGTCAAAAGTTATAAATAGATTTTTGACTGCGTGGGGGTCGGTGCCCCTAACCGTCACACTGTTCAGGGGCCAACTGTATGTCACCGGACAGCAAGCACGACAACACTGGCACTTTACCTGTATTATTTCATTTTCACGGTAGACCCACCAAGTAGGTACTGTTTACTTTCCTTTTTTAGATGAGAAAACTTGGGCACAGAAACAGCTCATCTGAGATCACATAGCAAATAAGTGGCTGGGTTAGAACTCGAACCCTGGACAGTCTGACTGCAAAGCCTGAATTCTCAATCGTTCTGCTAAACTGTCTTTTAGATCAGTTTTGTTAATTTCAGAGCCAGAATTTTTCACTTTCATGCTGTCTCCATCCTAGCCACATCTGATCCCACTCCATAAGTGTACCTTCTATCCTTAAAGGCCCCAAGAGAGCCCACCAAAGGGCGCTACCTTTTCAGGACAGACAAACACCTGCAACCAACAGCCACCTGGCCTCAGACACCACCTGAACCTGGCCTCTCTCCGAGGCCAGTTGCCTGATGGACAGAGTCTAGAGAGAATGCACTTCCTCCTCCTGGCCTCTGGCCTGAGAGCTGCGTCCACGCCCTTACTACCCTGGCCAGGAAGTCCGTGTGGACACAAGGACTGCACTGGGAAATAGATTCCCCAGAGTAACTTGGCATGTTTTCTTTTTATCCTAGCTTTGCTACTGTCACAAGCCTGGCAAGTGCAGACGCTGTTAGAGCTGCCCACTGGCCACCGTCCTCACATCCCCTACAGGAATGGCCCTAAGGTGAGGCCCAGAACCTCTGCCCTTTCCCCATAGCACCATCCTGCCAGCAAAGGCTACGAGAGGGCATGAGTGCAGGCCTGTGTTACAGCCCTGGCTATGGGGTCCTGGGAGGCACCAGCCACATGAGGATAATGCCAGCTTCCCATACTGACAGTCCCTTCCCAGCACTGGATGAGAATCTAATTCCTATCTGAAATCAGCTTTCTGGGTCTCTTAAGGGTTATGTGTCTTAGGGAGTCAGAGCTGTAATACAGAGGGACAGAGGGGAAGTAGGGAATGTGGAGATGTTCCCAGGCTTGGAGAGAGGAGGCTTTAGAAAGCCTGAGCATAATAGTAACAGATTTAAATGCACAGCCCCCTATCGCAAGAAGCAACATGTAGCATTCACACCGCATGGGGGAGAGCAGGAGACAGTCTCCGTGAGAAGGGCTTCTTGTGTCTGGACTGTGCATTCTGCTCCAGGAGCAGGGCTGCTGTGGGGGTGAGCTGGCCTGTCCCCCACCAGAGGGGGGGGCACCGATGTGAGCTGTGTGTGCAGTTCCCTAGGTGGGAAGAGGTGATTTTGAATGTGTAATAGCTATGTCTTAGTTCGTTTGGGCTGCTATGACCAAATACCATCAATGGGGTGTCTTAACAACAAAAAATTATTGCTCACAGTTAAAGTCTGAGATCAAGGTACCAACAGACTTGGTGTCTGGTGAGGAGTTGCTTCCTGGTTCACAGAGTGGTCTTCCTGCTCTAATCTCACATGGTAGAAGGAAGGGGCCTCTTCTTTTTATAAGGGCATGAATCCTATTCATGAGGGTGCCAATCACCCCAAAGGCCCCACCTCCAAAGACCATCACGCTGTGCTTTAGGATTTAACATAATACATTTGGTTGGGGTGGGGGGATGGACACAAACATTCCAGTCTACAGTGAATTTTCTTCTAAAAACACCAAACTTCTATTGACTTGTGAAGCAATGAGTTCACAATTAAGTATGAGTTTGCCGATCTTTTCATTTAGTTTTAATAAATCAATTTTATCATTTATCATGCTACTGATTCAATCACTGTAGGTTTAAAGATAAAACTGGAGTGTTACAGAAATCTGTTTTGAAGTCGGTGAAACTGCCTGATTTACTTGATTGTATTTTTAAGCTCCGGTCAGGGATTTGCTGCCAGGATCCATGTGTTGTGCGGTTTTTACACTTGGACACTGACATGTAGCTCATACTGGGAACAGAAGCAAGGGACCGTGTCCTGAGCACAGGAGGCGGGGGCTTCGTAGAAGTCACGGGCCATTGGCTTGCCCGGTCTGAGAGGTGTTCAGTGGAACCTGGAATGTATGTTGAACATAACAGAACAGGATTAAGCTTTGAGGGGTTACTTTTGTAAACAGCACCAGTAAGAGTGCTCCCCTGTACAATGTCTGGCAAGATGACTGAGCAAGAAGGATCTTTAAAACCCAGATTTCTGATTTTTCTCCAGGTCAATAAATAGTCCCCAAACCTCTCTACCCAGAGATCTTTGCTAGAATCTAATGAATCCAGGCCCCTCTCCAAGTGAGAGGGCTTCATCCTCCCCTGCAACTCAACCAGACTGAGTATTATCTCCCTCAGGAGTCCAAATCCCCACATGATCCCCCAGAGACACCTCTCCCTTTCCAAAGTCCTCAAGGGCAAGGCCAGGGAAGGTCGGCTGATTTTAGTCTTCATTTGATGGGAAGGAGGAGTAGGAAAGACACAACTCAGTTCTTCCTAAACAAATGCAAATCACCCAAGCTCAGGGAAAACCTAACCCAAGAAGCAAAACTTGGCTAGAAGCTCATAAAGTTGGATTCTTCATGTGGACTAGAAATACAGAACACTCGTTAAATTAATCCAGAGTCAAAGCCACTCCCTGGGCAATGATTAAGCTGAGAGAGCAAGTATGGGTGGGGAGGCTGGCTGTCCAGTCTACACTGTTCTTGATCATCAGGGAACTCAGCCTTTCTTAAATCATCCCCAGCGCCTCCACATTGTCCCTGGGTACTGGCCGGGCAACCCGCTGCTCACGGCTGAAACAAAGGATTCACAACAGGGTGCCTGGGTGGCTCAGTCGGTTAAGCGTCCAACTTAGGTCACGATCTCACAGCTTCTGAGTTCAAGCCTTGCCTCGGGCTCTGTGCTGACAGCTCAGAGCCTGGACCTTGTTTTGCATTTCCCTCTTTCTCAACAATCAATAAACAATAAAAAAATAAAAAAAAATGATTTAGAACAGAGAAGAGGTTGCTTGGAAACCAAGACAGAAAACCTAAAAGGAGGTATTCATAACTAAGGTCCAATGACATCCAGTGGGGGAAAAGAGAGAAAGAAAGAATGAAAAAGGCCTAACATTTTTCTGAAGGCAGGTCCTATTGATTTTGTGGGATTCCCTAAAAATTTGGTTAAGGCCCATGAGTCTGGGATGATAACACACAGTACTTATAAACTATCTAGAACCAAGTACTTTTTTGGGGTGGTGATTAGTGGGGTGGGGGGACTGGAATTACTGGATGGATGTAATTATTATAAAATTATCTCATCTGGAGGCAGGATGCTACTTTCCACAGCTGGATGCCATCACTTGATGGAAAATGAAAATGTCCCTGGACCAGCATGACTTTTTCCACAGAATAAAACAGGCAAGTGATCTGCAGTCAGACTTCAAAAACATAAATTTAAAAAACGTATTATTGAGATCAGCTCTTCTCATCTCCAGAATTCCCTCAGTTGCAGAGGACATTTCTGAGTAGTTGAGAACACAGGGCCAACAGGCTCTTCCCCCCAGATTTTCAAAACTTCATTGTTTCCCCTTAAACAATGAAGTTGTCACTCTCCCATATGGGAGAGATGGAAAGGTGATTTCTGCATGGCTTTGGTTAAAAAGACCTGTGGAAGGAAATCCTACTGACTCCCGCCTGAGGAGGGGGGGACTGCAGAAAATAAACACACAGCTCCTCAAGCTTCACTCTTTCCCCCAGCTGGACACAGTTGTATTGAGAACATTCAGCTACCAAGGAGACAACAGGTTATGGGAGCCACGATAACCCGTGGTCTGAGGTCCCTTAGCCTCGCAGCCAGGCGCGCCCAGGGAAGACCTGTCAAGGCTGTGTTCTTTAGAAGAAAAGGTGCTTTTGCAAGTTCAAGGTGTATTATTAAGTTCAAGACTGTGAGAGCAAAAGTCATGCCTTCTTATAAAATTGAATCAAACCGGAAAACAAACGCGAGACACACAGCTTTGCGTCTAACAGGGAAGATTCATATGTAATACCAAAGGGTGTGGGAGCACTGACTCGTGAGGTTAGAAACCACAGAAGACTCACTGAGCAGAGTTAAGTGCTCTGGCAGGGATGGCCCTCTGCAGGACTGCTTATCAAAGTGGATCCAAATTCTTAACCAGCAACCTCTTCTTTGGAGTACAAAAGACTCAGGTCTGGAACAGTGCCATGGGGCACTCTGAAAGGGAAGGGGGAGAAATACAGAGACAGAGAGCGTGTGTGTGTGTGTGTGTGTGTGTGTGTGTGTAGAGGAATCCCCTTCCCCCTAAATCAGAAGTCTGGTCTTTGTTGTTGACAATCAATACAGAGAAAAGTACGGGGAAAGCCATCGAAATTCTGGGCAGAGGAGAAGGGAAGTCCTGTTTTCCTTAGCAATGGCAGACACCTGGCCTCACCTCACCTCTCCCCAAACCTGCCAGCCTCAGTACAAACACCGCCAGCTTTCCCAGAGCTCCGGCTGTCTGTGTGCCAATGTTGGGGAGCCATTTTAGGGAACAGTCCTAGCTGCTTGCTCAGCCCCATGTTGATGGTCAACAGCTTCTGGGGGAATTGGTGAGTTGGGTGGGAAGGGCTTCACCCCCCCCCCCCCACCAAGGTCCATACCCTGCCCTGACCCAGAAGCATGAAAGCCTGATGTCTTAGGGTTCCTCTGCTGTGTAGTTTATTTTCAGAAGTGGGACGCCGCCCCACAGGCAAACATGTAGCTACACATAAAATGGAGTGGGTGTCCTACAGCAGGAATCACAGAGGTGGAGTGGATCACGAGACTGGCAGTGATGCAGGGAAAGAAGGAAAGGAAGGGGGGGGGGATGTGTGTGGATTCTGAATGTGGATTCCTGCCTATGTCCCTGGTTTCAATTTCCACACTTCTTAGGGAAATGCTCCCACCCTCCCCACTACCCCAATCTGCTCTACAGAGGAGCAACTGCATCTAGAGTAAACAGAAAGTTTACTGTGTGTCTAGTACTAGGCTACTATGCCAAGTGCAGCACGTATATTCTCTCATTTAGCCCACAACAACGCCATGGGGTAGACGCCGGCTCCATCCAGTGATGGGGAGACAGCCCAGAGCAGAGCGCTGGCCAGTGGGCAGCACTACCACAAATGGCTAAGGGGGAGGAAAACTGAGAGCCCCCACACAGAGGGACCCCATCCAAGGCAGGACAGAGGGAAATGTGAGGTGAACAGGAAAGAGACCAAGAGGTAAAGATGCAAATGAGGCCAGGCTCTGAGGACAAGCCTTGGTCACCCCTGCACATGTCCATCCCCTGACTCCGATTTTGATTTTTGGGTTGGTGGGAAAGTCCTATTGCTGCAGGTACTCGGGGCGGGGCCAGGCTCATAGGCTGAGCTGAAGGGACGTTCTGCAACCATTTGTTTCAACCCACTGGTTTTACAGATGAGAAAACTGAGGTCTGGAGCACAAGAGCAACCTCCCCAAGGTTTCAGAGTGACACGAGGACAAACCTAGACTGATACCTAGATCCCTGTCCAGGTTCCCACTGTTTTTTGGGGCGTGGGTAGGTAGGGCGGTCTGGAGGAAATACAGAAACAACTGAAAAAGAGCCAAGAAGTTAGGGTTGTCGGGGTGCTGGATGAACAGACATGGTTGCTTGTCTGGCAGTGAGCACTGGAGGCCCTATTCAGGGAGGGCAGGAGGTGTCAGCTCAGCTGTCACTGAGGGCTCCCCAGGGCGAGGGCAGGGCCAGGGAAGAGGTATACCATCTCCCCACCCTCCTAATCCCACTGGCACTGAGGTGGTCTTCCCTCTGGGTCCCTGCTAGGCCATCCCTCTCAGCATCCTTTGTACAGGAGGTGCTGGTGGTTCCTGGACTCACAACTCCTGTTCTTCAAGGCCCACATCAGATCCCAAATGCCAAGTTTATAAATCCCTGGTCTCAAGAGAGAAAGGTAACTGGTGTCATACTAACAATCCAAGCAGTTCCCATTAAAGATATTTTTGGGAGCTTGTTCCTACCCAGTGGGGCCTGGCAGCAGGTTGGGATGAAAAGCACACTGGACTTCAGGCAAACCAGACCTGCCTTCAAACTTACTTCTGCTGTCCTGCCACATGACTCTGGGTAAGTCGTTTAACCTCTTTGGGGACTCGTTTCCTGGTCATCAGTACAATGGGGATGATGCGTCCTGCTCTGGCTAGATCATGGGACTTGGAAGGGGCCTCGACAGGCTGCACAAGTAGATCCTGATACTCATTTATTCCAGCATCTCTCTCTACAAGGGCTTTGATACAGGACAACTGAACAATCACTAATCTAGGAGAATGTAGCTTACCCCCTACACCAGCTCATTGGTTTCATGATGGAAACAGGTCCCCTCATTGGTTTCATGTTGGAGACAGAAGCAGATGGGACTCAAGTAAGGGACCCAGGAATTGCGGTTATTGGTTCCGTCTCTGTGGTCCTGGGCCAATCACCCCTCTCTGGTTCTCTGCTTCTTCACTGTGAATATAAGGGCCGGACTGGATGATCACTAGAGCCACTCCTAATTCCGGACCCAAATGTTCCCAGAATGAGTCACTTCTGTTTCAGAGGACATAGCTGATCAGCAGCACCCAGGGGCAGCTCTGAATGTGGGTGGGGTGGTAGGCTGGAGACAATAAGAGACTACAGATACCGGAGGAGCCCTGAAGCTTCCCATCAGGCATCTGCATGTACTATAGGGCAGACTTGAGGTGGGGTATGAAGGCCCCTGGTAGTCTGGGGTTCCTTCCCAGCTTGACACCCTGATGCAGCCTAGGCAGATAGCTGAGGACTAACCAACAGACTGGCGGGGGAGATTGTGCTAGAGAGGAGAGAGGAAAACTCCCCAAAGGACAAGGGTGGGGTGGGGCGGGGCTAACCCGCCTTCTCACATTCTTTTCTGGTGTCAGCAGTTGGGGAGAAGAGGAAGCCAAGCTTGGGAGCTAGCTGGCAGGCTGGCTGCTGGGGGCTGGTGGGAACACCAGGAGGAAGGAATGTCCACCACCAGGGGGTCTCCCTAAAACAGGCCAAGTGTTGGACAGGGGCAAGTCTATGTGTCGTCTTCACTAGAACATGTGTTAGGTATGGTAATTTATTGTCAACTCTGGAGAGAGGATTAAAATCTCAAGAGGTTTGCTCCAAGGTTCCTGGGGACCCCAGTGACCAGCTCCAGGGGAATAAGCACAGTATATATTTTGATACAAGGCTCTGGTGGCATGCCTGTTTTGATAGCCATCTTTCAAGCAGCATAGAGGCTGCCTTTCCAAAGTCCTTCCTGACTTCAAAAGGAGCAAATACTGCTCATTTGTGTGCAGGGGATGTAGCTCTCAGACTTACGACACAAACGTTCCCTATACCTTGCTTCTTTCTGTCTCTGGGCGGTCCCTTAACCCACAAGAGAAGATGTGGAGGGGACATCCTCTTTTCTGCTGCTTCCCTCTTACATTCCGTTTGCAGAAAGGGTGAGTGTGGCCAGCAGTGGGAGTCACGTAGCTTACTGGCCTGGTGTCCTCTCCAGGTGAACTTCCACTCTCTGAGGCCCCGCCTTGCCACTGGGTGGGCTGGCATGGGGCATAGGCCTGGGGCTGGCAGTGGGCAGCCGGCACCTGATCTTCCCCCCGGAAATGGAGAAACACTGGACTAAAAGCGCCAACAGGCGTCTGCCCCTCCACTCCCCGACTCTCCCAGAGTTCTCTCCAGTTCAGATACTTATCGCCTTTGAAAAAAAAAAAATCAAGACAAGCTAGTCTTTCAGGTAGTTTCGAGACAGTTCAGACTTTCTCACGGCGGCGGCTCAGAATCCAGCCCGCAGGTACCTCCTCGAGGGTGGACAGAATCCCAGTCCTCCCTCCCTCCCCCTTTCCAGTGCAAAAGTGTCAACAGCTCTGGGCTGAGCTCTCCATGCGCCGCTGAGGTCCTCAGCGTGCCCGCATCCCTCCTCCTCGAGGCCCCTGCCACTTGCGAGACGCTAACCAGATCACGAACTGTACTGCCCGCCGCAGTCCTCCTTGGCCAGGGCCCTAAGTTCCCAGAAGAGGGGTGCTCCGTTTCTCCCTGCCGCCTTCCCCTCCTGCACTCGAAGGGGCTTGGGGTGGGAGCAAGCAGACACAAACCCCACCCCAAACCTTCGGCGAAAGAGAGGGCCGGGGCCTGTCTCCGCGCCCCAGCACACTACGGCCCCCCGCGGCCCCCTGCCTGCTTGGCTTCGGAGGAGTCCTCCTATGAACGTGCCCGCCCAGCTCGTTCCCGGACCCCGTCAAGGAGCCAGTTGGCGGCCGCCAGTGCCTTTTCTCCTCCCGCCCGGAGTTCATCCGGCGCCGGTAGCGCCCGTAAACAGCACCCCCGACCGCGGACTGGGTCCCCGGGACGAACAGGTGGCCCCGGAGAGGAGCGCGCGGCAGTCGCACTCACTCACCCAGAAGATGAAGTTAAATCCAAAGAGCAGGTATTTGATGCACTTGGTGCCTCCTTTGACCGGCATGGTGCGGGCTGGACGGGCCTGGACCGAACTGGTGTGAGACTGGTGGGGGCACGCGCGGCCGGGACAAGCGGCACCAGGCTTCGGACCGCGTTGTAGGCAGCTGTGAGCTGGCCTCCGGGCTGCACTTTTAAAAAGTGCCACTCCTTACAGCGCGCGAGGGCTGCGGTGCGCATGTGCCGTGGACCCCGCCCCCGGCCGACCCCGCCCCTGGCCCCACCTGCCCGGCCAATGCCTGGCGGCCGGCTACAGCCTAGGTTCCGGGGGACTCTGGGCTCAGCAGTCCTGGAGCCTGCACTCCCCTTTTCTTTCCCGCCTCCCGCACAGCTCTCTCCCCAGCCGAGTCGGCCATACCCTCTTTCCCGCCACCGGCCTCCCTCTTTTCCTCTTAAAGGTCCTGGGATCACTCCAGACTGCCCCCCTCCCCCTTTTACCTAGGAGTTCTATGGAGGCCTCGCCTTTCGCCCTTTGTTGATTCTGGGCTTCCTGCCTGAGCTCTCTCTTTGGGGAGACATTCCACAGGTCGTTGGGGGTAGAGTCCCCTAACTCAAGGCAGGCTGCCCGCAGAATGAGGGCTCTTCTTGCTTTGGGCTCCACTTGATGAGAAGATGGCTGGCTTTACTTCTCCCTGAGGCGACTCCTTGCAAACTTTCATTGGAGTACACTTATTTGGCACCTCATGCAGACTAGGTGGAATTAGAAACTGGCAGTACAGGTGGGAAGAGAGGCTGGCGGTTTATGGGAGTAATTTTCAAATATAAATCACCCAATGGTAATATGGCTGAGAGTCAGGTGGTCCTGGAGTGCTTCCTGGCCTTGAGGTTTAAATGCCCCTAGAGGAGGAGAGTTTGTAGCCAGGCTTCCGTTCTTGCCCTTACTCTTTGTCACCCTCCCTCTTGCACTTTGACCTCCGAATGCTGAGTTCTCAACCTGTTTCTCCCCCACTCAAAAACCTTCTGTAGCTCCCCCTATTCAATGCCCCAAGTTGGAATCCCCGATCTTGCATTCAGCTCTTCATCTTGTGTCTGCGCTGAACCCAGCTCTACCTGGAACACACTGCCTCATTTACTCCTCACCTTTTCATGGCCTTGCCCTTTGGCTGGCTGGCTGGCCCTACCCTCTTCAGATGTAGAAACTCTGAGGCTCCCCTAGCATTCCTTTCCTGTTTCTCATTAAAGGATGAGGAGATTCCGTCTTCTTTTGAAGTCCTAAAAGCTATTTGTATTTTTTTTCTAAATGAAGTGTCCTTTACAAAAGCAATAAACATCAGAAAGTACCAACAAGCAAAAAAGAATATAACTCAGTTTCACCCACTAGAAACCGAGGGTGTCAGCACTTTGTAGCTCTTATCTTTCTGTTTATTATCACTGTCAGATTTGGCTCATTGATTCATTCATTCAAAAACATTCTTCAGTGTCTACTTATAAGGGGAATCAGGGGCAGGGGCTGGATGTCCACTGGTGGGGGGATTCAGGCAGCCAGACAAGGGGGGAGAGTGCTGTTTGGGGGGGTCACAGAGATAGGGTTGGGGGCTCAGGGAGCTCAAAGGAGGGGTCTCTGACACAGACTGGGAAGTAATGCTGCAGAACCACGGAGAAAGCTGTAATCACTGGAGAACATTGGGCAAAGCCTGGGGCTGGGGCTGTCTGGGGTCTGGGCTGGAGCTCACAGTTTGAGGGGGTACATGGGAGGTGAGGGTGGAGACCCAGCCCGGGTGAGGTGAGGGGGAGCCTCCCGTCTGTACTTTGCACCCTGAGGTATGGGGCCACTGAAGGGTTTGGGCAGGGAGTGGGTCCCATCTGTTGTGTGATTTAGGTTGATGGCTACCTGTATTTAGGCAGCTGGGTGGGGGAGGGCAGGAGGAACAGGCATTTGGCTCCTTGAGGCTAAGGGCTATTTATCTGTGCAGACTGTGGCTCAGAGCTTTGGGGATTGTATGGAAGGTGACAGGTGTTGGATGGGGGGGCTTGCAACTGGGTAGTGTGAGGGCGTGGGACACAAAGGTGAGGTGAGGTGAGAACATGGGGAGAGCAGTTAGGAGGATCTAGCATAGTTCAGGTGAGAGACAAAGAGAAGTGGACGAGGTAGGGCTGGAGAGTGCAGCAAGACCAGACGAGGGGACAGTCTGTGCACGTGTGCGTGTGTGTACGTGTGTGTGTTTGCGCGTGAGCCTGTGTGTAGGCACAGGGGTGGAGGGGCGAACAGAGATGCCAGCCGGAACAGCAAGAGCCAGATTATGGACTCCATGCACTGCTTCTGGTGCTTCTCGGGAGTGCACTGTGCCCTGGACCGTACTATATACTGAAACTGAGGGAGCTGTGTAGGGCAGAGTGAGAGCTCTTGGGATCTTGATTCAGGGGAGATGTGGTCTAGGAACAAGTGGGGACACAGGGTGCATCCCAAAGCCTGCTAGAGTCAGGAGAGGCTTCCCATTGCAGGGGACACAGCAGCAGCTGACCTTGGGGGGCTGGGAGGAGGGAGTTCCAGGCCCAGGGAACTGTATATGCAAAGGCATAGAACAGGAAACCACAGGCGGCTTGCCGAGCTGGGGAAACTGCCACTAGTGGGTAAGATGGGGAAGAAAGGGGGATGAGGAAGGAGAAGCCAGGAAAACAGGGCTCCCTGCAGTGTCGCATAGTACCAAGAGCTGTCCAGTGGAGGCATTTTGGTAATGCTCTACCTCAGTCACTTACCTATTCTAGTGTCCATTGTGGATGGTTGGGGCAGAGCAGTATGTGGGGGTGGTAAAAAAAAACAAACAAACCAGACAATGTCCCATTGTGTTGCTCTCAGGCAGAGGCCACCTATTTAGGGAGAATTGGTCTAAAGAAAGAAGATTTTATCTTTTATAGTCTTCTCTCCTTTCCTCCCCCCACCCCTCCTGTCTACAAGCAAAGATGGGTGGAGTTCAGTAAATATTTAAGCTTATAATAGAAACTATTTCTTAGGGTGATGTGCATATTGAATGAGGTAATCCACTAGGAGGACCTAGTACGTTGCCTGCCGCACAAGTCCTCAAGAAATGTTAACTGTTGTTACTATAATATTATTATTTTTACACAAGAAACAATGGAGGGGGGCATAGTTAAGTTCCAATTTACAATCAAGGGGGTCCTTTTCATGTGAGTGTGGAGATAGATTGACCTTTTGGTTTATTTTAGACAAGTCCCTTCCTCTCTCTGGGCCTCAAGCTCCTCACCTGTAAAATGAGCATTTTGGATTAGGAGATGGCGAGGGAGGGGGGACGGGGGACTCTCCATTGTGACATTTAAGGGTGCAACAAACCTCCAGGCCAAAAAGTATGTTTATTACACACAGTTGGTTCTACAGGCAACCAGGAAAGGCAGAGATGGAAAAAAATGTGGTTTGCTTTAGCTGAAAGGGGAAAATCTGGGTAAGCCCTTGAGTCAGAGATCACATGGGGGCAGAGAGGGCTTCCAGGCTTTGTGGCGCAGGGAGTGGGAAACTTTTCCTCCCTTCCTTCAGGGCATCCTGTTTCTGGAAAAACCCAGATTCAGGCTGAAGATCCAATTTAGCTTTTGTGCGCCCCCTGGTGTTAAGATTGGAAGCCTCGGGGGTGAGGCCCCCTAATGACCCCACCACACCCATCTCTAAGCTGTGGCACCCAACAGTCAGGACCCACACTCTCACTGGCCACTAACGCCCTCCTGGCCACTAGGGTCACACCAGTGATCATTTTGTGGCTTGTTTTCTCCCTGATGCTGTTGCAGCATTTCATGCTGCTGACCATCCTTTCTGTCTAGACATTTCTCTTTTGGTGTTCCTAGGAGGTGCCGTACCATCTTGGTTCACTCCCTTCACTTTTAGAAACTTCTTTCCTGCTCTTCTTACTAAGCTCAAGTGCCCCCATTTCATGAAGCCTTCCTTGAACATCCCAGTCTTTCCCTCCATGGATTACCTTCATTGACCTTCATCATGTTCTCTTGTGGGTACACATTTTGGTAGTGAACTCTGAACTCTGTGAGGATCCTTCACTTAATTAATTTCTGGTTCATCTGTAGTTCCCAGTCCCTTGCTGGCCCGGCCAGGTCCTCTAGACATGTGTGTGGAAAAGCTGCAGAGGACTGGTCTTCCTCAGACTTTAGTCCTCTGCCCTCTGCTCCCCTCTAGATTCTCTCTGAACACTCACCCTCCTCCCCTCACCATTTCTCTTGTGAGCTGACCTCGCCCAAAACTCATCCTGATATCCAAGGGCCTATTGGGTATTTCTACTTTAATGGCCCCTCACATCCTAATTCCCCAAATCTGTGAAGATGTCACCTTACCCGTCAGAGGGCATTTTGCACATGTGATTAAGTTAGGGATCTTGAGGTGGAGAAGATTTCCTGGATTATGTTGGTGGACCAGGTGTGATATGAGAGTCCTTATGAGAAGAGACAGGAGGGTCAGAATCACAGAAGGAGATGGGAATGTAGAAGCAGAGGTCCGAGTGGTGTGGGGCCACGCGCCAAGGGATGCAAGCAGTTGCTTCTAGAAGCTGGCAACAGCAAGGGAGGGAGACACAGCAAGGAAGCCGATTCTCCTGTATAGCACCCAGAAGGAACAACCTATTTTAGATATCAGGTCTTAATTTGTTACAGAAGAGGAATCTCAAAACTAACATCCAGATTAGAATTCATGACTTCGAGGGCCTCCCTGCACCAGAAGCCTTCTCCTCACCCTCTCATCCGTCAGCCTGGAAATTCACCTCACCTGTGGTGGCTTCTCCCTCCAGTCCCACACCTGCTTCGAGAATGTGGATCTTGCTTCTGGGCATCTCTCACGCCACGGCTGGCAGTCATCGCAGAGGCTGTCCAATTTAGAGATACGGAAGCAAGGCTAGGGCAGGAGACAGTGACTTGTGGCAAAGATCAGGCCTAGGCCTTCTGCCTCCAGCTCCGGGTGGGTTTCTCATGCTTCGTTCATCTTGCCTCCTGTGGGCCATGCCTTCAAAACTCTTCTTTGGTCCGCAACCATCCCACCTCCTCTGACCCCTTGTCTTCCCCTGTCCAGTCTGCGCATGTTTCTCGACAGATTGCCTTGTGCTATCACTGGGCTTGGGCTGTTTCACTCCTACCCACACCTTCTTCCCACTGCATTAAACACACATGCAGTCAATGGGAGACCACCCATGTGCAGTTCATGAAGATACCGTGGAGAGTTGGCCATGAAGAGTTGGATGAGGGATGACAGCTCACGGGCCAGAGAACACCATTCTTTTATTTTAAAAAAATGTTTACTTTTAGAGAGAGAAAATGCAGGGGAGGGCAGGCCAGAGAGAGAGAGAGAGAAGCTCAAGCAGGCTCTGAGCTGTCAGCGTGGAGCCCTACCTGGGGCTCAATCCCATGAACTGTGTTGAAATGAAGAGCCAGATGCTTAACCGACCGAGCCACCCGCGCACCCCAGAAAGAAAGAACACCATTCTAAAACCCCTTTCTGGCTGCCTCTTTCTTCAAGCTCGCATTCTGTGGGCACTCCTGCCCCTCAGTGCAACCCCTGCCAGCCTTCTCTCCATGCAGAGCGATGGAGCGCTCCCTTGGCATTTCCAGTTTGTATCCTTTACTCCCACTACCCCAGCTCTACAAAGCAAGTCCTATTTCTCAGGATCTGTCCTTTTTATTTTTTATTTTTTAATGTTTATTTATTATTAAGGCAGAGAGAAACAGAGCACGAGTGGGGGATAGGCAGAGAGAGAGAGAGGGAGACACAGAATCTAAAGCAGGCTCCAGGCTCTGAGCTGTCAGCACAAAGCCCAATGTGGGATCATGACTTGAGCTGAAACTGGACTCTTAACCAACTGAGCCACCCAGGCGCCCCGGGATCCGTCCTTCTTAAAAGCCAGGGGGGCGGGCAGGGAGAGGTTGTAAGTAATGGATGTTTAATCAACTTTTGTCATACTCCTAAAGCTTTGCTTTGGTCTTCCCTACTCATTTTTTCCTGCTCAAAAACCTCCCAATTACCCTGTGTCTACACTGTTTTCCTCGGCGCCATCACTCTCTAATAGAGTGGGGACTTTTCTTAGTGTAGGTACTGTTATGGTCTGCCTCCGCCTGCTGGAAGGAATATAAGCTCCAACAGAGTGGGGCTTTGGACTGCCCTGTTTGCAGACGTGTCCCAAGTGCCTTGAAAGTGCCTGACACACAGTAAGTGCTTGAGAAATATTTATTTATTGAACGCACGAAAAGCTAATGTTCTAATTCTAAAATCATCACAAAGGCCGTTGACTCTCTTGTCTTAACTGATATTTACAATTCTCTTAGGACACTGCGCACACTCCTGCATCTATGCCCGAGTTCCCACTTCCTCTGTCCTCAGCCAGAACATCCTCCTCTCTTCCCCTGTGTGCAGCTGACCGGCTTTGAGACCAGCGGGGCCCCCACCTTCCCCAGGACCCTTGGTTACCCCCCAGTGACTGTGGGTACTGACCACCCCCCAGTACTCTTGTAGCAATTTTTCTGAATCCTCCGATACGCTCTGTTGAGACACGGTCCCAGATGGTAATATCACATTTCAGGAGTCTTTAAGGAAAATCTCCCTGACCAGTGTATCGGTCCATCTGGTGCCCACTGTAGGGGCTCTACAGGTGCTCAGTGAACAAAGAGTCCACAGAATAACCCTTGGACGGGCACATGTGATGTGCCCGGTGCTGTTCTACCTGCTATATAAACTCATGTAGCCCACAAATGGCTCCCTAAGGTCGATAGTCTTATTATCTCTGTTTTACAAATGGGTAAACTGAGGCACAAGAGGTTAATTAACTTGCTAGGAAGCAGCAGAGCCAGGATTTGAACTCAGGTGGTCAGCTCCAAAGCCCAGGCGCTAACCTGCCTCTTCCTGGGTAAGTGGGTGTCTTAATACTTTTTGCCTTTGATCATGGCAGATGGTGAGGGCTGTGCCATCCTGAGGGTCCCTCTGAGCAAGCTGACTCTCTGAGTCTGAGGGGCTGGCCACAGATGAAATTTGCACCTTGTCCAGCCTCTTCTAGTGTCTTTCCGAGCCTCCCTTTCCACAGGTGTGAGCTGGGCGATTTACTGCTTTTTCCTCCACCATGCAGAGTGGGGATGGCTGATGACTTCTGTTCTGGTTGGTAGTTCTGGATTCAGGAGGAGGCTCAGAGGCTAGACACAGGCTCCTACTAGAAGGGCAGTGGTGTGTGTGTGTGTGTGTGTGTGTGTGTGTAAGACCTGGGACCCTCGTGTGTGTGTGTGGGCTCAGGTAGATATGGGCAGGTGAAATACAGTTAAGGTAAACCTGGGGGTAAGAAGCTGTCACAGCATCTACCCGGGGTCTGTGAGAAGGGTTGGCACACGGAAAATATTGGCACAAGGTCATTGCCTGCAGATCAATAAAGTCTGGACCCTCCTGCACAATGTAGGAGGCGATCTTCTTGTGCTGATGTCTGTCACCCATTTCCCCACTTCCAGAAACTGATACACTCTAGACATTTTACTCTACTTTTCTTTTTTCTTACTCTCTTTCTTTTGTAAAGTTCGAAATAACTTAAGGTTTACAGAAAAGTTGTGAAAATAGTACAGCTTCCCCCTAATGTTAACATCTTATATGACCATGGGTTGTTTGTCAAAACTATGAAATACACTGATACAATACTGTTAACTGGACTGCAGATTTTATTCAGATTTCACCAGTTTTTCCACTCATGTCCATTTCCTGTTCACAATCTAAGATCTCACAGTGATTTAGTATCTTGCATTTCTTTTAATTCTCTGAATTTACTGGGCTCATGCCCTCCTGTTTGCTTTGGGTTCTGTCATTTTCTTTGTCACAGTAACTTTTCTGCTCACAGCAAACTCTTATTCATCCTGCAGCAACCCTTCTTTTGAGTCAAAAATAATGTGGGGAACTTGATAGGTGTGGGATTTGGGTATCTGGTTCTTCACTGTATTAAGTGGGGAAAATGTCACTCCCCGTTCCATGCCCAGGATCTCATTTTACTCTCATTTGGGTTTTATATATTCTTTCCACAAATACAGACAAATACTAACACATATTGCTACTCATTCCCCCTTCTCCCAGCTGTGGTTACTCGAGGTCCACAGGTGACTTTCATAGGATAGTGTAGCCGGCCGGTGCCCAGGTCTCTGAGTTCCAGTTTCGTCGGCTGGCTGCTTCCATCCTTTGTGCTTGACCTGTCTCTACTGTCCTGCATTGTCCAATCTGGGTATGTTTCAATATAACCCTTGGCCCAGTGTGGTGGATGATGGGCTTCCTGTGGTTTCTCACCACCATGCATATTTAGAATGATCGTATCATCCTTGACTTTGGGGACTTTCCTCTGGTTAGTCCAGGCTACATTGTGGCTGGTGTCCCCAACACCCATCAACCCACCTCTGCCCAACAGTCCAGGAAATGCCCCAGAATGCCAGACCCCTGGGCTTCCTGACTCCATCTACCACCTGGGGCTTTGGTGGGCTTTCTGCACCCCCCACCATTGCCCCATCCCCAAGTCGCCACTGCGTGGTGTGCTGCCGCTCACCCACCACATTTTGGGGATGTTCGCGGGGGGCGGCTAACTTCTCCATGAAGCATTTTGAGTGTGTATTTTCCTCTAAATTTATCTTTAGGTGATTTAACATCTAAAGTTTAACATTTTGATGATTGAAACAGAAAGATATAAAAGAGAGGGAGAAGTGTCCCTCTTGGAAATTGTTCTAGATTAAGGTTTAGGAGTCAGATCAACTTAGGGAAATATATGGGCCTGGTTGGGATCCTTATTCAACCAGATCAATTATTAAATTTTTTTTGTAGTCAGTTAGGGAAATTTAAATATTGACTGTGCATTAGATGATATTAAGAATATATTGTAATGTTTTAAAGTGGATGATGGTGTTGTGGTATATATTTGAAATACCCTATCTCTTAGAGATTCATCCTGAAGTTTTTAAGGCTGGAATGATCCGGCATCTGGGACTTTCTTAAAACTTCTCAGCCCCTTGCCAAAAAGTGGAGAGGCAAAAGAAAGACGAATGGCAAATGGTGGTCATTGTTGATGTACGGTGAAGGTACACGGGATTCATTTACTACTCTCGTACTTTTGTGTGTATTTGAAGACTTCTGTAACGACAAATCTCTATCCAACCTCCCATCCCTTATCAGCCTACCGCCCGTCCCTCAGTAATTAGTGCCGGTGTTTTGCATGGTTCTTCATGCAAATACTAATATGTATTATTACTCACTCCCTTTCCCCACTACTTTTTAGCCCCCTTCTGGTGCATTTGCCTTTTCCCATCTTGATTATGTGCAGTAGGCAGAATAATGCACTCCCTCTCACAATGTCCACATTCTAGTCCCTAGAACCTTTGCATTTGTTACTTTACAATGCAAAGGGAACTTTGCAGATATGATTAAGGTTAAGAACTTAGAGATGGAAGATTATCCTGAATTATACAGATGGACCCAGTCTCAGCACCCGGATCCTTAAAATCGGTGCTGTGGTCCTGGCTGTGGTTAGATGTGACAAAAGGTCAGAAAGACAGGACACTGCTGGCTTGAAAGCTGGAGGAGAGGAGCCACAAGCCAAGGAAGGAGGACAGTCTCTAGCAGCTGGAAAAGGCCAAGAAACGAATTCTTCCCTAAAGACCCCAGAACTAGGAACACAGCCTTGCGGGCCCCCGATTTTAGTGCAATGAGACCCATGTGTCAGCTCTAGAAGCACAATACGATAAGTGTGTGTTTAAGCTTGTGGTAATTTGTTATAGCAGCAGTGGAAAGGTACTACCTTCTTTCTTGGAGATACTTCTGTATCAGGACCGAGATTGTAGCAGCATTAGACCCCCAGGTTATACACTGGCTCTGAAGTCTGACAGATCTGGGCTGGAGTCTCAGCTCTGCCACATAGGAGCTGTGCAATTTTGGGAAAGTCACATCACCTCTCTGAGACTGATTATCTGTAAAAAAGGGAGTAATAAAAGCGCCTGTCTCATAGGGTTGCTTGGAGGGTTAAAGCATACAGCCCATGGGGCACCTGGGTGGCTCAGTCGGTTAAGTGTCTAACTTTGGCTCAGGTAATGATCTCACGATCTGTGGGTTAAGACCCCAAATAGGGCTTTGTGCTGACAGCTCAGAGCCTGGAGCCTGCTTCAGCTTCTGTGTCTCCCTCTCTCTCTGCCCCTCCCACACTCACGCTCTGTCTCTGTCTCTCAATAATAAAAAATAAACATTAAAAATATCATACAGCCCATGTAAACATTGAGCATAGTGCCTGGCAATAGTAAATGCACATAAAAAGGACAGCTGTCGAAGTATGGAAAGAGCCCAAATGTCCATTGATGGAAGAACAGATAAAGAAGATGTGAGATATATATATACGTATATATATGTATATGTATATGTATATATGTGTATATATATATATATATATACACACACACACAATGGAGTGTTACTTGGCAATCAAAAGGAATGAAATCTTGCCATTTGCAACTATGTGGATGGAACTAGAGGGTATTATGCTACACAAAATTAGAGAAAAACAAATATATGACTTCACTTATATAGAGAATTTAAGATACAAAACAGATGACCATAAGGGAAGAGAAGCAAAAATAATATAAAGGCAAGGAGGTGGACAAAACATAAGAGACTCTTAAATACAGAGAACAAACTGGGGATTGCTGGAGGGGTTGTGGGAGGGGGATGGGCTAAATGGACGAGGCACATTAAGGACACTTGTTGGGATGAGCTCTGGGTGCTTATCCGTATGGGACCGATCACTGGAATCTACTCCTGAAATCATTATTGCACTGTATGCTAACCAACTTGGATGTAAATTTAAAATAATAATAATGATAAATTAAGTTTTTACTAGTAATACTAGTAACATAATTACTACAACACGGATCTTTCCCTGGGTGCTCCAGGGGTGCGTCTGAGAGCGGTGGCCACCACTGCTCTCCTACTTTTTCCAAAGTTCCTTTCTTTCCACACAAAGGGTGTATCAAAGGCCCAATGGATCCTGGCACGGCTCCCAGGCTGCTCCCACATGGCATAGCTTCTCTGAGTGATGGGGACTTCCAGGATCCCTCTCCATGTCTCTGGTAGTCAGGTTTGTGCGAACTCACCTCCTCTTCAGGCCGGCACTCTCCTCTTGGGTTGGTTTGGTTATTGGACAGGTTTTCATCCTCCCTGTGACCCCCATACATGTTCTGCCTTCTGTCACCACATGGAATGGGTTTGCTTCCCCTTCCACAGGCAGCCCTTCTGCTTTTAAGATGGGTGTGGAGCAGGAGAAGGAGTGTCCTAGGCTGGGGGGGGGGGCGGGGGGGGCGCGCTGTGAATGGCCCTGGGATTATGTGAATCTTTTCTGTTTCCATAACCCGTAGGAAAGAAACAAAAATATCGATGTTTCAGCATCATTGTGGGGCCCTATAGAAAATAACCCCTGCACAGTAAATTCTACTTCCCTTCTCTCCCACTCCAGGCCACACCTTAACTGCTCCTTGGGGAGGAGGTTTGGAGTCTGCCCCGCCCCTTGGCTACTGGGGAGTGCAGGGCACTGACCGAGGGCCAGTCTCCAGGGATCCATAACTGCCTGGAATCTTCTGCTGAGCATAGTCTTTGCTGTCAACCCTTCCCCGCCCCACCGTGGGCCTTCTCCCTGCTTTGCTTCCAGGCTGGAACACCCTTTTCCTCTTTGGGGTTTGGGAGACACACTGTCCTCTCACTGCCGAAGATGGAGGCCCCACCCAACCCTCCCTGCTTCTCTGGCCTCCCTGTGCCAGATGGTGGGCTAAACTCTCTCCGCCACACAAGCCCACAGATGCTAATGCTTTTACTCGACATGGAAATACTTCCTTATTTTTAGCTCTGGCCCTGGTCCATCCCACTGCACTGCTCTCTTTGTTAACTTGTCCAGATCTGCAAGTTGTTTTCCCACATTTGTAGAGTCACAGGAATGCACTGCGGTCACAACATTTACAGGGGCTGTGCCCACACTGCTCCCAGTCCCCTGGTTTACTTGTGCACATCTGTTTCTGCCACACACACTTTCAAGAGTGTCTCCCCAGCTTCTTCCTCAGTTCCCATACCTGCCCTGTCCCTCCCTCCAGCAGAGAGGAACCGTCCAGGGAAGCCAGAAGCCGGAGGGGTCAAGGGAAGATGGGGAGAGGGAGACATCATTTCCTTCTTGGCCCCAAGAGGTCGGCTGGGGAGGGTGTTACACACCGTCCTGCGTGTGCACACAAATGCGTATACACACACACACACACACACACACACACACACACACACACACACACAGTGTCCTGCCTTCTGCGGGCGGGAGGCAGCGGGGGTGACTGTGGGTGGATTAGCTTGCTTTCCGAGGCAAAAGTGGTTAACCCAGAGATTACTGCACTTTCCTTCCCAATTTAAATTTAAGATGAACAAACAAACAACCCCCTTTGGAACAAAGAGTCTTCAACCATCAGTGACACAGCAAGCCAGGCTTTTAAATTGAGACATGCAGTGTTTTCCCCAGGCCCTGGCAGTCCATGTTCATCTCTTTTGAAGCAAGCGGAGTTCCAAGCACATTTAGCATGAATCCCACTTCTGGGGAGTGCTCTGCTTCCAAACCAAGACTGGAAGTTCCCTGAGAGCATGGACATTTTGTTCTCATTTCTTTTGTATCCCCAGTTCTTCAGGGTAAAGTCCAATTCCTTGGGGCCCACGGTATATGGTGCACCTCTGCAAACACATACACCCTGGACTCTCGGCTGTTCTTGAAATCAACTGGCACACTCCCCCTCTGGCCTGGGCATGTGCTGTTCCCCCAGGAACCGGCCTTCTGGACCTCTGCTCTGCTGCACCGCTATTGGATGGCTTCTCAGGTTTACTGGGGACACAACCCAGCCCAGCGCAGCCTACCCATTCCCTGTCCTCCTCCCTGCTTTGTTCCTCCATCACCCTTATCAGCACCTGAAGTACATGGATTTGTTTTGCCTCTGTCTCCTTCCCCTTGAATGTAAACTTCACAGGGACAATGGCTGTCCTTTTATTAGCTGCTCTACCTCTGGGGCCTAGACCAGGCCTTCAGTGGATGTTAATACATAGTTGTTGAAAAGGAAGTGCTTCATATGTGTGGATGGATGGGACTTGCAGAGGATGCCTCTTGACCGTGACAGCTCGGCCCCTGGATAAGGACATTGTCGAGAGAGAGGGGCCCACTCAGCCTCCCTCTGAAGGCTAAGTGGCCACCCACTGTCTAGGCAGAAAACAGAGTGGGGAGGGCTGGTGTGTGGGACCCAGCCCAGCCAGAGGTGAGGTGTCCCTGGCCCCAGCCAGCCATTCCTGCCCGTCCCTTCCTGTGCAGTGAGTCAGCCAGGTTGGGGAAGTAGGCCAGGGAAATGGCCCCAGTCGGGAGTACAGCAGGGTTAGGGGTCAACAAAACAAGAACTTGCACCCCTCCCACTCTGCCCGTCAGAGGTGCCTTTTCTGGATCTCCCACCTCTGTTTTTGGTCAGTGCATATCTGGGTTGAATCATTCCCCCCAAATTCATCTGTTGAGGTACCCACCGCCGGGTACCTCAGAAGATGACTGTAACTGGAAATCACGTCATTGCAGATATAATCGGTCAAGTTAACATAAGATCATACTGGGCTAGAGTGGGCCCCTAATCCAATATGATCCTGTCCATATATAAAAAGAACACAATTGCAGGCAGGGATGGATCTTGGAAACATGATGCTAAGTGCAATTAGCCAGACACAAAAGGACAAATAGTATATGGTTCCCCTTCTGAGGGACCTAGAATAGTCAAACTCATGAAGACAGAAAACAGAGCAGTGGGTACCAGGGGCTAAGGGAGTGGGGAATGGGAGAGTCCATGTTTAACGGGGACAGAGTTTCAGTTTGGGAAGATGCAAAAGTTCTGGAGATGGATGGCGGTGATGGTTGCCCAACATTGTGAATGTGCTTCATGCCACTGAATTCTTAGGCTTCAAAATGGTTGAAATGGTAAATTGTTTTGTTATGTGTATTTTACACACACACACACACACACACACACACACACACACACACACACACAAGCACACTCGTGCCAAGGTCCTGTGAAGAGAAAGAGACACAGACAAAGGGAAGACATTGTGAAGACAGGGAGAACACCATTGACAAGCCAAAGAACACCCATGATTGCCTGCAAACCCCCAGAGGTAGGGGAGAAGCATGAGGGGCTGTCCCTCACAGCCTCAGTAGGAACCAACCCTGCCCCTCTTCATCTCAGATTTCTGGCCCCCAGGTTCTTGTTGTTTAATCTCCCAAGTCTGTGGTAGTTTCTGGCAGCCCCAGAAAATGGATACAATACCTCTCCTGGTGGTAAATGCTTCCTGTCAGGGTCCCTTGATTCCTGGAATTCAGATTCACAGAGAAGAGGAGCCTGTTTGTGAGGATTCTTCTGCTTTTGCTTTTCTTTCATTCCATTTGTTCTCTTGGTTGCTCCTTCCCTCCAGTGCCTCCTCCCCCTTCTCTACGGTCCTGTCGCAATATATGAACAATTACTTGTTCAGTGTCTGTCTCTCCCTCTAGACTGTGGGTCCAGGAGGCAATGGACCTTTTGTGTTCATTTGCTGCGGTGTTCTCAGTGCCTGGCCCTTTGGAGCATCCATTGTAAATGAATGAATTCTGTAGGGAGGGGGAGGAATGAGTCTTGTCATGACCGCCACCCCCACCCTTCCAGTCAGACACGTGTTGACAAAATGTGCTTAGAAGAGCAGAGGCAGTAGAGTCCCCCTTGTGACCATGCCAGCTGACTGGGATCTCTCCTGGGTGGGGTGGATGCTACCGCAGAAAGTCCTGGGGGCAGGTCAGGGGCCTGGTGGACAAAGCTCTTTCCTTAGGTCCACTCAGTTAACACCTAGCACTTGTCCAGTATAGAAAGGCCAAGGAGAAGGATGTCCCATATGAGGTCAGGCAGAGCCTGGAGCCGGATTGGAAGAGGAGAGTACTGGGTCTGGCGCCTTAGCCCGCTTGGCCATCCTGACACCTGGAAGAGGAGAGTACTGGGTGGGTGTTCGAGTGCACATTCCTCTTTCTCTTTCTTACTCCTGACCCACCCTGCCTCTCTGTTATGGGAGCAAAATAATAGGAGTGGGGGCAAGAAGTAGGAGACAGAGTCCTCTCCTCATCTTTTATTCATAGATTTGATGACTATTTGTGGACTGACTATGTGCCTGATACTGTTTAGACCAAGGATGGAGAGGTGAATAGACTTATTCCACAACCTCAAGGAGCTCACAGCCTGAACAGGGAGGTAGATGGGCAAACTTCCCAGAATAAGGCCATGGCTGCTTTGATGGAATCCCTGTAGGTGGCTGTGGGAGCAGAGGAGATATTCTGAGTGTGAGACTTGGTGAAGGGTGCATCAAGGAGGTGCCATCAGAGAAGCCCTTGACGGATGAATAGGAGTTTGACATGTAAAGGAGAGGAAAGCATCGTATAAGCAGAGGACACAGCAGCTTGCAAGGTGCGAAATCACAAAAGGGTTATGTAGATCTGGGGTCGCGGCCTTAAGCATGGGGGTGGTGGGAGGTTGTAGAGAGATGGTGTGGCCAGAGTGCCTGGTGTACCGGACTCACCAACTTGGGCGTGCTCCTGAGAGTGAGAGGGACTGAATCTCGGCCTCCTGTGTGTGTGTGTGTGTGTGTGTGTGTGTGTGTGTGTGAGTGCTGTTATTTTCTCTTTGCCCCTCTTCCTGCTAGCCCACGCACTCACCTTTCACCTTCTCCGTACACTGCCTCCCCCAGGCTCCCTGGCCCCCTGGTTGGAGGGCAGGAGGAGAGACAGGTTGGGGTATTTATCCCTCTTTCTCTGGCACACTCTAGATAGTGGCTGTGTCCCTCTGTGGCCATAGCTCTGGCTTTCCTTGGGCTCTGGTAGCATGGCTTCCTCTCTTTGTCCCTCAGGCAGCTAGTTCCCAGCTAGTCCCCAATTGTATCTCCACGCCTGTCTGTTTACGGAACCCTGGATTAAACTCTTATTAGAAAACCCCTTTGAGTGTTCCCTTGGCTTTTCTCAAGCAGCCTGCCTGATGCAGTAGGGGTGTGGCTTAGTCAGCATTTGGTGGGCAAAGTAGCCCTGGTGATGAGGTAGACAGACGGGTGGGGAGAGACGGAGCCAGGAATGCTAGTTAAGACACTTTTAAAGTCCAGGTAAGAGAGGGCATCTGGGTGGCTCGTCAATTAAGCATCTGACTGACTCAGGTCATGATCTCGTCGTTCGTGGGTTCAAGCCCCATACTGGGCTCTCCGCTCTGGCAGAGCCTGCTTCAAATCTTCTGTCCCTCTCTCTCCCTGTCCCTCTCCCCCTGGTGTGCCCTCTCTCTTTCTTGCTCTCCCTCTCTCTCAAAATGAATAAAAATAAACTGAAAAAATTAAATAAAGTCCAGGTGAGCGGTGATGGGCTGGCACTGACCCAGTGACATTGGGATGGACAGGAGAGGCCAGAGCTGGGAGGCATTTCTGAATTAGAACTGTCACATTTTGGTGACTTACTGGCTAGATGGGGGGAGGTAAGTGGAAGGGAAAGATGGACCCCCAGGACCTGCTTGGAAGACAGAAAATATCGGTTTACAATTGCTGCCCAATACACCATGAGTTCTGCTATTTCCAATCTAAATTTGGGACTGTGAAGCTTTTGCTTCACCTCTCCTATCTTGAAAACACATTAAGTCCCCTTGGAGGCTGTGGTTTAGATGCCCATGGGGCACTAAACTGTTATCCAACAAAAGGTGGTTCAAAGAACCAGACACAAAGCCACTGAATCAGAGACAAAGTCATGGTGGGTGACAGGTTTACTCCATTTTCACACATCTGCATTGCAGGCCACTGAGTATCCATTCACCTTTTGGGTAAAACAGCACCTCACATGCCCTTTAAGAACCTCCCTCTCTTTCCCTTCCCCCACCGCCATTCTGGCACTGATGCTTTGGGTGTGAGTGATCCCACTCTATGAGTCAGCTGGATTGGCCAAAGCCACAGTTTGTCTTCAAGGCCTTGGTGATGAGCTTGGGAGGGGCCTGGGCTCCAATCAGAGCCAATGAGACTTTCTGGAAGGGAAGTGCAGGCTCCGCCCCTGCCCACCCGCCTGCCTGCGTCCCCCGCCCCCAACCTGGAAGCATGGTCGCTGGGATCACTGTCTCCATTTTGCCATCCGAGGTGGCCTGAGAAGACACCAGCTCAGGGAGGAGATCAAAGCTGAGCTGAGACAGGGAGAGAAACAGGGTTTGTGGTAGCGGAACCCCCCATCAGGTGACACTGGAAACGGCCCAGCCTGCTGCTGGACTTTTCAATTCCGTGAGCGCATCTCTGGTTTCTGCCTTTCTCTTTTTTCCTTTGGTCACTGGCAGCTGAGAGAGTCCTCGATGAAGCAACCGATAGTATCAAATTGTGTCTTAGATTCTAGTTTTTTAGAGAGCGTGCCTCTTGGAAAGTGTAATGGGATTAGGTGAGAAGGTCACAATTCCCCACTTGGGCTAGCTCCTTCTGTCTCAGGTCGGTGTTTGTGAAACAGTGCCAGGAATGCAGGCCTGTTTTGAAGGAAAAGTGAGAAAAAGAAAGAAAAACTGTAAGGTGTTTTCAGATTTTAATTATTATTCTTGTGCCCTCCTCATGGGCAAGAGCAAGGGTGTTTTTTGTTTCTGTACGTACAACAGAGACTGCTAAAGTGCGTCACACAAAGCAGGTGGGCAATAAAACTCCTAGAACTTTGAATCGAATTGAATGAAATTCCTGCTTATTCTGTCCAAACTATAGAGGAGGAAAATGGAATCAGAGAGAGATAAGTGATTGAGCCACATTCTAGAAGCAGACTCAGGAATCCTGTCCTTGAACTCAGCTGAGGCCACAAACCTCAGTGACATTCCCTCTCTCTGAGATGACACCAGAGTCACTCACTAGCCTGCGGGGTGACTTTGGAGGAATCAAGTCAGCACTCTGAGCCCTGGTTCCTCATCATTTAAACGAGGTTAGTCCTCACCTCTAAGCCTCAGTGGGCAAGCTGACAGGTGCAACCCCCACCCCAGGTGAGATGTGTGATATTCCTCAGGGGCACTCCTGGCTTTGCAAGAACAAAAGAAAGGGGAAAACGAATAGTTGACTGATAGTGATCATAGTCACGCAGGACCTGAGTCTACTGACAAATATCTGAAAAAGTCACAAGAAAAAGGCGATCTTCTCAATAGCTTAATTTCCAGAAACGTATCAACTCCGTTTCCTGGAGTCCCAACATCACCCCTTGATAGTGATATTGGAAATAAAGGCAGAAGGAAATGGCAGATAGAACTCAATTTCCTCTAACCTGCAGCCCATTGACAAATACTTGAGGCGGGCAGAGTAAAACTTTCTCTAGGAACTCCCTACTGTCTTAATGCAAATGTTTTGCTAGGGGGACAAATAACCTTAGCTTGACAATACTAGGCCTCCAGTATCCTGGGGGGTCTTCTTTAGCATGTGAAAATCCCATTGGAAACTTCCCTTGGACTTGACCTCCCTCAGTGCCATTGTATATAACAGTCTCTCTGAGTAGCTCTTCCTGCCCAGGGGTCCTGTTCCTGTGCTTCAATAAAATCACCTTTTGGCACCAGAGATGCCTTCAAGAACCCTTTCTTGGTCATCGGCTCTGGACCCCATGAACCCTACTATTGTAAGAGGTCAATTTATGGAATGTAATAGGTCAACTTATAAGATATCAGAGAGCTTACTGTATATAAGTTCAGCTTAATGACTAACTGCCTCATCTTGATTCTGTAACAACACCCACCTGCTAGATAGATAACTTAGGTTGCAAAACTCTCCCCCACCCCTTTTACTAAGACCTGGTCAAAGGCAAGGTCAGTCACTGCCCCACAGTATCTTAGGTGTCTAACTATGATTGGTCATTTTAAAGGAACAAAGAACTTTAAAATGATAGGTTCCCACCAAAACTAACTGCTGTGTATTACAATATAATTGACTACCTTGAAATGCTGAAAATTGTAATTGGTTAACTAAATAATGACGTATTCTGTCCATATAATCTCACTGCAGGCGCTGCACAAGGAGAGAGCTGTGTGCGGTGAGGCCCACCAGGTGCCTTCGTCAACACCACTTCCTGTGCTTTTTCCCAGGCTGCGAGAGATTTCTCCCAGCCACAGGGAGAAAGCCGAGGCACTGAGAAGTTGAATGGCCTGTTGAAGGCCATCCAGCTAATCGGAGACACGGAACAATTCACACCCAGTTTTGTGACTTACAGTTCAGGCCTGGCACAGGCCTCTGCCCCACCTGTCAGGAAAGCCAGTGCCCCTTAGGGACTTGCTCACAAATGGTGCTCCATAAATGCTGAGGGGTAGGCTCAGAGGAAACCAGCTTGTCCCAAGGTCAAGGCTGGTGCTGGTCTGGCCACTCTGAGATGGTCTTGCTGTGGCCTGGCTGGTGGGGGCGCTGGAGGCTCAGGTTACCCAGTGGTTTATTGTGGTAGGGGGGAGGGTTGCTACAGCAGGATTTGGTGAGCAACCTCTCTTAGGCAGCAAGGGGAGGCTCAGACGCTGTTTGCTGGTCCGTGAATAGCTCTTCCGGCCATTGTGCTCACCAGTGCCCCGGGTCATGAACACAGAGTCCAGGATGCCTTTGTAGAAGTCACAGAAGCACCCTGTACTTCCCCCACATTCCAAGGAGGCTCCTGAGTTTGGTCACTTATGGGAGGTCTCCCAGACACCCCCTTCCTCTTCCTCTCCTGGACGCCATCCTCTTCAGGACCCGACGACGGCTCTTCATGGTGTGATCTGAGGGCTGTGGGAAGGCTTGTAGCAATACTTCTCTCTCCATGTTGGGCAGCCCTCCTTCTAGACATTATCTCTTGGCTACACAAAATATTAACATAATGGCAAATATTTTCTGATTTAGGTTCTGCTTAAGAGCTTTACATACTAATTTTGTCAACATTTCCATGAAATAGATGCTATTGTTATCACTCCCTTTCTGTTATGATGAAGACAACTGAAGCATGGAGGGGTCCAGTAACTCCGCCAAGGACACATCAACAGTGAGTGGCAGAGCCAGGCGTCAGACTTCACACATCTGAGGCTGTAGCCTACGCTCTTAACTACCCTGCCGCCTTACCCTCTGTGTTAGCCTGAGAGTTTGTACTCTGGAGATGGGGAAGGATGAAACAGAGCCATTCATTCATGAGTCTTTTTATTTTATAAGTTTTCATTTTAGAATATTTTTAATTAATTAATTAATTAATTATTTTTGAGAGACAGCGTGAGCAGGGAGGGTCTCTGAGAGATAGAGATACAGAATCTGAAGCAGGCTCCAGGTTCTGAGCTGTTAGCACAGAGCCCAACTCGGGGCTTGAACCTACGAACTGTGAGATCATGACCTGAGCTGAAGCCAGATGCTTAACCGACTGAGCCACCCAGGCGCCCCTATTTTAGAATATTTTTAGACTGGGGTACCTGGGTGGCTCAGTCAGTTAAGCATTCAACTTTAGCTTAGGTCATTATCTCACAGTTTGTGGTAGAGCCCCGTGCCGGCTCTGTGCTGACAGCTCAGAGCCTGGAGCCTGCTTCAGATTCTGTGTCTCCCTGTCTCTCTGACCTTCCCCTGCTCCCACTCTGTCTGCCTGTCTGTCTGTCTGTCTGTCTAACTCAAAAATAAATAAAAATTAAAAAAATTTAGAATGCTCCTCAATTAGAATTTGTCTGATACTTTTCTCATGATTAGGTTGGGGTTAAGGCTTTTAGGGAAGAGACCACAGAGGTAAAATGCCATTTTCCTTATGTATCAAGAATACATACTATTGGGGCACCTGGGTGGCTCAGTTGGGTAAGTGGCCGACTTCGGCTTAGGTCGTGATCTCACAGTTCGTGGGTTCGAGCCTTGCGTCAGACTCTGTGCTGACCCGTTTGCTCAGGGCCTGGAGCCTGCTTCTGATTCTGTGTCTCCCTTTCTCTCTGACTATCCCCCGCTCATGCTCTGTGTCTCTCTCTCTCTCAAAAATAAATAAATGTTAAAAAAAAAAAAGAATACATACTATCAACATGACCTGTGACTGTTGATTTATTACATATCAAGGGTATATATGATCAACATGACCTGTGACTGTTGGTGCTGACCTTGACCACATGGCTGAGGTAGTGTTTGTCCATTGTAAACTTACTCTCCCTTTCGAATACTGTACTTAAGAAGTATTTTTTGAGCACTAGGAGGAGATGAAGCTGGTGACTCTCCTAGAAGCAGGGATAGGGTAGGGAGGGCAGAGCAGGGTGATGGCAGGTCTCTTGCATCAGAATGAAAGAATTTATACGTGC
The DNA here is from genome assembly GCF_006229205.1 of Suricata suricatta. NCBI lineage: Eukaryota > Metazoa > Chordata > Mammalia > Carnivora > Herpestidae > Suricata > Suricata suricatta. The sequence continues at coordinate 98,134,079 of NC_043709.1, forward strand.
CCAGGAGGAGAAGCTGGTGGCCTCTGAGTCAGGCTTGATGCAAGAAAGAGTGAGGTCTGGGATTAGAGCCAGAGCAGAGCAGGATTAGGAGAGCTACCTAGGCAAGTCCCTGGAGAAACAAAAAAGATGGGCCTCACCATCAGCTTGGGTCCCATTTTCATGCACCTCCTCTCTCCATAAGTGATAATCAGACACGGAGACAGACACAGTGACAGCACACAGAAAAGATACATGCTATTCAACTTTAAACTCCCATCTACTTTACCATTGGACCATTTTGGGTAAGAGTTCAAGATCAGTATTTATTATAAATCCTGAAATGATTTTGTAGATTTATGCCATGAGATTATACTTTTAGGCTGAAAGTATACATTTTGCACTGTAAATATTTAAAACAGATCACAAGTTTTACAACCTTGTTTGGGCACTTCTTTATTTTCTAAAATATATGTACTGGTAATCTCAAAAGATGGCAGTGACCTGGCCCTTTCATGGGACCCCTGAGAGACCCTGCCTCCTTCACACCTCAGGGGCTGGTGAGAGGTGAACCCCACGCCTATTGGACTTGGAGGGCCAGCTGGACCAGAGCTGCATGGAACTCTGTGGCCAAGTCATGTGCTTACATTAGTCTGTCAGACAAATTACATTCATCTGTCTGAGCTAATTGTGTGACATTGAATTTGACATTTAGTTGATCTGAGAAGCAAAGCCCTGGCAGGCCAGATTTGGGACCAATGTTGGGAAGAATGTGGGAAAATAAAGGGATACTTTGGATGGAAGTGGCCATCTATGATTTTCAGGAGAGCTCCAAAAGCCTGTCGCTGTGCCAACATTCAATAATTAGAGAGAACGATCTGTGGGTATTTAGGGGTCTAGGAGTTACTTGTTAAATGATAATACCTCTAGAATATGAAATCACTGTAACTGTTGGCTACGAATACAGCAGAGGAGGTTAGCCAACTTCCCAACAAGAGCCAGGTCTTATGAGAGAGGACGCCAAGACAGACGTCTGGAGAAGGATGGCAGGTAGGGCTGCAAGGGGCAGGGGTAGGAAGACACAGACTGGGGCAGTGAAAGGAGGCCCCCAGGACATTCATGAGTCTGTGGAAAAGTGTCCCAGTGACATCCTATTTATAGCTGTTTGACCTCAGATGAGTCACTCCCCCATGCTTCAGTTTTCTCAATTTCTCTGTAACATCTCTCTAATGGTCTGGTGGTCAGGAGGAGGGGACCCTTTCCCTCATTTTTCCACACACACGGTGCCTTTACCATGTTTGCCATGACCACCATCAGCTAGCTACCCTGTCCCATGCAGGATTATACCTGATTTAATTCTCACAGCCTTGGGGCATTGGGTTATTGCCTTGACTTCACAGTTGGGGAAGCTGAGCTTTTTAGAGGTTAAATAGTGTATGCAATGCCACCTGCCAGGGACGGGTGAGTGTAGGGCCTCCATGGCTGCATCAATCTGGTTTGGGGCTGGCAAACGTTTCCTATAAAAAGTATTTTAGGTTTCATGGGTGACATATGATGTCCTATCCTCTCCCTTCTCCCTGTCTCTTCAACCCTTTAAGAATGTAAAAAACCAGACAGGCCAACAGCTGGATTTGGCCTGGAGGCCATGGCTTACTGACCCCTGGTAACACGTAAATGGAAATGCAGAATCGTATGCCCTCCCAGATTTCAGAGGGGGTCTAAATCCCATTTAGAGGATCCTGGCCCAGGAGCATGGCAGGATGACCTGTCTTGTCCAGATGGGTGCTTGTTTGCTGAAGACCTACTGGAATGTGGGCTCTGGGGCCTCTGAAATTGCCTGTTCTATTGGGCAGTCATGCCCTTCACACCTGCCCCTCTGCCTGCCCAGCCTCCCCTCTTCTCCCTACTCTGTGGAAAGCCTTGTCGGGGTCTTTGGGCCCAGGCATCTCTGCCTCCTCCCCATCCTATCTTTCTCTCCTTTCTCCTGGGACTTCTGTTCTTGGCTGGGCAAAACCAGCTGAGAAGATCCCTAATCAGCCACTTGTTCTCTTTGCCAGACCGCCTTGGCATGGGGTGGGAGATACTGAGGTAGAAGAAGGAGAAAAGGCATGGGAGGGCTGCTGCCAGAAGGGAGGAATGCCGTGGTCTGGGCAGGAAGCCTGGCAACCTCTTTGTTCCTAAGGCGTCTCAGAGTTAAGGAGGTTTGGGAAAGGAAGCTCTTGTGTAAACACAGGAGATTCTGTTTGTGTGTGGGGGGCCTGCCTTGCATGTGTATCATATTCAACCAGTGCCTGTGCAGAGGCCGCATGGAAGGAGCAGGAGCCTAGGCGGCATGGAAAAGCATTAGGCCAGGCCTACACCTGGGTTCAAGACCCGACGCCATCACTGGCCAACTATGTGGTGTGGGTCCAGTCCTTCAACCTCTCAGACATTCACTCTCCTCATCTATAAAATGAGAATAGCAATATCGGTCTCAAAGGCATCATAAAGCATACACAGTAACACTATTTATTAAATGCTTCTTACACACCAGGCACTATTCTCAAAGGTTTTTGGTATATAGTCTTTCTTCACTATTTGTGGATTCCATGTTTGCAAATTCGCCTCCTTACTAACACTTATTTTTAACCCCCAAATGAATACTCTGAGGGTTTTCACAGTCCTTCAAAGACAGGTGTGAGCAGTGAAACATTGGAGTTGCCTGGTGTGTGTGTTGCCAGCTGAGGTGGAACAAGGCAATGCTCAGCCTTCTTGTTTCGGCAGATCCTGTCATTTTCATGGCCTTTTAACATTTAACGTGACTCCCAATTCAGGAAAACTGGACAGCTACTTGCAAAAGACCACTGTCTTACACCATACACAAAAACAAACTCAAAAGGAATTAAAGACATAAATGTCAGACCTGGAACTATACAACTCTTAAAAGAAAACACAGTCAATAATCTCTTTGACATCAGCTGTAGCAGCATTTTCCCTAGATATGTCTCCTCAGGCAAAGGAAACAAAAGCAAACATAAACTACTGGACTGCACTGAAATAAAAAGCTTCTGCACAGCAAAGGAAATCATCAAACAAATAAAAAGGCAACCTGCTGAATGGGAGAGGATATTTGCAAATGATGTAGGCAATAAGGGGGTTAAAATCCACAACATAGAAAGCACTTCTACAACTCAATATCAAATACAAATAAACAAACAAAACCCCAAACAATTTGATTTAAAAGTGGGCAGAGCACCTAAATAGATAACTTTCCAAAGAAGACATCCAGTTGGCCAACAGACACGTGAAAAGATGCTCAACATCACTCATTGTCAGAGTGATGCAAATCAAAACCACAGTGAGGTGTCACCTCACCCCTATCAGAATGGCTAGAATAAAAAGACAAGAAATAACAGTGTTATTAAGGATGTGGAGAAAAGGGAACCCTGGTGCACTGTTGATGGGAATGTAAATTTTTGCAGTCACTGTGGAAAACAGAAAGTACCTCAAAAAATTAAAAATAGAAAGACCACATGATCCAGTGATTCCACTACCCATAGAAATAAATACCCAAAGAAAATGAAAACACTACTTCCAAAGGATGTACACACTTCTATGTTTACTGCAGCATTACTTTTAATAGCCAATATATGGAAGCAGCCCAAATGTCCACTGACAAATGAATGGATAAAGAAGAGGTGGTATATATATATATACTGGAATATTTTTCAGCCATAAAAATATGACATCTTGCCATATGTGAGAATATGGTTGGATCTAGAAGGTGCTAGGTGAAATAAGTCACACAGGAAAGACAAATATGTGACTTCACCTATATGTGGCATCTAAACAAAACGATGAACAGACACACAATGAGACTCTCAAATACAAAGTCATGGTTGCCAGAGGGGAGGGGAATAGGGAGATGAAATAGATAAAAGAGATTAAAAGGTACAAACTTGCAGTTATAAAATACATGTCGAAGAGATGAAAAGTCCAGCATAGGGAATATCATCAATAAAATCATCATAACATATGGTGACAGATGGTCACTTCACTTCTCGTGTTGATCCTTGAGTAATGTATAAAATTGTCAAATTTATGTGTGGCACACCTGAAGCTGATAGAGCATTGTACTCCAGTTATCCTTCAATAAAAAAAAGAACAGTGATTATAAGTTCAAGAAGTCTGTAATGCACCTTATGAAAAAAGATGTGTTAGATAAGCTTCATCTGGGCATGAGTTGCAGAACTGTAGGCTGTGAGTTCATGTGAATGAATCAACAATAGATGTCAAATGAAAGCGTGACTGCTCTCAGGAAACTAACCATCCTGTACTTCCCCAGGGGCAATGGCTTGATATTTGCTGATTCAGTGTGCAGCAGCTTTACAGAACATCACTTCCCTGGATCCCAAGAATCAACTGGAGTAACTCAGGTCATCATCATGACCTTACTAGGTAGAGCTCTCATTATCACCTATCACGGAGGCACAGAGAGGTTGTGTAGTTTATTTGAGGCCATACAGCCCTAGGTAACTGAGCTGGCATCAAAGCCAGGCTTTGGCTTCGCAGCGAAGTAAAGTGATGTGCAGAGAGCCTTAGGCAGCGCCCCACACATCGTGTGTGTTCATCAAGGCTGTGCCACTCAGGGCCACTCTGGTCCTGGGATTAGATGGGCTCTGAAGGCCTTTCTGCTCTGCTATTCTAAGGTCTGTGATTTCTGCCAGTTCTTCCAAGCTTGTGGGAGTGGGTTGGGTCTGTAGGCCAGTGGGTGAGGAGTTGAAGTTTCAGGAGTGGAAATTAGGGTGGACAGGCTGTGGGCATGGGAGGGAGCATGTTGGGGTAGAATATGACATAGGATCAGGTTGTGTCCCGGAGGGACCGAGAAAGAAACTCGGCTGTCACTGCTCCTGGTTGTACCAATGTCTTCAGAGCTGGATTCTCACTGACTGGAGGTGGCTGGGAAGGGTATGATAAGCTCTTTCTCTTTCACAGAAATGTCACTTGAAGCTGAGAAAGCTCTCCAAGAGGACAGGACACCTTCAGACAGACCAATAACAGATCCCATGAGGAATGATATTAAAACTATTCATTCAATACCTGTGTGGCACAGCCATCGGCCAGTAACCCGGGACGCTGCTGTAGACAAGGAGGCTCTCTGCACTGGGGATGTCCCAGCTGCTCAGTTCTGCCCCCTCGGCCTCTGTGTCACATACACGGATGTGCGGAGGTGGGTGGGTTTTTCCTCTTCAGCAAGAATGGTGTCATTGTCTGTGTTCTGTCATGTCACAGGAATCTTTACCAGGTGCTCTTCCTGGAAAAGTCTAGTGTGTGTGTGTGTGTGTGTGTGTGTGTGTGTGTGTGTGTGTGTGTGTAGGGGGGTATTAGTGGTAGGGCTTGTGTCTCCTGCACATCACAGTAATTATCCATGAAGTGCCCCATTAGTGAGGAGTGAGGGCCAGGAATCTGGAGAGAAGGTCAGAGTTCAAATCTGAGATGTCCATCAGTGTGTGACCTGGTGCAAGTATTTCTGCCTTTCTGGTTCTCTTAGGGGTAAAGTCAGATAAAATGACCCACCTCATGAGGTGTGGTGAAGACTGAGTACAGTTTTACAGGTGACCATGCTTCATATGATGAAAAATTCTGTACATCAGATGAAAAGAATTGAGCTGGGCTCTATCCCCGGAGGCTCACGCAGGGAGCAGGAGCTTGATGCTTAGGTCAGATGGAACTGCTTTGGATACCCATGTGGCAGAACTGTGACTTATCCCCACATTCTCCTTCCCTTCCACAGTCATTGGATTTGGGTTGGAAACATGACTTCCCAGTATTTATTTCCCAGATTTCCTTTGGCCTCACAGCTAAGTTCTGACCAATAGGATGTGCACAGAAAGGGTGGGCGCAGCTTCTGGGCATGTCCTTAAAGGGCAGGACTCTTGCTTCTACACTCCTCCCCCACCCTGCCCCTTCCTTCCTCATCCTGGCAGTCCAGAGCCAGGATGTGGTGACCAACTGTCTGAGGCCATGAGATATGGCCTGTCCCCCACCCCCACCCGGGGGTGGCAGAGGTAACATAGATGGTGCCCGGTCTCCACCATGAGGAGCTGCTCTAACAGCCTGGACTACTATGTACAGAGCAGAGCACGAGGGAGAAATGCTTTCTATCTTATTTACATCACTGTTATTGAGATTGTCTTACAGCAGTCAGACCCATAGCCTAACCATGGGAAGGTGAACTTGATAGTGAAGTCAAAATGGTAAACCGATTCTCAGTAGGCTTGTTGTCAGTGTATTGCTTTTGTTTAACGATGGGTGTTGGGCTGGGAAGGGCAGGTGGATATAAGAATACCCTGGAAGGGTGCCTGGGTGGTTCAGTAGGTTAAGTGTCAGACTCTTGATCTTGGTTCATGGCCCCGAACTCACAGTTTGTGAGTTTAAGCCCTGCCTCAGGCTTTGAGCTGACAGCCTGGAGCCTGCTTGAAATTCTCTCTCCTTCTTTCTCTGCCCCTCCCCCACCCTTTCAAAATAAATAAATAAACTTAAAAAAAAAAAAGAGTACCCTTGAGAAGGACTTGGCAAGCTGCCAGACATCTTCAGTTCATCCTGGGAAAGTTGATCACCAGGTAAGACTTTAGGGGTATCGGTGGCATAAATACTCTTCCTCCATCTACCCATTCCCTATGTCTCCCTCTCTTCCTGGCTCTCTTCCTCTCTTCCTCTTCCATGTATTGTACTCACTTTATATCCCTGAGAATCCAGCAAGGAAGAATAACACACAGTCCTTGCCTTCAAGGCATGATATAATGCAGACATGAACTTCAGGGTGACCCTCAACCCTTCTCTTTCTCTCATATCCTGCAAAGAATTCATCAGCACGTCTTGTCAGACCTATTTTCAAAATAAAACCAGAATCACAGGGCACCTTGGTGGCTCAGTCAGTTAAACGTCTGCCTCCAGCTCAGGTCATGATCTCATGGTTTGTGAGTTTGAGCCATGCACCGGGCTGTCAGCACAGAGCCTGCTCTGGATCCTATGTTCCCCACTCTCTCTGCCCCTCCCCTAGCTTGCTCTCTCTCTCTCTTAAAAAAGAAAAAGAAAAAGAAAAAAAGTATATAAAATAACCAGAACCCACCCTTGCATGCCTACTATCCTGATCTAAGCCACTACCCTGAGCTCCCTTGCCGGTTTCTATGCTTTTTTTTTTTTTTTAACCCTCATCCTTTTACCCATAGTCTGTTCTCAGGCTATTCTGTTCTCAAAAGAGCACCCAGAAGGACCTTCTTAGAACATAAATCAGATTGTGTCACTTCTCTGCCAGAGTAAACCTCACATTCCTTTCATTGGCCCACAAAACCCCAGGTAATGGGCCCCCCGAGTCTCACCCCTCGCTCACTTCATGTGGGGTTGCCACGAGCACGGCTTCTAGCTTAGGGCATTTGTGTGCATCTCTCTCTGCCTTGATTATTTTCCCCAGGATATTCCACGACTTTTCCATCATCCAGCCCTCTGCTCTCACATCACCTTCTCAGAGAAGACCTCCTGACTACCCTCCATAAATATCACTTGCCCCATCACTTGCTGCCTGCCTTACCCTACTTTCCTTGCTTCCTGGCATTTGCTACCAACTTTTATTTGTTTCAGGTGCCAGAAAAGTGAGTTCTTGGGGAGACTGTCTTCCTGCTTTGCCTTCCATCCTCACACCGGCTTCCCTGGTATGCACACAGACGTGGAGATCTCTGTCTTATATCCTCTTCTTATAAAGCCACTATCTCATCTTGAGGACCCCACCCTATGACCTACCGTGAGCCTAATTACCTTTCAAAGGCCCCACTGCCAAACGCCATCATGCTGGGGGTTAGGGTTTCAACATGTGAGTGTCAGGAGCACACAGACAGTTCAGTCCATGGCTCTTGATCATCGACTTCCTCCTGCCACTGAGTATAAGCTCTTTGAATGGAATGTCTGGCACCCCGGATCTCCATCGCCTGCAGTGATGCCAGCGCGTGGTTGGGGCTCAGCATGGTCACTAGATGGGGGGCAGGAAGTGCAGGATGAAATGCGCTAACAGCACAGAAGTGGAACTGCCCCCTCCAGGGATCCAGAGAACACAACTGGACCTGGGCCTTGGAGGCTGACGGGGGGAATGCTTTGCCTGGGTGCACTGAGATGGCCCAGTAGCCCAGCCAGGTCACTGCTCTGACCTCGGTTCTGGAGAGTTTGGTGACCAGGGAGCCATCAGGCAGGAGCTGGAGGGCTAGATGTTTCCGTTAGTGAGGAACTTTGTCCAGGGTGGTCAGCAGGGTGAGAGGCAGGGGCAGGATCGAAAGCTGGGATAAGAGAGAGGGTGCTGGCGGCAGGGGAGGGGCAGGAGCAGGAGTGGTGGTGGGCGGGCCAGCAGAAGGGATCTGGGTGTGGGCCCAGCCTTTCCAGTCCAGCTGCCCGTCGTCCGTCGTCCGCTGCGGCGCCCGCTGTCTGCATCCAGGCCAGGCTCTTGTTTACTTGGCCAGAACTTTGGGCAACCTTGGCCTTTCCTTGCAGAATAGTTATTGCTGAACTCTGGAGGCAGAGTTAAGTAAATACTGGCTCCCAGATACGGGAACTAAAATCATACAGGAAACGCTGAGGTGGGAGGGGAGCAAGAGGGCCAGTCCTTGGACTCTCCCGCCCAGGGGCCCCCAGGAGCACACACCTAACTCCTTCATCCCCAGCCCTGTGAGAAGTGAAGTGTGTTCCAGTGGAAACTTTTCTTCATGGCATTCATTCGTTCCTTTGTCTGGCAAACCCTTACTAAGCACTCCATGCCACTAGCAGGCTAGGAATGCAGAAAACCTTAGTGTGCCAAAATTTGTATTCATTGTTCATGGTCTACCTGTTCAGTGGTTTTCCCCCTCTGACTCTTGAAATTTCTCCATGCATCAATTCCATGGCCTGCACTGGTGCTGTCTAATTGGGAGATGCTGGTAAATGGTATGCTGGTAAATGTTTCACATGTGACTCTCCGGAAATATGATCTGTAGTTGATTAACATGGTGTAAGTATTCTCACCATGGCTTCACATGGCTACATTTTCATGCGGCCAATGTGATCTCACTGAATTACAATGCGATGTCACTGAATTACAATGCGATGTCACTGAATTATAATGTGATGTCACTGAATTACAATGTGATGTCACTGAATTATAATGTGATGTCACTGAATTACAATGTGATGTCACTGAATTACAATGCGATGTCACTAAATGCAAAACTGGACAGAGTAGCCCAGAGTAGATTGTATAGTGGCACATCCACCATGCAGACACAGTAGTCTGTATAACCTCAAGAGCATAGATAATAGTAAACGCAAAATAATTAAGAAATGAGTTTTGAGTAGTTATTGTCTCTGTGTTAAATATCATTTAATTATAAGCTTTTATATAACTTAATTTTAAATAATGATTGCATTTAATGATTGAGTCACAAAATTCCTGAAAATGTAACAATCCTATCCTGCAAGCCACCTTATCAATGCCTGGGAGCTTGTCGGAGATGCCAAATCATAGGCACCACAACAGATTTACTGAATCATAATAGGAACTTTTAACACTTTTAACAATGTCCTAATAATTTGTGTACATGTCAGAGTTTGAGAAATGTGGCCTTAGAGGTAATCACTGTTTATGATTTTGTTTGTATCTTTTAGAACTTTTGCACAATGCAGAGGCTTATAATTTTTTATGTTTTTCCGGTTTTTTCTTAAAAAAAGTTCTTTTTTATTAGATGTTACTTTTTAAAGCAGCTTTAGGTTCACAGCAAAATTGGGCGGAAGGTAAGGACTTCCCATTTATTTCCTGTCCCCATGCAGGAAGATCCACATGTCTCAGCAGCGTGGTACATTTGTTCCCACTGATGAACCCAGGCTGATACAGAGTCCATAATTCACAGCAGGAGTCATTCTTTGTGAGCGCATTTTACGGGTTTGCACAAATTTTTAATAACCTGTATCTGCCATTGCAGTATCATACAGAATAGTTTCATTGTTTAAATAGATGCATGTCATTTTTGTTTTGTTTTGTTTTTGAATAAAAGTAGAGTGACGTCGTAAATGTTTTGCAAGTTTTTTTCCTTAGTATGTGCGATCACTTTCCACGTCAGTCTATAGAGATTTAATTATTTTTAAGGTGTCCACAGTCTTTTAGGGCATGAATGAATCAGAATTTAAAAAAAGCATCGCTCTGAATGGACACATAGTGTTTTCCCTTTTTGCTTTAAGAAACTTTTTTTTTTTTTTTGAGAGAGAGAGAGAGAGAGAGAGAGAGCAAGAGCGAGTGAAAACTGGGGAGGGGTAGAGGGAGATGGAGAGAAAGAATCTTAAGCAGATTCCAGGCTCACATGACTGTGAGATCATGACTTGAGCCAAAATCAAGAGTCAGATGTGTAACTGACTGAGCCATCTAGGTGGCCCAGGATGCCCAGGAAACCTCTTAATTAAATCTATTTCTCTTAACTTTCTCTCAATTTATCAAAATCTACCTTTAAAAAACCCTGAAAACGAATTTGTACTAAAGGGTTAGAGGCTGAAAATAATGTTTTATTTTATTTTATTTTTTTGAAAATATTAGTTGAAAGTATTTTCCTTCTTCCCCAGATTTAAAGTTTAGGTAAAATTTATCAATATTTATTGAGATATTTATGCATAAGTTTCTAAGTAAGCTGACAGGGAATATGAAGAAGCTAGACATAGCACAACCTTAAAATGCCTATAGCCCAGGGGCACCTGGGTGGCTCAGTTGACTCAGGTCATGATCTCAGGGTTCATGGGCTCGAGCCCCACATCAGGACTGATTCCTTAGAGCCTAAAGCCTGTGTCAGATTCTGTCTCTCTGTCTCTCTCTCTCTCTCTCTGTCCCTGCCCCAACAGAAACTCATGCTCTGTTTCTGTCTCTCAAAAATGAATAAGCATTAGAAAAAGTTTTTAGAGGCACCTGGGTGGCTCAGTTAGTTAAAAGTCTGACTTTGGCTCAGGTCATGATCTCACTGTTTGTGAGTTTGAGCCCCGCATTGGGCTCTGTGCTGACAGCTCAGAGCCTGGAGCCTGCTTCAGATCCTGTCTCCCTCTCTCTCTGCCCCTTCCCTGCTCATGCTCATGCTCTGTATCTCTCTCAAAACTAAGCAAACATTAAAAAGATTAAAAATAAAAAAGTCTTGGGGCGCCTGGGTGGCTTAGTCGATTAAGCGTCAGCTTCGGCTCAGGTCATGATCTCACGGTTAGTGGGTTTTAGCCCCCGTCAGGCTCTGTGCTGACAGCTAGCTCAGAGCCTGGAGCCTGCTTCAGATTCTCTGTCTCCCTCTCTCTCTGACCCTCCCCTGCTCATGCTGTCTCTCTCTCTCTCTCTCTCCCTCTCTCTCTCTCTCAAATAAATATACAGTAAAAAAAAATAAAAAAAAAATTAAAAAAGTCTTTAGAAAACGAAGGGTTAGCCTTTAAAACAAACAAACAAACAAACAAACAAACAAACAAACAAAGAAATAAAATGCTATAGCCCAGCAAAGGGTGTACAATCTGTGGACATACATATAATCATGAAATGAGATAGAACATATACTATGATCTGTTTCCATCCACGGAACTCTTCTGACACCAGTAGGTGGGTTTTTTCCCCTGCTAACCAATTCTATGATACCAGCTGAGTGTCCTACAATTTAATTTGATTGTGACACAATCTACCTGGATTAGCAAGAGATCCCACAAGTTCAAGGACTCAGACTCACAAAAGCGACCCTACTTCAGATGCCAATTGCAAGGTTCAGGCTTTCTGTACTTCTGACCAAAACGCTATAAATTGGAGGTTCCCATGACCAATCCTGCCCTCTGGCTTGATAATTTGCTAGAGTGCATCACAGAATTCATTCTTCACAGAAAAACACTTTCCTTACATGTACCAGTTTATTATATATAACTCAGGAAGAGCCAAACAGGACAGATGCATAGGGCAAGGTATGATGGAGTTTCCATGCCCTCTCTGGGCATGCCACCCTCCCACAGCCTGATACATTCTCCAGTCTGGAAGTTCTCTCCCTCCACTGCTCAGGGTTCTTACAGAAGCTCCATCACACAGGCACGACTGAATAAATCACTAGGTATTGGTGGTTAGCTCAATCTTGGACCCCTCTCCCCTCCCTAGGGGCTGTGGGGCGGGACGGAAAGTCCTCACTCTTGGATCATGCTTGGGTCCTTTTGTAACTAGCCTGTATCCTGAAGCTCTGTAGGGACCTCAGCCACTGGTTATCTCATTAGCATACAAAAAGGTACTGTAATCATTCTAGAGAATTCAAGGGCCTTGGAAGCTCTGTCACCCTCTCATTCAGGGAATTAGAAGGGTTTTAGGATCTTGCTGGGAACTGGGACTAAGATGAAATAAGTATTTTATATCACCATATCACCACATGTGATTGAGACAGGACAGTTACAAGCAGCTTTGGTGCCTTAAGAACATAAAAGGAGGGAGGAAGCCTTAACTAAGAAATTTACGGCATCAGAGGCATTGACCAGTAACTGGGGAAGCGTCCACGTGTCCAGAGCCCTCAGTCGGCATCATAAGACAGATAAGATGATGCCATCAGCCTTAGACTCATAGTGTGGGACGGGAAGAGAGACCCAGAGTGCGGGGGAGTACTTTTACTGGTACAGGGGATACAACCTTCGCAACCGTCCTAAAGTGAGGGTTTTTTTTCCTTCATTCTTCTTTCTCCAGGTCTAGTCCCTGGCTCCTGTATTTTCCAGGAACTCTGATCTCCAAAGATGAAGGACATTCTAGTTGGTTCCTATTTGAGGCTCAGCTCGACCCGTGCGGTGGCTCTGGCCAGTCCCTGTTCTTTTGCTCAAACAGGAATCAGATTGTGATCAGTCTTGGAATGCATTCCAGAGCTGGCTGCAGCCCCCATCCTTGCCTGGCTGGACAGCCTTGGTGCTACACATCAGTCCTCACGTCTTCCCTCCCGGCTCCTGACACATCACCGGTGGGTTCCTGAACTCTGGGTTTCCATCAGTGAGCTGTGTGACACCCGGCAGGCACCAGGAGAAGCCTTTGCTATTTCCCAGGGTACAAAATGACTCTCCACCCTTGGCTCGATTCACCTTCATGTCTTGCCAGCCCAGGTTTCAAGCCCAATCTAGCAGCCCATGTCAAATTTGGCTGGAAATTTTTGCTTTAAGAACTTAAGTCTTTTACCTTCTGTAACGAGTCGTATCTGCTCCTTAAGAATGGGGTGGCTGTTCTCTTTGAGGGAGTTTTCTGTTTTGTTTAAAAATGTTTATATATAAAAATAAATGTAAAATGCATATGATGAAACACATTTACAAAATGGACATCTTTGAGCACTGGCTTATCCAAGAATTAGAATAAGATCGTGTGATTCCACCTGTCTTGACGCCCCCTTCCCTGCTCTGTATGGCTCTCTCCCACCATCCTGAATTTTGTGTTTATTATTTCCTTGTTTTTAAGAGGAGCTTCATATACATATGTGTATATCCACAAACTGAGTCTTTTCTTTTGCTTATTTTTGAAATTATGAAAATATAGTCACATATGTGCAGATATTTTGCTGTTATAAATAATATTGCTGTTCATCAAATAAAATGGTGTTCAGAGTGATCACGTCAACTTATAATCCTACAAGCAGTATGTAGGGGGTCACATTGGTGGACATTCTAACAACCACGTAGCAATAGCAGACTTAAGTTTTTTGCCAAGCTAGTTAATGTAAAATGGTATTTTATTTTGGACTTAGCTCATTTTCTATGGAAGGATACTTCCATATACTCATTCACCATGTGGGTTTTCTTTTCTTTGAAACACTTCTGCTTGGGGCACCTGGGTGGCTCAGTTGGTTAAGCTTCCGACTCCAGCTCAGGTCTTGATCTCATGGTCTGTGGGTTTGAGGCCTGCATTGGGATCTGCGCTAACAGCTCGGAGCCTGGAGCCTGCTTCCAATTCTGTGTCTCCCTCTCCCTCTGCCCCTCCCCTTCTTGTACTCTCTCTCTCTCTCAAAAATAAATAAGCACTAAAAAAATAAAAAGAAACACCTATGCTTGCTTATCTTTTGGCCATTACACATTTGTGTTATTTATCTTAATGATTTGTAGGAGGTCTTTATATATTCTGGGTACTAAGTCTGTATTGGTTGTATGTTTCATAGATATGTTCTCCCAGCTTATCTCTTGTTTTTTGATAAACAAAAATTAAAAATTTGAATACAGCTAAATACATCAATTGTCTTATGATTAGTATGTTTACTTGCTTAATAAATCTACTCTGTGGTCACAAAGATATTTTCTTCCAAAAATTTTAAAGTTACACCTTTCATATTAAAAAAATTTTTTTAATGCTTATTTATTTCTGAGAGAGAGAGAGAAACAGAGCAGGAGCAGGGGAGGAGCAGAGAGAGAGGGAGACGCAGAATCTGAGGCAGGCTCCAGGCTCTGAGCTGTCAGCACAGAGCCCAATGCAGGCTCAGATACACAAAGAGATCATGACCTGAGCCGAAGTTAGACACTTAAGTGACTAAGCTACCCAGGCAGCCCTCATCTTTCATATTTAATCTCCTAATCCACTGTGAATTGACTATTGAGTATGGTGTTAGGTAGGGATCCAATTTCATTTTCTTTCCCACATGCATAACTGATTATTCCAATATTATTTATTGAAGTCCAACTTCACTCAGTTGATCTATGATGTCAACTTTGTCATATATAAAATTTCTGTATAACCGTGGGTCTGTTCCTTGGCTCTTGATCCAAGTCCTCTGCTCAATTTGTCTAACCCTGCACGAATACGATTTAGTCTGAAAAGCTATAGATCTTTAATATGTCTTGATATCTTGTAGTGTAAGACCTCCCATCCCATTCTTTTCTTGAGGAGTATATTGGCTACTTTTGGCCCAGAGCCCTCGATCTATCAATTGATCAATGGATAGATCGACCAGCTTGTTGAGTTCTCAAATAGCTTGTTTAGATTTTGATCAGTGCTGTATTGGGTTTACATCTAAACTGGGGAGAAGTAACATCATTGTGATATTGAATCTAAATATTCATGACATAAATCTCATTATTTAGGTCTTATTAGTGTCATAATATTTTGTTATTTTTTTCCTACATGTAATGAACATCTTTTGTTCGATCCATTATTATGTTCTCACAGTTCTGAATTATGTTAAATGAGTTTCTTTTTTTTACAATTGTATTTTATTTTGCTAGTGTAAGTAAACGCAGTAGATTTTCAAACATTGATCTTATTATATTTGGTTGCCTTCCAAAAAATTTCTATTGATTTGTAATATTTTGTTTGTAGATATTTTTGAGATAATTATATCATATATGATTAATGATAGGCTTGTTTCTTTAAAGACTTCATTCTTTATGACTTGAATTTATTTTCCTTGTTTTGTTGCAATGGCCAGGATTTCCAAGTAGTTTAATAGAAATGGTAAGAGTGGGCATTCTATCTTGTTATTTTAATGGGAATGATTTTACATTTCTTATACATTCTCATTAGAATGATGAGGTTTTTGTTAATCTTAGTTAACTTAAAGTATTTTCTTCTATTCCCAGTTTGCTGAGTAAATTTGCCAAATGCTTTTTCTGCATCAAATGAGATGCTGATATTAATCAGTAATTATTTTATATTGAGGTATAATTGACAACATCATATTAGTTTCAGGTGCACAACATAAATGATTTGTTATACATATATGAATTACAAAATAGTCACCACCAAAAGCCTAGTTAACATCTGTCACCATACATAGTTAACAAATTTTTTTTCTTGTGATAGGAACTTTAAGATTTATGCTATTGGCAACTTTCAGATATGAAATACAGTATTATTAACTATAGTCACCATGCTGGGCATTACATCTTCATGATTTATAATTGGAAATTCGTACTTTTTGACCACTGTTACCCATTTAATACCCCCCCACCCCCGCAACACATACACACTCTCTGCTTCTGGTAACCACCAATTTGTTTTCTATGAGCTATTTTTTTTAGACTCTAGATACAAGTGAGATCATACAGTATTATTTGTTGTTCTCTGACTTATTTAGCCTAACGCCCTCAAGATTCATCCATATTGTTGCAAATGGTATGATTTTGTGTTTAAAGGGCTGAATAATGCTTCTGAAATAAACATTTTCTTTATCCATTTATTCACTGATGGACCCTTGGGTTGTTTCCAAATTACCATAAATAATTTTGCAATGAACATGAAAGTCCATATATCTTTTCAAGGCAGGGTTTTTATTTTCTGTGGATAACTTTCCAGAAGTGGAATTGTTGGACCATGTGACGTTCTATTTTTATTATTTTTTTAGGAACCTCCATACTGTTTTCCACCAGTTTACATTCCCACCAAAATGTCTGAATAGTTATTTTTCCAAAGAAAACCTACAAATGGCAAATAGGTACATAAAAAGTTGTTCAACGTCATGATTCATCAGGGAAGTTCAAATCAAAACCACAATGAGATATCACCTTTCATCTGTTAGAAATGCTATTACTAAAAAGATAAGAGATGTTATTTAGAATGTGGAGAACAGGGAACACTTGTGTCCTGCTGGTGGAAGTGTAAATTGGTACAGCCATTCTGGAGATGCTCATATTTTTACCCTTTAATTTGCTAGTGTGGTTTGTCATAATATAGATTTTCTAATGCTAAACCACTCCTAAATTTCTGGAATAAATAAAACTTGGTCATAATGTATTATCTTTTTAACATACTGTTGGCTTCAGTTGCTAATACTTTGTTTAGGACTTTTTACATTTAGTTTTTACTCTATGTTCATGAGTGATCTGGCCAGTGATTTTCTTTTTTCACTTTTCATCTCTCATGTCTGGTTTTGTCATTAAGGTCCTATTGGATTCATAGTCCTGAATTAAGGATAATTATCTTCATGGAAGTTTGCTGATGGTTCTTGAATAGTTTATTTGGTCTTTCTTGAACAGAACACCAACTTTCAGCTGGCAACAGAACTAAAGACTGTATTTCCCAGCTTCCCTCACGTGATTAAGCTTTGGTCCCTGTTTCTTTATTGTTAAGTCACTTCTCTATAACCTTAACCACTGGGATTAATGTCTTGCATTAAGAAATTGGTTCTTGGGGCATTTGTTTCTAATAGTTCATTAAAACTAAAAATATGATCTAGCGTATTTTAAACATTACAAATATTTTAAATTAGTAATTAACAATTAACACTGTAAATATTAATAAATATTACTAATAATGAGCACATATTATAATAATATAAATATTATTATATACTAATATATATTTTCTACCTTGCGGTAGGATTAGAGAATGATCTTCATTGCTTCTTCAGATTATGAGACTGACATGCTGCCGGCTGCGCTAAGAGGGTAGCTTCTTCATTGCTTCTTGATACACATTTTTAGCTTTTTAAAAAAAAGTTTTATTTATTTTTTAGAAAAAGAGAGAGAGAGAGAGAAAGCATGAGCAGGGGAGGGTCAGAGAGAGAGGGAGACAGAGAATCTGAAGACAGTTTCCAGACTCTGAGCTAGCTGTCAGCACAGAGCCTGACGTGGGGCTTGAATCCACGAACCATGAGATCATGACCTGAGCTGAAGTCGGATGCTTAACTGACTGAGCCACCCAGGCACCCCAAGCTTCTTTAGATACCTTAACAAAGTGGAAAAAAAAATCAATTCTTGAAGTCACTAAACGGCAACCATTTGTGTGAAAGGATGTCAGTTATGAAACATTTCAGCTTTTACAAAGATCTTTAAAGACTTTTTTCTGATGGTAAGAAAGCTTGCTCCTAGACATATGAACTCCTGCAACTTTTGTATTAAACTAATCATAATAACTAATAAATGAATTATCATGGAATGCAGCATGACTTACTGACCTTTTCATTTTTCATGATGATCTCTTCTTCGACCCATGAGTTAGTAGTGTGCTTAAATTTTTCCAGGCATATGGAAATTTAAAAATAATTAGATTTTGTTATTTACTTCCAGTTAATTATGTTATCCTGAGAAACATCTTAATATTGATTCTTTGACATTTTTTGAGACCTATTTTGTGGTTTAGTACTTAGTCAAATTTTATAAATGTTCTAAGTGTGCCATCCCTAATTGTTGGGTATAGAATTCTATATATGTCCAATCAATCAAATTTATTAACTGTATTGTTCAAATTTCTTGTGTTTTTTTTTCTTTTTCTTTTTGTCTCTTTAACCTAACACTAATAGAGAGAGGTAGGTTGACATCTCCCTCAAGATGATGAATTTGCCAGTCTTTTCCTGAGTTCTGAACCAATTTTTTTAAAGTAGGCTTCATACCCAATGGGGGGCTTGAATTCACAACACTGAGATCAAGACCTGAGGTGAGATCAAGAGTTGGAAGTGTAACCAACTGAGCCACCCAGGCACCTCCAATTTCCTCCTGAGTTTTATTAATTTTTTGTTTTATATATTTCGGGCCTATTTTATTGTTTATTTTATTAGGTTAATGATAATAATACCTTCTCAATAAATTGGACTTTTTATCATTATTTAATCTCATTTTTCAAAAATCCATTTTGTTTAATTTTAATACAGTACCCCAACTTCAAATATTTCCTATGCTTAATTTTGGGTATGTCTCTCATAAATGTCATAGAATTGTGTGGTATGCAGCTTCCAAGATAGACTCCTTATGAGTCCTGTCCCCCGGTATTCACACCCCTCCTATATCTACTCCAACAATAAAAAGGGCTGACCTGTGGGAAATATTGTGGAAATAACAAATTTGGAATCCAATGTTAGGTCATAAAAGACAGTGTTTTTGTCATTTTGTTTTCACTCAGATCACTTGCACTGGAGGAAGCCAATCACTATACAATGAGTACATTTAAGCATCCCTATGGAGAGGTTAACACAACAAGGCACTGGGACCTCCTGACAACAAACAGCGCCAACTTGTGAGCCTTGTGGGTAAACCATCTGGAAAACAGACTCTCCAGCCCCATTCAAGCCTTCAGATGACTGGGGTCCCAGCTGGCTAGCCAAATGCAGAGGACTATTTCTCAGCATCCACAATGAAATATTGTCTCCTGTTTTCTTGACACTCAGCGTTCTTGGTGTGTCGTATTTTTTTTTCACTTTTGATAGAGAAGTGACTACAAAGGAATGTTTCTACACTCTAAAAAAAATGACAGGGCATTTGATATGGCCAAAAATGGCAACTGATTTGGGGCTTAATTGTTGGAGACATGATAACATGTGGAAGAGACTGGAAAGTTGGAGGGAACGTGCCCAGCTAAAGAGAATAGACTGTCCTTTCCAGCTGACCTTTCCTTTATGAGAATGTGGCCCCATGATGTAAGATGTGCCAGTCTTCCAAATGATGCCAGAAATCCACATCTTTTAGCATAAAAGATCCAGAATTTTTAATATTGGCTTGAAATTTATAAATGCATACAGAAATGAAACACATATATGCACATATGTGCACAATATGTCATGTGCACATATGTCTGATACTTTGGGACTTTGGGAAGAGGGAGGACCAGAGAAGTTTAATCACTTTCTCAAGGCCGATACTAAGCAGGTGAAGACTCTGACTGTGAGGCTTCTTCCATTTCTGAGAATCTGTGATTAAATATATGCAGCTACTATTCAAATGAAGGGTGTGATTTGATTTCACTGCTTGCTCCAAGGGCAGCTCCAAAATGCCTGTGGCCTTTGCTTTGAGCAAGAGGCTCCATTCTCCAAGAATGCCTTGAGGGAGGTGGGGGGCAGCTCACTCAAGGCCCATAGTTTAGGACACATTAAGTTTTCCATGCAAACTATAGCAGGTAACTCAATTCACAGAAAGAGAGACTTTGAAAACATAGGACAGAAGAATTTGGGGAGGCACAAAGAGATACCTACTTTTTCCCTAAATCAACAAATGCTTTGTAGTATGGGGGACACCATTTCATATAGATAAAGATTGTGTTACTGGAAGCTGCACAGATAAGAGGCAAACCCCAGGGTTCAGGAATGTGGGAATAAAAGCCTCTGGCGGGAGGGCGTGGCCGGGTTTGCAGAGCCATTTTCTATGTCTCCAAGTACCTGCCTGGACCTGTGGACTAACTGAATTAAAAGTAGGGATTGCTTGGTCCAGCCAAATCGTCTTATCCCAAAGCTCTTTCCCACCAGCAAAGTCTGAGCCAAGGGGATTCCAACCAGTGTTTCACAGTAAACCAGAGAGGCTTTCGCCAGAGAGTCTAGGGCCCTTCAGCGCCGGCCCATTGGGAGAGTCCTGGGGAAAGTGCTCAGCCTTAAGACCTCCTCCACCTGTGACACCTGATGCCTCTGCTTTCAGATTTGATGACTGAGCCAGCAGGAAGTCTCAGCTTGGACTAGATGGAGGGGAAGGCAGTGATGGCATCGATGGTATCGGGCAGAGAGCACTGGACCAAGGGGTGAACATGGGCTTTTCCTCTCCCTCCATGTGTGGCTAGCGGCAAGTCACTGTGCTGGGCGTTTACTTCCTCATCTGCAAATTCGGAATAACACTGCCTGTTCTTGCTAACTCATGGTGGTGGCAGAAGGCTCGGAGGAGGTCATGTTTGTGACAGTGCCCTGAAAACTAAAAAGCACCACAGAAAGGATTCACATTATATCCAGCACATGTATACCTCCCCGGCCCTATCACCTACCATGTTTCTACCTGTGTTCTGTGTTCCAGCCATGCAAACCTTCTTTCAGTTTCTTTGCAGGCAACTCCCTTCTGCCACTAGGCCTTTAAACCTGCTGGTTCCCTGGTTTGAAGTGCTTCTTTACTTGGTTTAACTCTTACTCATCACATAGAACTCAGTTCAGTTGGCAGCCACTCCGTCCCCTGCCCCTAACAGTTTAGGCTGGAATCCTCTATTACATGTGTGCCTCTGCGGCATCACTATTTTACCAATGTAGCTCTTATCACTCTTTGCAGTTCTAATTTGTTTAGATTTAGGTCAGTCCTTGTCACTAGACCATAAGCCTCCATGAGGTCAGGGAATCATCTTTGTATTCCCAAAGCCTAGCCCAGATCACAGATAAATATTAGTAATTGTAGAGTATGTTGAGGAGGGTGGGTAACAGGGATTCTGGATTAGGAGCCTGGGTTAGGAATCCTCAGAAAGAGGGAGAAGAGTCAGGAGAGTCTCCTCTCTGAACAAGCTCTATGTTAGCACTTTTCTTCCCCTTCCTTTGAGCCAAGCTCTGCCCCACTTTGTGATGACATATTGATGCCCATATATATTGTATATATCAGATCATGAGATGCAGGGGATGCCTCTGTTTCCTTCAGGAGAGGCAAATAGCTCTGGGTCCAGAGAACAGCCAGCCAGAGCAAGAAGTAGGTTTTGGAACAAGGAGCACAAAATCCGTTAGTAGATGCCGCTCTGTCTGGAACACTGCTTGGGAGACTTGAATTATTAATAAAAATTCTAGGAAGTCTGCTAGCTTTTCAGGAACTTTTATCCAATTAAGGGAAGATAAATTCCAAGTACACTTCCAAGCACAATTACGGTTTTTTTTTTTCATTTTGAAAATCTCATATTGATGTACAATATTCATAACGGAAATACACAGATCCTAAGTACACAGTTCAATACTTTCTCATAAACTAGATACTCCCTGTCATCACCAGCACCCAGGTTAAGAAATTGAACAACACCAGCACCCCAGAAAGTCCTCTCATGCTGCTTTCCAGTCACTACCCCCTCCTCCAAGGGGGCCACTCTCCCGACTTCTAACAGCTTAGATTGGTCCTGCCAGTTTTTCGGTTCTACGTAAAGGGAATATTCAGTAAGTACTCTATTGAATCTGGCTCCTTTCACTCAACATTATCCTTGTGAAATTCATCCACGTTGTTGTGTGTGGCTGGGGGTTATTCTCATTGCTATGTCATAACCCATCGTGTGAACACAGCACAATTGTATTTATCCGTTCTACTGTTGATGGACATTTAAGTTGTTTCCAATTTGGGGCTATTACAAATAGAAGCATTGATGAGTTTGATTCGTTATAAACAGGTATTAAAAGGTAAATCAAGCTGGTTTTCATTGTGCTTATTTACACTTTTTGTTTTCAAAATTGTTTTCTAGGGAAGTGAGAATCAGGGTGAAGAAAGAGCATATCCTTTTTCCTCAGAATTCACAGGTGACTTATCCTTCCTCCTTCTCTCTTGTGCAACTTTACTTTGAAGCTGAATTCTCAATGACTTTAAGTGTTTGATTTTCCCCTCTTTTTTTTAACAGTAAAAAAGTAAAGAACATTTTAAAGACATTAAGTACTATCATAAGCATATTATGAAAAAATTGGAAAATATAGAGACATTTAAGAGGAAAATGAAAATGTCCTGACATCCAGAGTAAGTGTAAGTATGTTTGCATAGTTTTTAGAAAAAGATTTATTTTTAAGTAATCTCTACACCTAGCGTGGGGACCCCAAGATCAAGAGTCTCATATTCTACTGACTGAACCAGCCAGGCGTGCACTCTGTGTTAGCATATCTCTTTAGTGTCTTCTCCATATATTTTACATAGTTGCAATGGTATGAAATATGCATATTCATCTCTCCTGTCACTTAAGGATTATCCATAAGTATTTCTCCTTGTCTTTTGTAACTGTTCTTCAAGGCTGTTTTTCCTGGCTACGTGATAATTCATCCCATGTGTGTGCCAAAAGTTATTCGACTAATCTTCTAAACTGGGACATGTAGGATGCTTACACTTTCATTTTGACAATTAGAAACAATGCCGCAGTGACTATCTTGGATGCAGATCTTTGCCTTCATTGTAGGTAGTTTCCTTCAGTTAATTCCTAGAAGTGGACTTAACCGGATCAAGAGTATGAATACATTACAGGAGTCTAGTACATCATGTGTTCCCAAGGTGCCATTTTTATCCTCCCACTAGCTTGAGCTGAGAGCATGAAAGAACATATTTCATTGCCTCTTTACATACTTTGAATATTGCTTAATACAGAGTATCTTCATATTGTTTGGTTTGAGGCATTTTAAAATTTCTTTTCTGATTTATTTTTTGACCTCCAGGTTATTTGGAAGTATGCTTTGAAATTTCCAAATATATGAGGATTTTAAAAAATATTTAAGTTGACTTTTCAATGTAAATTGTACTGTGGTCAGAGAATACATAGTACATGTTACTTATTTATTCTCTGAAATGTGCCGAGAATTGTGCATGATTAATTTTTGTAACTGTCGGGGTGACTGACCATTCCCATTTGTTTGGGACTGAGAGTTTCTTGGGATGAAGGACTTTCAGTGCTAAACTCAGGAGAGTCCTGGGCAAACGGGACTGGTACCTTCTATGTACCTGAGGATACTGTGGATTCCAATTACTGGTGCAGAGTTCTAAATAGATTGTTAGAATCAAGCTTATTTATTGTTTTTATAAACAACTTTTAGTTAAAATGTTTATTTTGAAAATATTATAGATTCATATGCAATTGTAAGGAGTGGTACAGAGATCCATTGTATCTTTTGCAATTCCCCTTAATGATAATATCTTGCAAAACCATAGTGAAGCATCACCTCCAAGAAACTGACATTGAGACAGTCCACCCATTTTATTCAGACTTCAGTAGTTTTACTTGTATTCATGTGTGTGTGTGTTTAGTTCTGTACAGTTTTATCACATGTAGGTTTGTGTCTCCACCACCACACCATCACAAAAAAGATCCCTCCCATTGCTCTTTTGTAACCACAAGCACCTCCTTTTTGTATCCCCACCCCCAACTCTGCTCTTCTGTCCCCAACCCTTGGCTACCACTAATGTGTTCTCCATTTCTCTCCATTTCTGTAATTTTTGTCATTTCAAGAGTGTTACATAAAAAGAATCATACAGTATGTCAACTTTTGGGGATTTTTTTTTCACTTACATGTTGTGTGTATATCAATGGTTTTTTCTTATTGCTGAGCAGTGTGTCATGTATGAATGGACCATCATTTGTTTAATTATTAACCCAATGAAGGACATCTGGGTTGTTTCCAGTTTTTGACTATTATAAATAAAACTGCTATGAACATTCACATACAGGATTTGGTGTAGCCTAGTTTCCATTTCTCCTGCCTAAATGTCCAGGAATACAATGAGTGGGTTTAATTGTTAAAAAAAATTATATTTTACCAGTTTGATCTGCTGGACCTATATATATCTGAGAAAGATTTTGAGGGGCACCCAGGTGGCTCAGTCGGTTAAGTGTCTGACTTCGGTTCAGGTTATGATCTCACAGTTTGTGGATCTGAGCCCCACGTCAGGCTCTGTGCCAGCAGCTCTGAGCCTGGAGTCTGCTTCAGATTCTTGTGTTTCCCTCTCTTTTTCTCTGCCCCTCCCCTGCTCATGCTTTCTCTCTCTCTCTCTCTCTCTCTCAAATATAAATAAATAAACATTAAAAAAAGAGAATGACTTTGAAATTGATTTCGTGATTTATGTATTTTAGAAGCTATTTTATAAGATGCCCACGAGGTGAGAATTGTCATAACTTTGTGTGTGTAAAGCTTGAACCCCAGGCCTGGGATAGTGGTTCTGGGTTCAGGAATCCTTTGGTGCTGTGAGGATCAGATACTCCACCAGATGTAGTGGTTTGAGACTCTTTCACTCTATGGCATTAATAATGTGGTATCACAGTTACCAACAATGTGAGAGAATTAGTTTGAAGCTGTGCCATTGTTTTGACATTGGACCGCAGGCACATCATCACCATGATGATGTCTGTGAGGAAGGAAGTGAGCATACTATTTTGCCCCCACACATGTCCCTAGGAGAACGGAAGTGGAGGAGGATGGCTTCCCTTCAGGTGCTGGCAGTCTATGCTGGGAGCTGGGAGCCTGACTTGAAAAATCTGGTGCGTTTGTTCATTTGGCGTGAACTGCTGAGAAAGTTCTCTTACCTGTGGAGTTTGCACAGAAGAAATGCTCCAAATATCCAAAAAAAAAAAAAAAGGGCAAATACAAGCCCCACTAGAAAATCTTTCCTATCTTGAGGTTCTTTTGCATTTGTATTAGTTACACTCTGGAGAATTTTCTCACAGGTAGGCAGAGGTCAACTCCTGCACCCCCCTGCCTCTGGGCAGCATTTCCAGAAGTGCCCCCAAGGGTCACACCCTTCCATGTGTGTGATTCTGTTTAGGCATCAGTTCACCGTTCAGAGAACACTCTTCCTTGAGCCTCATGGCACCTCTTGTCCTCTTAACACTAACTTAGCAAGGCTGCCTGGAGAGCAGGGATGTGGGGCTCTGCCTGAGTTAGTTTCCTATTGTTCTTGTAACAAATGGTCACAAACTTGATGGCTTAAAGCAACACAAATTTGTAGCTTCTAGTTTTGGATGTCAGAAGTCTGAAACGAGTCGAAATCAAGGTGTTAGTAAAGCTGTGTTCCTTCTGTAGATTCTAGGGAAGAATCTGTTCCTTGTCTACTCTGGCTTCCAGAGTCTGCCCACATTCCTTGGCTCGTGGCCCCCTACCACCCCAGCTCTGCTTCTGCGATCACATCTCCTCCCCCAACTCTGACCCTACTGCCTCCTCACATAAGTACCCTTCTGATTAGATTGGGCAATCCAGGACAGTCTCCCCATCTCAGTTTTTAATTTAATTGGATCTGCAAAGTCCCTTTTGTCAAAGGTATCTGCTGGCTATATCTTCTCAAGCCCCAGGGACCCCTTTAGGACCTCATTGTGTATCTTCTGGAAGAGTCCATCAGCCACCTGATCAGTGTTTGGTTCCTCTACAATTTGTGTCCTCTTCAGCTACTGTGTCTACCCCAGAGACTACTGGATAAGCACAAGCCCCTGCCCCTGGCTCAAGGTTCTTGACGGACTGTCTTCCCATTTCTTCTTGTCTTATCTCCCACAAGTCTCCTTTATTTGCTTTAACTACTAGCCTATTTTGTCACATATTTATTTTAACATGCATAGAGTTTTCCTGCTTCTCTGCTTTTACTTCTTTCTTTGCATCTGAAATGCCCTTTTCCCTCATTTTCACCTGTTGAAATCCTGCTCGGCCTTATCATCAAAGACCTTAAAATGTAGATGACCATTGATCCAGGACTTCCATAGGAATTTCAGGCAGTGGAAACAATCCTGAGGGTTGCGCATACATACAGCTTCAAAGATGTTCACTGCATCTTTCAAAGATGTTCACTTTTCCTTAAGGAAAAGAAAAGGTAGCACCAACCTAAGTAGATATCCAGCTATATTGAATTGGTCTCATAAATTGTAAAATATCATGAAGTGAAACATTATTTAGTCAACAAAAGAAAAAAAATACAAAAGTGTTAGTGAATTGAATATTTATGATATAGTCAAAAGCAAAAAACCAGGTTATGAAACCATCTGTATAAAAGATTTTATTTAAAAATTATATTTTAGGGGTGCCTGGGTGGCTCAGTCGATTAGGCATCTGACTTCGGCTTAGGTCATAATCTCATTGGTTCCTGAGTTTGAGCCCCACATTGAGCTCTGTGCTGACAGCTTAGAGCCTGGAGCCTGCTTCAGATTCTGTGTGTGTCTCTCTCTACCCCTTCTCTGTTTGTGTTGTCTCTCAAAAATAGACAAAAAAAATTTGATATGTATAGAATATATATATTTGAAAAGGAAAGTAACATGCTGAACTCTTTCTAAAAATTTTACATTTATTTATTAATTTATTTTTATTTTTTTTTAACGTTTTAATTTTACTTTTTGAGAGAGCATGAGCAGAAGGGCAGAGAGAGAGGAGACACAGAATCGGAAGCAGGTTCCAGTCTCTGAGCTGTCAGCACAGAGCCTGACGCAGGGCTTGCACCCACAAACCTTGAGATAATGACCTGACTTGAAGTCAGATGCTTAACCAACTGAGCCACCCAGGCGCCCCACATTTATTTATTTAAAGTCAAGTCAGTTAACATACAGTGTAGTATTGGTTTTAGGAGTAGAATTTAGTGATTCAACACTTACATATAACACCCAGTGCTCATCCCAACGAGTGCTCTCCTTAATGCCCACCACCCATTTATGCCATCCACCAACCCACCTCCCCACTAGCAACCTCGTTTGTTCTCTGTATTTGAGTCTCTTCTGATTTGCCTCCCTCTCCATTTATATCTTATTTTTCCTTCCCTTCTTTTATGATCATCTGTTGTGTTTCTTTTTTTTTTTAAATTTTTTAATGTTTTATTTTATTTTGGGTACAGAGAGAGATAGAGCATGAGAGGGGGAGGGGCAGAGAGAGAGGGAGACACAGAATCTGAAGCAGGCTTCAGGCTCTGAGCTAGCTGTCTGCACAGAGCCTGATGCAGGGCTTGAACCCACAAACGTGAGATCTGACCTGAGCCGAAGCCGGCCGCTCAACTGACTGAGCCACCCAGGCGCCCCTGTTGTGTTTCTTAAATTCCTTATATGAATGAAATCATATGATATTTGTCTTTCTCTGCCTGACATATTTCACTTAGCATAATACCCTCTAGTTCCATCCATGTTGTCTCAAATGGCAAGATTTCATTCTTTTTGATCACTGAGTAGTATTTCATTGTATATATAAACCACATCTTCTTTATTCATTCATCAGTCGATGGACATTTGGGCTCTTTCCATAATTTGGCTATTGTCATGAGTGCTGCTATAAACATTGGGGTGCATGTGCCCCTTTGAATCAGCATTTTTGTGTCTTTTGGATAAATATCTAGTAGTGAAATTGCTAAGGTGTAGGGTAGATCTATTTTTAATTTTTTGAGAAACATCCACACTGTTTTCCAGAGTGGCTGCACCAGTTTGCATTCCCACCAGCAGTGCAAGAGGGTTTCCCCCTCTCTGCATCCTTGCCAACATCCATTGTTTCCGGAGTTGTTAATTTTAACATGTTAAACTCTTGATGCTGGTTGTTTCTGTGTAGTAGGATTATAGACAATTTTTATTTTCTTATTTTTATTTGTCTGTACTTTTTCCCTCTTAGTACTTTATAATCAGATGCAACTTTTATATAAAAAAAGCAATTAGCATTGTTAAAATATCACTCTACCCATCCCACCCAGGTCAGTTCAAACTCCACCTGTTCCGGTTTTGGTTAGTCTTCATTAGCCATCATCCTGGACGAAGGTGAGTACCCTTCCTTTCACTCTCCAGCATGGTTTGTAACCACTTAGTGTACCTTCTGTATTTTTTTTTATTTATGAAATTGCTCCAGAGCAAACTCTGGGAATAGAGCTTCATCACTGTGCTGTAAGGCTGATGGCTGCTCTCTGCCCTAGGGAGCACTCATACATCCCCTACCCCACACCCCGCGCAGGCAGCGGCCAGGGTGCAAGGCAGGGTGTCTGCTGGCTAGTGATTTTGGAGGGTCACTTTTGCTAAGGGTTCTGCTCCTATATTTGGAGGTGGGGTGGAGTCTCGGAAGGCATGCTGCTTTCCAAATTCTATTCCTGTTCTCATGGACCTGGTGGTCTGATTAGGGAGATAAGGCAAAAACATATCACATGTTTATAAAAAATACAAAAATTGCCAACAAATATCTTGTGAGTAGTATGAGGGAAGAGGAAGGAGAGGTCATATAGGGGGACATGCTCTGGACTGTTAAAACAGCAGGCCAATGCAATTAGATCCCGAGACTACATATAAATGTATCTCAAACACACAGCTCAGGGCCATTGGCCAATGTCTATAGCTTTCATTTCATATAATGTGCTTTTATACACAAAGAACTTCACAGAATCCCAGGAAAGCAACAACCTTAGTGGAAATATTTACTCAGAAAGGCTCCCTGGACAATTTTCAAATTTATTAAGTGATCAATTGTATTTAATATGTAAAATTAAAATCATGGAGCTTATGCTGGCAAATGTAAAATGTGGTGGTGTGGTCTCTGACTTGGGATTTCCTCAGGTATGGTCCTTGTGGCAAATGGCCCAATTCTAGGTGTGCTAAGGGAGTCAGGGGCTGGAGGGCTGAGGGCTCGACAGCCTGCACCTGCAGCCCTGGGTGCTCCCCACACTGGGACGCCTGGACATGTGGTTTATGCAGCCCTCTGTGTGGCTGTTCAGGAGTCCCAGCTGCAACCATCTATGTTCCCCTTTAGTTAGAGAAAGTAGTCTTTAAAAATATGTCTATATATTTGAAAAAGGGAAAGAGAGAGTGCATGTGTGAGGGGGGGAAGAGCAGAGGGAGAGGGAGAGAGAGAATCCCTATCAGGCTCCTGGCTGTCAGTGCAGAGCCTGATGTGGGGCTTGATCTGATGAACCATGAGATCATGACCAGAGAAAAAACCAAGAATTGAATGCTCAACCAAATGAGCCACCCAGGCACCCTGGCACTGCCTATTTCAATATGACACTGGAATTTTTATTTTATCAGAGTATAACACTCTTGACTGGAATATTAAGACTATAACAGGGCACCTGGGTGGCTCCCTACAGGGGAGGGACGTGGAAGGATGATGATAGCAGGGAGGAATGGGACAAGAGTATGGTCTTTTGGACAATGGAAGCAGGTGAGCTGAGTACAGGATGGGTCTGGAAATGACACAGGTGGGTGAAGAGCAGACATTCTGGGGTACATGGTGGCGCCAGGATGGAGGTGCACAGCAGGGCTCAGGAGACAATTAAGTATATTGACTATCAAGCACAAGGCCCCAGAAGGAGAGCCGTATTGAAAGAGAAGTAGGGGCTTTGGAACTCGCTCTGCTGCCTTCTGTTGGTGGTTCCCCTATACTTTGGTTGCTTCTGCCTTGCCTACACTTTTTTGGGGTTCAGAATGGAGCAGGAGCCTGGGGAGTCAGAGGTCATGGCAACAGGACCTGGAAGTTGGGAGCTGCTAGTCTTTAGAGGAGTTGGTGGGCTTGGGAAGGAGGAAGTGTAAGGGGCTGGGCTACGATTTGAGAAACTTGACCTTGCACATGGCACCTCTTGGATTCTTGTGTTACTTGCTTGTGAAGAAGATTTCATTTAATTTGATTTAAAGCAAATAAAAAAGACGTGACATATCCCATGAATGCAAGTTTGTAGACTAATATTCATGGTCCCCACAACAGACTTGAAGATAAATGTTTCCGACTTTTGGAAGGCTACCCAAGAAACCCGTACCGGCACTGCCCCTGAGAGGGAAACTAGGGGGCCGGTAGGGTGACCGACTGTCCCAGTTTGATGAAAACTGTCTCAGTTTTAGTAATGAAAATCCCATGCCCCCAATAGTCCCTCAGTTCACAGCAAAGTGGGACTGTTGTCATCCCCCTAGGAGGAAGGAAGATTTTTCACTGTGCACCCTTTTCAACATATTGTGTTTTGTACTTTTACTTTGGATCTATGCTACCTAGCAGCTCCCCTCACCATCAAAAAAGCATTAAATGATTCTTCAAACTTCCGTACATAAAAAATCCTTCATAAATAAAAGTTACAGGTATAGGAAGAATGGAGAAAAACATTTGCATCCTAATGTGAGGAAAAAAAGAATATTTTTAATCTATAAAGAGCTTAAACAAATCAGCAAGAAAAGACAAGTTGAAAATGAGCTAAAGACACAAGCAAGAACTTCACAAAGAAGAAACACAAATAGTAGAAACACAAATAGTATAAAATATTTCCCAACAATGAAGGGAATAAATATTAAAACGATAATCTTATACCAGTATTTGTTAGTTAAGTTCAGATAATAAAAAAGAATGGCCTTAGTTCAGGCTACTGACTTAAAAAATTTTTTTTAATGTTTATTTATTTTTAAGAGAGAGAGAATGAGAGCGAGTGGGAGCAGGAAGAGGGGCAGAGAGAGAGGGAGACACAGAATCTGAAGCGGGCTCCAGGCTCTGAGCTGTCAGCCCAGAGCCTGATGTGGGGCTCGAACTCACAAACTGCAAGATTATCACCTGAGTTGAAGTTGCATACTTAACCAGCTGAGCCACCCAGGTGCCCAAGATGCTGACTTTTTAATGGTAATTTGCTATAACAAAATAACACAGACTGGGTGGCCTTAACAACAGATATTTATTTCTCATGGTTCTGGAGGCTAGAAGTCCAAGATAACGGTGCCAGCAGATCCAGTTCTTTGTGAGAGTCTGCTTCCTGGCTTGCAGACAAGTGCCTTCTCAACTGTCCTCACATGTCAGAGAGAGAAAACTCTGGTGTCTCTTCTTCTTATTAGGGGGCTAACGCCATCATCGGCCCCACCCTCACGACCTTCTCTAAGCCCTAATTACTTCGGCAAGGCCCACCTCCTAATACCATCACTCTGAAAGGGAGGGCTGCAACACATGAATTTTGGGGGACACACACATTCAGTTCATAATAATAATAAAATGCTCTGAGGGCACCTGGGTGACTCAGTTGGTTAAGTATCTGACTTCAGCTCAGTCATGATCTCACAGTCTGTGGGTTCGAGCCCCGCGTCAGGCTCTGTGCTGATAGCTCAGAACCTGGAGCCTGCTTCAGATTCTGTGTCTCCCTCTCTTTCTGCTCCTCCCCCACTTGCACTCTGTCTCTCTCCTCTTAAAAGTAAACCAACATTAAAATAATTAAAAAAAAATAAAATGCTTTGGAAAGGTAGATTGGCATAATTCTTGGCAGAATATATAAAAGTCTTAAGAATTTTTGTGCCTTTTGACCTAGTGATTTTTTTTTTTTACTGCAAGGACTTTGTTTTAAGGCAATAGCCCAGGTGTGCAAAAATGTGTGTGCAAGAATGCCAGTTACTCTGCTGCTTGTAAGGGCAAAGTCACACATGCCAAGATCCCTGGACTCAGGGCTTTACTTTTAAATGAAAATTTCAACTTTACAGAAAACCAAAGAGGATGATATACTAGATACATAGATAATACCCCCAGCTTGGTCCCATCTCAACATGTCTCCATATTTGCCCCATGTTTTTGAAACGATGAAATAAATAAAGTATATACACAGAAGAGTAGCCTTTTATGTACTGCGCTCTGGATTTAATCTTCTTTGATCCCCCTAGAAGGAGCCACTATCCTGAATTTACTCATCATCACACCGAGCATGTGTATGTTTAGTTTTCTGGCAATTAAACATATTTATAAGCAATAGTATACAGTTTTATTTTACATGGTCTTTAACTTTACGTAAATGCTAGCATGCTGTAGAGATCCTCTGATACTTGCTTTTATTTCTTGCTCACTCACCATCATTTTGGGGATTTATCCATGTTGGTACACAGAGCCCAGATTATTTTTTGACTGCTATTTGGCATTTTATAAGATGGTTGTATCCCAAGTTATTTATGCACTCTGTTGAGGTATATTTAGGTTGCTTACGCATTTTTGTGACTACGTTCACTGCTGCAAGTAAACATTCTGTGCAAGTTATTTTGTGCACGTGGATAAAAGATTTTCCAGGGGATATGTCTAGGAGTACAATTGCTAGGTCATGGGGAATTGCTATTAAATGTAATAGCTATTTCCATATTTTTCTCCAAAGTGATACACCATTTGTCACGACAACAGCAAATAGAAGTTCCAGTAGCCCCACATCCTTGCCAATCTGATGGGTAGATAACTAATTGTGGTATTATTTTGGATTTTCCTGATGAGCAGCGGGGTTGAATGGTTTTTCATATGTTTACTGGCCAAATGGGTTTCTTCCTTTTCTGTGAATTGTTTTTCTGTATCACTTATCTATTGCCACTGCGTTGTTTGTCCTTTTTTTTTTTTTTTTACTTAAAAAATTTACATACAGGGAGGGACTCCTGGGCAGCTCAGCCACTTAAGGGTCCAACTTCAGCTAAGGTCATGATCTCCTGGTTCGTGGGTTTGAACCTCATGCTGGGCTCTGTGCTGACAGCTCAGAGACTGGAGCCTGCTTTGGATTCTGAGTTTCCCTCTCTCTCTGTCCCTCCCCTGCTGTGCTCTGCCTGTTTTTCTCTAAAAACAAATAAACATTAAAAAAAATTGACATATAAAATTATATTAGTTTCAAGTGTACAATATAATGATTTTCTATTTATATGTATTGTGAAATGATCACCATAATACATCTAGTTGACATCTGACACCATCCATAGTTAAAATTTTTTTCCTGGTGATGAGAACTTTTAAAATCTACCCTCTCAGCAACTTTCATATAATACAGAATTATTAACGATAATTACCTTGTACATTATATCTGATGACTTATTGATTCTATAACTAGAAGCTTGCATCTTTTGGTAGAAAGATAACTCTGGCCACCTCAGATCTATGAGCTTGCTTTTTAAATTGTGCTTTCCTTTTAGATTCTACATATCAGTGAAATCACATTGTTTTTCTCTGACTGATTTATTTCTCTTAGCATAATGCCTTCAAGGTCCATCCATATTGTCATGGATGCGATTTCCTTCTTTCTCGTGGATGAGAAATATTCCTATGGATGTACATGCCACATCTTCTTTATTCATTCATTCATTCATCGATGGACATTTAGGTTTCTTCCATGTCTTGACTATTACAAATAATGATGCGATGAATATGTATATATACGAGTTAATGTTTTCATTTCCATCAAATAAATACCCAAGCGAGGTTGTTGGGTCACAGGGTAGTTCTATTTTTAAGTTTTTGGGGAACTTCCCACTGTACCAGTTTACATCGCCACCAGCAGCACACCCTTTCTCTACATTTTCGCCAACGCTTGTTACTTCTTGTCTTTTTCATGCTGGCCACTGTTCATTTCCTACTGACAATTTCAAGTTTGAAGCTGTCTGAACTATTCTTAATCTTTTGCTTCCCATATGGATTTTGATCCGATTATCTAATTTCATAAAAAATGTTGCTGCATTTTGATTGGATTTGCATTTAATTTCTAGAGTAATTTGAGGATAATTGGTATGTTGACATTACTGTAATTTAGTAAGCATGAACACAGTATATCTCCTTATTCATTGTCTTTGATGTCTTATAACAAAATTTATGATTTTCTGCAAAATGGTATTAAACAGATTTTATGGAATTTATCTTTTTTTAATGACAACATTTTATTCCTGATACTGTTTTCTTTCAATGGTTTTTTTTCTTTCTTTTTTAAGTTTATTTGTTTACTTTTTTTAGTAATTTCTGCACCCAACTGTGGGTACTGCACTCACAATTTCGAGATTAAGAGTCATGAGCTCTTCCGACTGAGCCAGCCAGGAGCGCCTGGAATTCATTCTTAAGTGCCTTACAGTATTTGTTTTACTGATAGAGTCACTTTATTTTATTTGAAAAAATTTTTTATGTTTATTTATTTTTTAAGAGAGAGAGAGACAGAGCGTGAGCAGGGGAGGGACAGAGAGAGAGAGGGAGACATAGAATCTGAAGCAGGCTCCAGGCTCTGAGCTAGCTGTCAGCACAGAGCCTGCCTGATGCGGAGCTTGAACCCAGGAGCCGTGAGATCATGACCTGAGCCGAGGTCAGAAGCTCAGCTGACTGAGCCACCTAGGTGCCCGTAGAGTCACTTTAAAGATTGCATTTTATAATTATACAGGAATATAATATGTTTTGAAAATTCATCTTGTTTTAACAAACTGTTGAATTCTTTTTCTTTATGGTTTTAATTTATTTTGGAGAGAAAGAGGCAATGTGAGCAGGGGAGGGTCAGAGAGAGAGGGAGACACAGAATCTGAAGCAGGCTCCAGGCTCTGAGCTAGCTGTCAGTACAGAGCCTGACGCGGGGCTCAAACCCACGAACGGTGAGATCATGACCTGAGCCGAAGCCAGCCGCTTAACTGACTGAGCCACCCAGGTGCCACTGCTGAATTCTTAATACGATTCTTTTATGTCAATTCTCTGAAATTTTTCTATGCAGTCATACCTTCAAATAATAATTATTTTGCTTTTCCCCATCAGTGTTATATATATATATATATATATATACCCTTGTGTTTTTCTACTGTACTGGCCTGAACATCTGACCCAATGTTGACTAGCAGTGATGATACGGGACATCTTTGTCTTCCAGTTGCGATGGGAAAGTGCTTATAATTTATTGTAATTGTGAAGTTTGCGCCCTTTCTTAGGTCAAGAGCATTCCCTTATTGTAGTGGCTAACTACTGTTTTTGTTTGCTTGTTTCCCGTAGGTAAATGTGGTTTACTTTTACCTAAAGCATTTTCACTTTGCCTTTATAATTTGGTCATTTAAAAAATACTTTTGGAGCTTATATTATGAAGTGTACATAAATCTATAATTATCACTTCCTGGAGTGTTCATCTTTTTACCAATTTTTTATCCTCTTTATGTCTAAAGATGACCTTTATTTTATGTCTGTTTTGTCTGATTTGCCTCAAATCTTACAACTGAGCTTTTGCTTTTTTTCCCCTGTGCAGTCTTGTGTCTTCATGTTTTAGGTCTGTCTCTTGAACATTGCTGGATTGTGTGACTTTTAAAAGAAATCCAGTCTGATAATCTTTCTTTTTACTGCTAATTACCAATGCTTGGATTAAAATTTTTTTTAAAAGTTTATTTATTTATTTTGAAAGAGAGAGCAAGCAGAGGAGGAGCAGAAAGAGAGAGAGAGAATCCCAAGCAGACTGCACCGTCAGCATGGAGCCCAATGTGGGGGTTGAATTCATGAACCGTGAGACCACGACCTGAGCCGAAACCAAGAACTGAATGCTTAACCGACTGAGTCACCCAGGCGCCCCACCAGTGTTTGGATTTTTGTTTACTGTCTAAATTTACACTGTTTGCCCTGCTCTTTCTGTGTTTTACTTCCCCCTAGGTCAGTCTAGTTTTCTTTATTTCCTGTTTTTTCTCATTGGCTTGGAAAATGTACGTTCAGTTTTATTCTTAGTAGCATCTCTTAAAATTTTGGTATTCGTGGTAGTTTTAACCAAATCTACGATTATCACTTTCTTTCAGCTGTGGAATTCTAGGATATTAATACACTCTCACACCCACCACCCACTCCCCTTCTTAAGTATTTTAGTTCTATAGTATTTTTTTAAACTCTCTAATTAATTAATCATTGTGATTGTTAATGTTTTATGCAGTCACTGCCTGCTCTTTTTTGCCTCTATATTTACCAATTTCTTGGTTTGCATTTTCTTCTGGCATTTTCTTTCTGGGTTTAATTTCCTTTTTTCTCCTTAAAATTTTTTTAAATGTTTATTTATTTTTGAGAGACAGAGAGTAAGTGGGGGAAGGGCAGAGAGAAAGGGAGACATGGAATCCCAACCAGGCTTTAGGCTCTGAGCTGTCAGCATAGAGCCAGACCCGAGGCTCGAACCCATGAACTGCAAGATCATGACCTTAGCAGAAGTCAGACGCTTAACCAACTGAGGCACCCAGGCAACTCCCTCTTCCCTCTCTGAAGTATTTTCGTTAGTAGTGCTCTCAGAAAAAAACTCCTTCTTCTTCTTTTTCTTTTTTTTTTTTAAGTTTATTTATTTATTTTTGAGGGTGAGAGAGCACAAGTGGGAGAGGGGCCGAGAGAGGAGACACAGAATCTGAAGCACCTTCAGGCTCTGATCTGCCAGCACAGAGCCTGATGCGGAGCTCAAACCCATCAACCACGAGATCATGACCTGAGCCAAAGCTGGATGCAACCAACTGAGCCATCCAGACGTCCCTCAGAAAGGACTTTTCATGTTAAATACATTGTCATTTTTCTAAAAAATGTCTCTACTTACCCGTAACTCCAGATGATAATTTAATTAGGCAGAGCACCTCTCCCATACCCCTCTGAACTTCATGTTTCTTCTAGCCTGTCAGCGTCTGCACCATTGTGCCCGAGGACCAGAAGTGTGCAGGAACTAGTGCCCCCAGGGAGAAGCCCTTGACAATTAATCACCCGGGGAAGGTTTAGAAATGCCATGCTCTCTTGACCCCAGAGTGGGATAATTCTGAGCATGAGACTCACCCTTTCTCTAGACTTTCCTCACAGGATTAAGCTCAGATGCCCACGTGGTGGCTGTTTCATAAACATCTTTTGTTGGCTGCTCTCTCTTCCCCGCATCACATCCCCATTCCCTGCTGGTGTTTCCTGCTCTATCAAATCAGTGATCTGCACTAGAATTCTCAGAGCTTGCATTGAGGGGGTGCATTCAAGCTAAGGCCTGGCATATAGACGTCTACATCGAAGCACAGTTGCTCAGCATTTCTCTTTGGATTTTCTCTTTCTCTTTCTTCTTTTTTAATTAAAAAAACGTTTTTAATTTATTTTTGAGAGACAGAGAGAGAGAGAGCACAAGCAGGGGAGGGTCAGTGAGAGAGGGAGACACAGAACCCAAAGCAGGCTCCAGGCTCTGAACTGTCAACACAGAGACCGATGTGGGGCTCGAACCCACAAACGGTGAGATCATGACCTAAGCTGAAGTGGGACGCTTAACTGACTGAGCCACCCAGGTTCCCCAGAAGGTGTATCTTTTTAGATAGATTCTGTTTCTGCCAGGAGCCCCAGGTACTGGCCTAAGACTAACTTCTATGTCAGCTTCTCAACTTGAGAGCTCCTGGCTTGTGTGATAATGTCAATTTGAACCTGAAACCTTCATGAGTATAGGCCTATGGCTACAAATTCTAGAGAAAGACTTCACTTTTCCATCTCCAAAACCAATGGAGATAGGCAAACTCCTTATCTTTTATGTTGATGGCTCGAATTCTTCCTGGCCCACCATTTGGAAGGTTTCCCTTCAAATATCAGCTTTATGAAGGGGTCTTGTCCAGCTGTCTGGCTGGGTCTGGCCCAGAGCCTCATTTTCTGTTCTTGCAATACCTGGCCTCAAGCCTGGAGGGCACTTGGATTCACTAGGCTTGCACCCCTTTCTGCTCATGGGGATCCTTGATCCTTGGAGGTGTTCATTATTTTGTTCCTACTTTAGGTGTGTATTCAAAAAAGCATTAGTCTTGGGGCCCCTGAGTGGCTCAGTCAGTTAAGCGGCCGACTTCGGCTCAGGTCATGATCTTATGGTAAGTAAGTTTGAGCCCCACATTGGGCTCTGTGCTGACAGCTCAGAGCCTGGAGCCTGCTTTGGATTCTGTGCCTCCCTCTCTTTCT
This sequence comes from Suricata suricatta, assembly GCF_006229205.1. Taxonomy (NCBI): domain Eukaryota; kingdom Metazoa; phylum Chordata; class Mammalia; order Carnivora; family Herpestidae; genus Suricata; species Suricata suricatta. The sequence goes on from NC_043709.1 coordinate 98,171,986, forward strand.
GCCCCTCTCCAGCTCATGTTCTGTCTCTCTCTCTCTCTCAAAAATAAATATTCAAAAAAAAGACAAAAAGGGGTGCCTGGGTGGCTCAGTCAGTTAAGTGTCCGGCTTCAGCTCAGGCCATGGTCTCACGGCTCGTGGGTTCAAGCCCCGCGTTGAGCTCTGGGCTGACAGCTTAGAGCCTGGAGCCTGCTTCAGATTCTGTATTTCCCTCTCTCTCTGACCCTCCCCTGCTTGCGTTGTCTCTGTCCATCTCTCAAAAATAAATAAAAGACATTAAAAAAAAGACAAAAAAGCATTAGTCTTATTTAACATGGCATTTATTTATTTTTAAAGTTTATTTTGGGGAAGAGCACATGCACATGTGCATGGGGAAGGGGCAGAGTGAGAGGTAGCAAGCAGTCTCTGCATGGTCAGTGCAGAGCCTGACGTTGGGCTCCAACTCATGGACTATGAAGTCATGACCTGAGCCAAAATCAAGAGTCTGATGCTTAACCAACTGAGCCACCCAGGTGCCCCTAATACGGCATTTAATGATATTTCACAGTGGGTAGATTTTCAGGTTATCAAGTGAAAAAAACAAACAAACTAGGAATGGAAGTCTTTATGAATCTTTTCTACTCTCTCTTACTAATACTGCCTCTACTGCCATTTTCTTCCTTCAGAACATTCATCTTCCCCTGCTGGGTGGTAAAGGGAGGGGTAGAGCATGAGGTGTGTGTGGGGGGGTGGGGACGTTGGGGATATAATGGTCTCCCAGAGTCTTCGGGCAAATGGTAATGATGCAGGAGAAGCAATGATGTGGGATTCCTTACCGAAATCTGTCTTAGGCTGCCTGTCACAGTGCCTGGAACCCCATAGTCAGACAGTTACCTTCCTCCTCTATTTTATCAGCTCCCTCTTTTAGGAGAAATGAGTTTAGTAGATGATGCAAAGAATTAGGCTGTTAGGAACAGGAAACTGGGAAGAAGGAAGGGGGCATATGTGTACATGTGTGTGTGTGTGTCATATGTGTGTATGTGCATGTGATATGTGTGGTGTGTGTGTGTTTGCTGTAGGTAGTATAGGTGGTATGTGTGTGATGTGTGAGTGGTGAATGTGGTGTGTGGTGTTGTGTGTGGTGCGGTGTGTCTGTATGCGTGATGTATGATGTATGTGCATGTGTGGTATGTATGTGTGGTATGTGTGTGTGTGGTATGTGGTGTGTGTGTATAATATGTGTGTGTGGTATGGGGTGTCGGTATATGTATGTGGTGTATATGTTTTATGTGTGATATGTGGGCACGTGGTGTGTGTGATATGTGTGCATGTGGGGTATGTGTGTTGCGTGTGGGTGTGGGGTGTGTGTAAGGTCAGGGATGAGTCAGGCTCCAGCAGTGGGCAAAGAGTCCTTAGGGGATGATTAGACTTAAACCAGCTTGGCTATCATTTTACAAAAGCCTGGGCTTGTGCCCAGGCCCCTTATCTTTACCTCGTCCACGAACACTAGTCGGGAATCAAAGGGCCTGTTGTTGTCAGGGCCGGGCCTGCATCACTCATACCTTAGCGTGGATAGGAAGCATCATTCTCTTCTTTCTCCAAACACTAATTTGGCTCTCGTTGAGGTGTTGTTCCAAACTTCCCCGGTGTCTGGCCTTGGACGCCGGATCCAGGAGCTGTGTGGATCAGGTCAGGATTCTTCCCTGGCCTGGGCCAGTCTGCTCTGGGCCAGCCAGCATTTGTGATCATCCCCGTCTATATGGAACACTGTTATGGGGAGGGCTGGGGTGGCGGTGTGGGGGGTGTGGGGAGCGCAAAGCAGCCCATTATGGCAGCTGACTGAGGTCTCCCACCAAACTCTTCAAAGCCTTATCGGCTTGGAGGTATTTCTAATACCATTTCCGAGCATTGTTTCCTTTTGGTAATTAACAGGAGGCCAATCCCCTGCTGTGGCAGCTCAGAGCTATTGTGGTGGGAAAGGAGGGGGGGTTGGTGGACGTCATAACTCAGCCTTTATCTCCCCCTGGCCCCGGGGAGTGTGCAGCCCTTGAGTCACTTAACAGCCAGACAGTCCAGAGCTGCGAGCAGTCCCAGTGGCCTCAGCTGCTGGGGAGCATGGCCTAGGCTGGCGGCACATCGTGTGGCACTGAGCTTCCCAAGGGACCTTGGAGATACCTGCAGCCCCCGCTTGCAGGGAAAGGTCTGGTCTTCTGGGAGCAGGGCTGGCTCAGTTGGGAGAGGAAGATCAGGACTGGTCCTGGCCCCTGGGGATCTGGGGCCCTCTGTCTCTGGGCTAGAAGGGCTTGTTTGGAGGGTGACTCAGAGCCAGGGACCATTGTAAGGCCCACTCTCCACTTGTCACTGGGGAGTCCTGTGGCTGCTTCTGTTCATGGCTGGCTTTGCTGGTTGTGCTACTTGACGAGGCAAGACTGGAGTGGGTTTTGCCCTCACCTCTGGGTGTGTCCTGAGAGCAGCCCATGTGTTGGGAGGTTGTAGAGGGTCACCAGTTCTGAGACCAAGACGTGGCCATATCTGAGGTTGTCTAAGTGTTTCTTTCATGGGTATATAACAGATTGGGCTTTCTCTCTTTCATTGGATGAGGCATTGAGTAGGAAAAGAGTCACCTCCAGTAAATGTCAGGTGATAGAGTCTACACCTATTTAACAAAAGGAGAGGGCTGTGGCAGGGGCTCTAAGGGATTGGGGTTTGCTCTGAATCCAGGGTCAATCATCTTCTTTTGGAGAGGGACACCCTATGGGGAGCCTTTCCTGGGCCCAGGCTACCGCACTCCTGTCCATTTATCTGCTCGGCCCAGCACACATTGCCTGAGCAGTGGTTTAGTGCTGGGGACTGACCTGCAAACGTGGTTGTTGAGCATTCTCCATGTCTGGGTGCCTGTGGTAGGAACAGAGCATAGGATAGCTTTTCTCCAGCTTGCTGCCAAGCGTGGAAGGATGAAAAGGCAGGAGGGGATCAGGTGCGCATGGACTCCTGGATGCTGCAGGAGTGCAGGGGAGCGAGAGGCCAGGCTGGCCTGGTTCCTCCCCTGCCTGGGCTCTGGGACCGCTGTTTGGGGAAGGATGCCTGAGGTCTGGCTCACAGTGATGGTTACTCTTGGGCTGGGCCTGTCCAGGGGCTTTTTTGGGGGACCAGTCCTCCATATTCAAGGGCTGAATTTCTCTTGCTTTAAAAAATTGTTCTTCCCACTTCACACACAGACAGTAGTACATCCCAGCAATGATCTGTGAGGGCAGTGATCACCAGTCATTTCTCCTGCTTCTTTGCAGATGATTCCTGCCAGACCTGCGAGGGTGTTACTTGCTCTGGCCCTCGCCTTGCCAGGTAGGTACTAAATTGTTCCCATTCTCTACCTCTACCTCAGGGTTATTTTGAAATAAATCCCTTCCAGGAGTCAGCAGGTGTGTCGGGAACTCACCTGTGTGCCCAGTCCTGTGTTGCGCCTGCCAGAGTCACTGGTTAATTCTTCTGGTGAAGGTTCTTCAGAGTTTCCTCCCCTGACTTGTATTCCTCGCGGAGCAGCACCTGCAAATGCTTTCTCTGATTGGACAATTAAGAAGCACAGGGGCCACACAGAGCAGTCTTCTATGATAGGGCTGCAGGATGGGGAAGAAGGAATCCAAGACTTGGACAGATGATTAGTTTTAGAAGGGGTTGCAGAGGTCATCTAGTGGAATCTCCTATAGTACCGATGAAGAGACTGAGGGTCAGAGAGGAAACATGAGTGCCCCAAAGTCACATAAAGCAAAGATCAGAGGTCAGTTCTCCTGGGTCCCAGACCACCACTCTCACTGGACATTGCCTTCCTTCCCTTGCTGCGATACTGAGTCTGAATGACAAGAGGAACCCTTTTCTGACTCTGGCTTGTCGCCACGTTGACTACTCAGGTCAGCAGAATTCAGCCTGCCTCTCACAGTTTAGTATGAGGAAGTGCTCACATTTTTCATACCCTCTACAATTCCTACTAGGAGGTTCCTGTGCCAGGGGACCTGAAGAACTCAAAAATTTTGTATTGCGGTGCCCCACCTGACCACATACACACACACACACACACACACACACACACACACACACACACACAGTGCAAAGGTGGTAAGAGGGTCTCCTGGGAGGAATTAGCTTATGGACCTAGAGGAGCTAACACTCCATAGATTCTGTGAGTTAGACACACCAGCCAATTTGTTTGAATGTAAACTGTTCAAGATATAGTCAATTAATGTATAAGGATCCTCATTACAATCGATTAAAATTTTTGGAAAAATGCTAAGAACCTAATAATAAGGTTAATATTATAATGTATAAATGTATACACTTAGATGCAGAATATGGTATAGTCACTACAAAACATGTTTTGTAAGTATATACAATGGCATGATAAATTCTTTACAATACATTGAGAAATAAACAGGTTATCAATAGTTTGTATGGGCTGATCACAGATTTGTAGAAAATCTTTAATTATATATCCATATGCTGTGAAATAGAACAGAAAGATAACTGAAATGTTATCTCTAGTTATCATGGAATGTTGGTTAGCAATGATTTTACCTTGATTGAATTTTTTTCCTGTATTCTCCGAATTTTCTCAATTAAAGCATGTGTCACAAATTTAAATTAGTAAGTAAATGTTATTAAAACAAACAGATGTTATAAAAAGCTGTTCCTCTGTTATTGGTGTGGGTCCCAGGTCATTTTTGAGGGCCAAAGCAACACTTTTTTTTAAGCTTATTTATTTTGGTTGGGGGGCATAGAGTGAGGAGAGAGAGAGAATCCTAAGCAGACTCCATGCTAACAGCACAGAGCCTGATGTGGGGCTCAAACCCATGAACCATGAGATCACTACCTGAGTCGAAATCAAAAGTTGGATGTTTAATTGACTAAGCCATCAAAGCGCCCCCAAAAGCAACAGCTTTAGTCTGGCTTAAGATGGAAAACACTTCCCCACAGCTCCCAAGTTGTATCAGGCACAAGGCTGGAGTGGCTACGTGGTCCCAACTCTGTTCACCTGTAGTCTCTCCCTCCAGGGATCCTTTGTGCAAAAGAGGCTGTTGGCAGGTCGTCGATGGCCCGATGCAGCCTCTTTGGAGGTGACTTCATCAACACCTTTGATGAAAGCATGTACAGCTTTATGGGAGACTGCAGTTACCTCCTGGCTGGGGACTGCGAGAAACGCTCCTTCTCGCTTATCGGTGAGTCCGGGACACTGAAGGGAGGGATTCAGGATAGGTGCCAGCTAAGCTCAACCTTACTGGGGGACTCTGGGGGTCTTCTTCTGGCAGGGCCCAAGCTTGCAGATCCTTGCGGAAGCATGGATGGAAATAGCCTTCTATAATCAAGAACTTCCCTTAGCCCTCCCCTGGGTCTCTCCCATGGGAGTCTGGTGGGATTGAGCAAGTTTTTCTCCAGTGGTTGCGTCCATTGCTCTGGGTCCAGGCAGCATTCTGGGAGCTTCAAAGCATCAAAAGAAATGATGTACCAGAAGACGCTCTGTAGCACACAGAGTCCCTAGAAAAATGGGAGGGGTCTTCGCTGTGTTCTTGATGGAATTCAGAGTATCTAGCTGATGTTGAGCACCTCCTGTGTTTCTGGAAAAGTGCTGCTATGTGCATGTGTCATCTCTGCACCCCACAGCAGCTCGGAGGTGTGGGTACAGGTGCTGAGCCCAAAGAGGTGGTTTGATCCTCCCAATGGTTGGCAGCTAATAAAAGGAAGAGCTGCGTTTTGATGCTGGGTTTGTCAGGATGCAGGAACTTCCCTCTGCACTACGGAGAGAGGGTGCTCTCCAAGGCTGGAGTGGGGCTGCAGGCAGTGTTGGGGGGTTGTGGTTTGGTGACCATCACACTCCAAGAACAAATCAGATGTGTGCGATGTGTGATGAGGATGTTACAAAACCTAGCAAAGACGGGGTCCGCAGCCTTGGGTAGAGGACACGACAATGATCAGACCCGCATTGTTAAAGCAAAATCTTCATGGCATTTGGTATAGACAGTGAGGAAAGCTTTATTTCAAGAGGGGCCACTGTAATGGTGGGGTGGGGGAGGGTTGCAGTGGGGCAGAGACATGGGGCTCCACTCCTCCACTCCAAATATAACAAGGATAAGTGGGGATTTACAGACAGGTGGGGATCAGCGGATGGAAAAGTACCAAGGGAAATATCTGGCTAAGCTAATGTGATAGGGTTCTTGCTGAAGTCAGGCCAGGGAGGGGTGTGAGGAATTGGACAGATATTGAGGCAGAGGATTTTTGATAAATGGACCCAGCAGGATTCTTGCTAAACTGAACCAGTCAGACCAAGGACAGAGCCTAGGGTGGAGACCTGACTGAGAGAAGGGCTCAGAGGAGCCTGGTCCAGGGTTGGCCAAAGACAGTTTTTGTCAACACCCAGACCCTTACCGAGATGCAGGCGGTAGTGCTCCCAGGGAGGCCGCTCCCACGGTCCCAGAGGGTCTCCCAGGCTGGATGCAGCCCTCAGTGCTCAGCATGGGAGCTACATCAGCTGATCGCTGCCTTAAGTATGAGGCTCCCCTGCTTCTTTGGCCGCTGCTGATGCCTTCACCATCTGCCAGTGTGACTTCAGGGCACTGACCTTCACCAGACTGCCATTTTTCCTCTTCCTTTGTGAGCGCCCCAAGGGACCATGCCCTCCTCATCTTTGTTTCCTGGTGCTTGGCTCACTGGGGTCTCTGGCAGCACTGAAGGTGAGGGGGTGGGGATCCACAAAGCGCAGTGCTCTGTCATACCCAAGAGCTGATTTTGTGAAAACCATGGCATGTGAAGAGCCTTGGGTGAGGGGTTTCGGTTGGGCAGAGAGGACAGGGCAGGGGCTGCCTCAGTGGGGATAGTCTGAGCACAGGGAAGAGGCTGGAAGGAATGCATGTTCCTTCAGTACAGCTCACGGGGGAGGTCAGTGTGGCTGGTACAGTGGTTCCCAAACTCCCAACCCCCCAGCATCAGGGTCTCTGGGGGGGCTGGTTACAAACAGGTTGCTGGGCCCCATTCCCAGGCTTTCTGAGTCACTGGGGCCTGAAAGACCCATTGCTAACAAGTTCCTGGATGCTGCTGCCGCCGCTGTTTTGGGGACCAAATCTTAGAAGCATAGGGCTGAGGAGTAGTGGGAGGTGAACCTGGGTCATGGAATGAGGCTGACAGCTCGATGGGAAAGTTTGTTTCCTGATTCAGTAGCAGTGAGGAGCTACTATAGAGGTTTGTGCAGCTGGAAGGATTAAGAAGGAATTGCTACTTTGCCAAAACAGTCCAGAAAGGAGAAAAACAGGAAGCTGGGTGGTCCTGGACATGATAACCAGGCAGGGGTTGAAATGGACCACAGACATCCCCAGGGCATGACAAACGGTGGAAGCCATCTGGACACTGAACTTGGGAACCCCTTTGCTTCAGAGGCAGTAGCTGAAGAGTGACTTGGGAGAGCAGCTGCAGAGAAAAAGCACCCCCTCACCTTCCCCGGGAGGCTGAAGGCTGAGGGTCCCCTGCCCAATGTTTACTTTAAGTGGGTTTCTCTACCTTAAAAACCATAGTGTATTTGCAACAACATGGATGGACCTTGAGGCCATTATGCTAAATGAAATAAGTCAGACAGAGAGAGACAAATACTGTGTGATCCCATTTTCACATGGAATCTAAAAAGGAAAAGAAAAAGGAAACCCAAATTCTTAGAAAAAGAGATCAGATTTGTGGTTGTCAGAGTCAGGTAAGGTACAGACTTTCATTTATAAGACAGATCAATCAGTCCAGGAGTTGGGAGGCGTAGCACGGTACTGGTCAATACTGTTGTGGGTATATTTGAAAGTCTCTAAGAAAACATATCTTAACAGTTCTCATCACAAGGAAAAAATCATTTCTCTCTCTGTTTCTTGTTTCTCAATAAAAAAAATCCATAATGGACTCTTATAACCCTGTATTAAAACCCAGAAGTTATGGGGATAATATGTAAGATTTATTTTTTATTTTTTAGGTTAAACTTCTTATTTTGAGAGAATAATAGATTCGTGTGCAGTTGTAAAAACTCACACACACAAAATCTGTGTTCCCTTTACTCAGTATCCCTCAATTGGTAACATTGTACAAAATTATTCTCAAATATTACAAGCACGAAATTGACATTGACACCATCTACTGACCTTTCTGGGAGTATGTACTTAGTTCTTTTTTTTTTAAATATTGTTTTTATTTTATTTTTGAGAGAGAGAGAGAGAGAGAGAGGGAGACACAAAATCCGAAGCAGGATCCAGCCTCCTCGCCCAACACAGCACTCAAACTCATGACCTGAGCTGAAGTTGGATTCTTAACCAACTGAACCACCCAGGCATCCATACCATTTTCTTAAAGTAGGCTTTGTGCCCAGCCTGGGGCCTGAAGTCGTGACCTTGAGGTTAAGAGTTGCATGCTCTACCAACTGAGCCAGTCAGGCACCCGTTATTCTATGGATCTTAAAAAAATTGTAGTGGGGTTCCATACAGACCCTCTACTTGAGATGACTCTGGGGTGTCAGCGGAATGGAGTAGGTTAGGTGTGACAGGAGAAAGATTTCAAAAGAAGACAGAGTGACATCCTCTCCGATGTGTGGCTTTGGGCTTCAGGGGACTTTCCAGGGAGGGGGACCCATGGAGACACTGGGGGTTGCTGTCATGATTCCTGCTATACACTCCTTACCCTCAAGGTGGATTTGTAAACAGTGTGTAAGGGAATCTTAGGGCCAAGCACAGAGCTCATCTTCTGGGCTCGGGGAGGCAAGTAGCATGTTGGAAAAGTCCCCTTTCCCTACTTAAACCCACACTGGACACTTCCCTGCTAAGGGTGGATCTCGAAGGCAGGGAAACTCAGGCTGCCCGAGTGCCTCTGTGAAGTCACTGTCTCCTCCTCCAGGAAGCCACCCCCTGCCCCTAATACTCCGGCCCCATCCAGCACTGGGCTCATCAACTTGTGGCGACTGGTTGTTTTCCATCCCCTAGGACCAGGTGGCTCTGCCCCCAGTAGGAAACAGAAGCATAGAAAGAGCCATAGTTGCAGTTAGAGAATCTGAGCCCTCATCTGGGCTCTTCCTCTCCACTGAGTGCCCTTAGGGAAGTGCACAGTGTCTCCCAGCCTCCATTTCTTTGTCTTTAAGATGGAGGTGCTGTAGGATCAAGAGAGACAACCATTTACAAGTGTGAAGTGTTACCCAAACCTTAGTGACTGAAAGCAGCTGCTGTGCATCTTAACACAGGATACATGGGGGACATGGGGGCGTGTCTGTCAAAGTCAGGGGAACATTGCTTGGGTTCGTGTCAGAGGCCTGGCCTTTCTGGCCATCCTTTCCCAGGTTTCAGGGGCCAAGGAGAAACGGCAGGGCTGTGTTAGGCTTCTCTGTTTCAAATATCTTATTGGGACCCCTGCTCCCACCCTCACTGGGCCATTGTTCTTATTTTTTTTTAAGGTTTAATTTATTTTTGAGAGAGTGTGAGTGGGAGAGGGGTGGAAAAAGAAGGGTGCATGGGATCCAAAGTAGACTCTGTGCTGACAGCAGAGAGTCCAAAGCAGGACTCAAACTCAAGAACTGCGAGTGACTTGCACTGAAATTGGACACTCAAGTGACTGAGTCACCTAGGCGCCTCTGGGTCATTGTTCTTATAACGACTTGTCAGATGTCAGTTTTCTGGCAGGTAATTGACTCTGGGTTAATCACACTTTAACTGAGATTGGCTTAATTCCCACCCCAAATCATGCTGCTAACATCAGAGAGAATGGGAGGCTATGTTTTGTGTTTTTGGTGCTGGTGGCGTGAGAGGCTTTGGGAAGAGAGGAATAATCTGAGGATTATTATCCTGTGTATCCTATAGCACCTCCAGGCGTGGGGAGGGGGGGTGAGTCGGCACGGCTGCTTCAAAAGCCTGAGGCCCCAGGGTCCGTCCGTACAGCGCGCTTGGACACAGCAGCTCCAGTTTACACACACATGCCTGCGTCCTCGCATGCGCCTCTGCCCCATTGTTCTCCAATGATATCCTGTTTCCCTGCTTCAAAATCCCAAATTTCCATTCCTCTAGAGTGCCTGCGGACCTTGTTCACATCCTGGGTAGAGTTGTTTATGTCCGAGCGTGAAGCACCACCTGGTGCCAAGGGGAGGGCCCTTTCCTTGATCCTGGCTCTTGGTTGGGCAGGTCCAGGTAGGCCAAAGCTACTAGGGGGTCTCCTAGCCCACTGGCACGAGGACCGGGGAGAGAGAGCACTGGAGTCCTGGCGCCCCCCTTGCTCAGAAAGGCTGCTCTTCCTAAGCCACGCTGCAGGGTCTGGTTCCCAAGCTAGCCCAGAGACAGCCATAGAACAACAGGACGCCGTGCTGAGTCACTTACTTCGGGGGATGGGGGTGCACTTGGTTTCCACATCAGTAAATAGTGCTATTAGACCAGATCCCTGTTTTCTCAGTGTTTGGAAGATGGTCACCTACATCAGAATCACAGGAGTGGAGGTAGAGTGTCTTTTAGAAATGCATAGTAGTGAGTTCCACTTTCTAAAAAGTCCAGGGAATCACACAGATCTGAGGCTGCTTCCAGCTGCTAACTTGCTCTCCACTCCCTGTGGGGGAAGTCTTACTCCCTTACCTAGCCCCTCGGTCACTGAGTCCAAGAGGCCAGACAAGAGATAGAGCCTCCCCGGGGAAGAGCTTCCTCTGGCCTCTTGGGATGGACACCGAGCCCACCTTCTCCTAGTGGTTACAGGAAGTGCTAACCTGCACGTCTGTGGAGTGTGGGATCCCCTTTTGGGCTCATCTTCCTAATGGCTGCACATCATCAGATTCGCTCCTGAGCTCTGCAGGGAGGGAAGGAAGCAAATAAAATAAGAAGCAAATAAAATCTTGAGTTCTCACCTGAATCTGTGGTTAACTGAGTCCAGAGCACTCAGATGCCCCTTTAGGCAGTTTTGTGTTTCTAGATTTAGCCTTGGAGTTAGAAAGCCTGTGTATGGGCCCTGCCTCTTGATGACGGTGTAAAGCAATGGTCTCACCCAGGCTGATTTTCCCCCAGAGGACACGTCTCAGACGTTTTGGATTGTAACAACTTGGAGGTAGATGCTACTGGCATCGAGTGAGTAGAGGTCAGGGATCTTGAATGCCCCCACGCAAAGATGTGTCTGATCCCAAATGTCAAGATTGCTGGGGTGGACAGACTCTGTTGTAAACGTGGGCTTCAGTTTCTCTAGTTCTAAAATGGAGTCAGGCTAGTTCAGTGTTTTTCAAACTGAGTCATAACGTATGGATTTAAAAATAATTTAAAGAGTATAATCAGTATTCAAAGAGATTACATGAAATAGGATAGAAAAACCTCAGAAAGTAGTCAGAGGGCCTGGCTCACGGGAAGGGTAGGTGGTGTGAAATGTGTGAGTGTGTGCATGCTGCGTCATGCAGTAAACGGTACTCTGCTTTTGGGGCAGAAATGTTTTAAAGCCACCTGTTTTGACTATCCCCAACAGCCTTCCTGCTGTCATAGTGTATTTTTTTTTCTGTATTGAAGTCTTCTCCAGGACACATTTTCCAGATCTCCTCGCTGCCCTGTTGCTTTGGGTGTGGAGTGTCGGCTCTTAGGGCCTCCCACCACTGTCCAGGTTCAGGAATTCCACAGGCTCTGGACAGCTCAGTCCTCACCAAGGATCTCAGTCCCAGCTACCCAGGGTCCCTGGACAAATGAAGATCCTGGGCAGCCAGCCCTACCTTCCCCGAAAAGGGTGCTGCCTCACACAGTGTTTTGCTCAGTTGGTGCTCCCTGGCTTCCTAATGGTGATCCCAGCCCCTCAAATACTTAAACTAATGCCTGGTCGAGCCCCGACTCTCTCACCACTCACTGGCTCTGTGATGACAGGCAAGTTACCCTGAGTGTAGCCACCTGGGTGAACCCAAGTCCCTTGGTCTGTGGGAGCAGGCTGCTTTCATCATTTACTTGCAAAGGGTGGGGTCCCATGTACCCCCATACAGTGGGAGCCTTTCAACCTTACAGGGATAGTGAGCTCTGGCTTTTCTATGGCACCCGGCCTCTGTGGAGAGCAACTGTTTGGGTGATTCTATGTACTTGAAAGCTCTGAATAGCTGCAGACCTGCATCCGCAGAGCAGTGGCTCACCCCAAGCCACCTGGCTGCATGCATAGCATTCCCTACCCGCCTTCCAGCCACATGCTCCTTGCTCCCTGGCCGACTTGTTCTCCAGAGCCCTTTTGAATCTCCATGAGAGGGAGGGAGACTCTTGCAAAGGAGAGGCGCCAGGGAGAGGCCTTTGGCTCAGAGGCAACATACTGGTTGAGTCACCCAGTGAAGCTGGGGCAGGACTTCCGGCCTGTCCATCTGCTCTGTGACACTGGGCATGGACGACAGGGAAAACTGTACTGATGAGGAGACAGTTTCTGTGGTCATAAGCGACCCAGAGCCCCTGACTTCTTGGGCTCCTTGCCCACCGTCTCCAGCAGGCAGGTGGCGAGTGAAGACTTGCCCTGCCCAGTGCGTTTGGCCCCAAGAACAGGCCCTGGAAGGCAGCTGGTCTTTGGTCCACTGCGCATGCCCAGGGGCATGGAAGGCTGGGGCGGGGGCGAGGGGGTGGTGAAGGACTGCCTGGCAACTGGAGGTCGTCGCCAGGCTATCCCATTTGCTTGTTTTCTCAGCATTTTACCACGGAAATTTCCAAACATTTAGAAACATTGAAAGAATAAAAAAAGAAAAAGAAAAAGAAGAAGAAAAGAAACATTGAAAGAATAAGACAGGGAACACTCATATGCCCACCATTTAGATTCTACCATTAATGTTTGACTCTATTTGTCTGATCACTTATCTGTGTGGTTGTGTTTGTTTTTCTTGGGCTAATTTCTTGCTGCCAGAAAGTTTGCTTAACTGTTTAAAGATGTGCTTGCTGAGAAACTGCTCTAAGAGAAAATGCAGGGCAGGCAGGGCTACGGGAAAAACACTCCTCGGGCTAACAGACAATAACCCTTTAATGTGGCTGGCATCTCCTTTTCTTCCTGACAGCGTTGGTCCGGAGCTCTGCAAAATGTGGTCTGCGGTCTGTGGGTGGTCTGTGGGCCTTTCCTGGGGGCCCCCGAGCTGCTAACAGTGTACCATTCAGGAATCTATTCTTAGCATAGGCCAGTTATTTACATGTGACTCCCTCACAGAAATGTCACCAGAGTCTATTTTTCTGGTTGGTGTGCGCGTGTGCACGCATGCGTGTAATAGCTAATCGCAGTCCTCCAGCAGCTGGGTCCAGCCCGGGCTCAGCTGGAGAAGTCCTCCTCAAGATCTTTGTCAGTGGCCCAAGCCATGGCGGCCACACCTCATGCACATCTCCTGTACTTAGTTCTACAGACATTCTCGCCTCTTTGCTGAGCAGCTGGAGCCCTCGCTCTTCTAGGAGAGGGAATATTTCCTCATTTCCAAGGTTAACCTTTTCAGCTGGGCCCACAGGCACTGAGTCCCGTATTTGACCCCCTTTTCTCCAGTATCTTCTATCTCTGTATTCACTGCTGCCCTTCATCTTCCCTGTTTTTATCAACTTCTTAGTCTCCAAGGCGTGAGATGAAGACTCTACATTGTTCCTTCTGGCTCCTTCACTTCCTGTGGCTAGTCGGTTATCTTTGGAGACCGCCAGTTCTCAGGGCCTCTCAGTCGGATTAGTCTCCATGGTGCTGCGAAAATGGGTCTCCTGCTTCTTTTCCTGCTTTAGGTCACTGCCCCTACCCTGGCCTCTGTGTTTCTTCCTCACAACTGAACCCTTGTTCACAGACTATTTTCTCATGTGTTCACCTATTCACACATCTCGAATGGCAGTATCAATCATTTATTGCATCCTGACTTCATTTCCCGAGCCGAGTGAGGCACTTTGCTGACAGGATCTCTAAATTTCTCCCAGAGAATCAAATTCAGTAAACTGATTTCATGAACCCATAAATCTCCATTTTAATCAGAGAGCCTAGGGATTCTGATTTGGGCTGTCCTGAGAGAGTTTTACACTATCCTAGGGTACCTGTTACCAGTAACTCACAATGTTTCTTTTATTTTCTTTTTTACGGTATAGTCCATAGCCACCTGCTTATCTTATTAGATCATAAGCTTCCAGAAGAAGGGGTCATGCTTTCATAGTTTTCATTTGAGAAATAGAAGACTATTAGGGGGTTATGTATCCAGAGAGCACTCAATATTTTTAGATGAATGAAAAAATGGGTGAGTAAATGATATTTTGGGGAAGATTTTTGTTGCCCATCTGTTATGTCCTCGGGGGGAGTTTCCCACTGAGAGAAGATTAGTGATGTGTATAAGATGATTGAACTAAATGTATAACTTTTTTGATAATAATCACCACTACTGACTTTTTTCTCTTTCAGGAGACTTCCAAAATGGCAAGAGAGTAAGCCTTTCCGTGTATCTCGGGGAATTTTTTGACATCCATTTTTTTGTCAATGGTAGTGTGCTGCAGGGGGACCAAAGGTAAGTCAGAAGCCCTGAAGGTCGGAATTAAAAAGGACCCCGTGTTCCCTCTTGCCACCCTCCTTATTTTTTGAAATGAGGGAACTGGAGCCAGAGAGAGTGAGTAAATGTGCCCAGGGATAGTGAGTGGCACGGCTAGGCAAGAGGCCAGTCTCCTGTCTCCTGTTCTAGGTCCTCAGCGACTTGGTACCAAGGTCCCAACCCTGGAGCCTGGGGATGAGGTTGAAAAGTGGGAGGGACATCCAGGAAATTCACGAGAAGCATACTTCCTGAGCTCATCCTTGTCCCTCTAGCATCTCCATGCCCTATGCCTCCAACGGGCTGTATCTAGAGACCGAGGCTGGGTACTACAAGCTGTCCAGTGAGGCCTACGGCTTTGTGGCCAGAATTGATGGCAGTGGCAATTTTCAAATCCTGCTGTCAGATAGATACTTCAACAAGACCTGTGGGCTGTGTGGTAACTTTAACATCTTTGCTGAGGATGACTTCAGGACTCAAGAAGGTAAGCTTTTCTAGAATACCATTTCCCTGAAGCTGTGGTTACACATGTAATTTCCGTGCTTACAAACCTTCACTAACATTTCTTTCCTGCCATGTTGTCTTTATGCTGCCAACTTTTTTTTTTTAGTTTATTTATTTATTTTGAGGGAGAGAGAGAGAAGAGGAGCATGAGCAGGGGAGGGGCAGAGAGACAGGGACAAAGAGAATCCCAAGTAGGCTCCCACTGTCAGCACAGAGCCTGATGTGAGGCTTGAAGTCATGACTGTGAGATCATGACCTGAGCTGAAATCAAGAGTTAGACACTGAGTCACTCAGGTGCCCCTCCTCCCAACCTTATCTCGAAGCATTCCACCCCACTGCGTGGACCTCCTGGCAAATCGCATCTTGGAGCTCCTCAAAGCTGACTTGGTTCAACTTTGAATTCCTCATAGCGGCTTACATATGGTAGATGGTTGGTAAATGCTGGATGGTTTGAACAGACCCTCCTCAAGTAGAGGCAGTAGAACTTCATGGATGAAATCTACAAAGGGTGGCCTGCTGTCCAAAAAGTCCAGTTTATGTGTGTGTTTATGAACAATAGAAGGTAATATGGCCATGTGGAAACCACCACTAACCTTTAATCTTTTTTAGATAATTTCAACAACATAAACATTTAATTAGTGGTGCTCCCTTAAAAAAACTGAACATTTGTATGTTAAGTTTTTCTTCTTTCTTAGGACTCAACTACCCTCTGCTTAAGGAATTAGTATCTAGAGAACAGTTGACTATTCCTTTCATTTCAGTGTATATGTTGGAAGATAATGAGAGATAATGTTTATCTTTCCCAGCACCAATTTTTCGAACTTTATATTGTCCAATATGTACATTTTAAGGCTATAAATTTTCCTCTAAATGCCATCTTAGCCACACCAAATTTGATACGTAACATATTTTCATTTTCATTTATTTAGTTCTATGGCTTTTCTAATTTCCATTGAATTCTTTCTTTACCTATAAAGTGTGTTCAAAATTTCCAGATGTTTAGACTTTCTAAAGTCATCTTTTGTAACTAAATTGATTTCTAGTTTAGACATTTGGGTAGACTTGTTGGTGGCCACCTACATGACCTTTTTGGCAATTGTTCTATGTATGTTCCAAGAGAATGTATTTTCTGATTGGTGCAGGATTCTATATAAACTTTTTGAATTAAGTTTGTTAATTGTGTTATGCAAATATTCTATATATTTGCTACTTTTTTGTCTGCTTCAATTACCCATTACTAAGGGAGCTGTATTAAATTTTTTTTACAATGCTGATGAATTTGTCAATTACTTCATGTCATTCTGTCAAGTTTTGCTTTATCTGTTTCAAGCCTTTGCAGTTAGATTTTAGAGATGTTGAATCTTTCTAGTGGAGTGTTACTCTTATGTAATGACTCGTCATTTTTCACAATGCCTTAAAATCTGTCTGACAGTAATATATAGGCACCTCACCTTTTTTAGGTCGGTATTTGCTTGATCTTTTTTCATGTTCTCAAGCAGTCTGTGAGGTTTTGTTTCAGATGTATTGCATAAAAGAAGCACATAGCTGGATTTTATTTTGTTATTTTTAAAAGTCACATTTATCAAGGTGTCCTTTACATGTAGTAAAAGCCATGCTTCCTAGTCTGTGAGCTTTTGTCAAAGTGTAGAGTGTGTAATCATTGGAAACTATAGAGCAGAGTCCTCGCCGCCAGAATTCTTGTGCTCCTTTGTAGTTGAGCTGACCCCCAGCTCCTAGCCCTGGTAGCTCCTGTTTTTAGAGTTCTGATTTTTCCAAAATTTATGTAACTGTAATAATACTGTGCAAAGAATACTTTGCCTTTTAGTTCTGCCTTCTTTCACTTAATATCATTCCCCCAGGGACCCATCTGTGTGGTTGTATGTAGCAGTAGATTGTTCCTGTTTATAACTGAAGAGTGCTACTGCGATTTGTTTATACATTCACCAGTTGAAGGACATTTTGTCATATCTAGTCATTGGCAATTATGGATAAAGCAGCTATAAACATTCATGAATAGGGTTCTTTCCATCGACATTAAAAATTTTTTTTTATTTGAGAGAGAAAGAGAGTATGTGCTCATGCAGGGGAGGGGCAAAGGAAGAGAGGGAGGGAGGGAGGAAGAGCGAGAGCGAGAGCGAGAGCGAGAGAGAGAGAGAGAGAGAGAGAGAGAGAGAGAGAGTCTCAAGCAGGCTTATGAGGGAGCCTGTCTCAGGGCTCTATACCACAACCCTGGGATCATGACCTGAGCGGAAATAGACAGTCGGACACTCAACCGACTGAGCCACTCAGGCGCGCCACTCTGCCCATTTAAAAAATTGCGGTAAGCACACATAAAATGACATTTACTCTCTTATTCATTTTTCAGCGCACACCTCAGCAGCATTAAGTACATTCACACTGTGGTGTAACCAATCACCACTATCCATCTCTTAATGTCTTCTGGACCTGAAACCCTATACCCACTAAGCCAAACTTCCCATTCTTCCGCTTCTGACCTCTTCCCCAGCCCCTGACAACCATCATTCTGCTTTCTGTCTCTGTGACTCTGTCTGCTCCAACTGCCACATGTAAGTCTCGTAGTATTTCTCTTTTTGTGACTGGCTTATTTCACTTAGCATAATGTCTTTACAATACATCCATACATTGTAGAACATGTCACAATTTCCTTTTTTTTGTATTTAAATCAATTATTTCAACATGACATTGTTTTAAATTTGCACCTTGTTTTGTAACACATTTCAGCATCTAGAGAACAGGTTTGAGAACAAGAGCATAGAAAGATTATTTGTTAACAATTTAATAAAAGTGCTGAAGGCCTGTCTGTTTCAGAAACATACATGTGCCTGTCACAAAGAGCTGCGAAGATAAGTGGTGATACACTCACAAGTTTACTTGGAAAGTAAAATATTTACATAGTCACACTGTACATTTAAATTGGTATTCTGAAGCAGTACTGCTATTATTAATAATAAACTCTTAGGAATAAAGTTTCTTTTATCACAGTATAATTAACACAGTGTTATATTAGCTTCAGGTGTATAGAGTAATAATTCAACAATTCCACACCTTACTCAGTTCTCACTGTGATAATTGTCATTATCATCTGCCACCAAACCACGTTTTACAATCTTATTAGCTGTATTCCCCATTCTGTACTTTTCGTCTCTTGTCACAGACTTTGAATCTGGAGTTCTCTCTTGTCCAGCAAGACAGTGAATGCAGAATTAACTGCGAGAGAGACTAATGTCGGGGGGCAGACAGGAGTGCCAAGTAAGGGTCCTTACTCTGTATTTATTAGGATCAGAAGGCTTATAAATGTGACGGACGTGCATAAAGTGACAGTGAAACTGTGAACATGAATGCATTGCGTGAGAAAAAGGGGGTTTCGAAGATCTTCCATGTTATGGATTTGGGTCAGTACAAAACAAAATCGCAGTGTGGAGCAGATGGTTGTTTAGTTTAAGGTAGGCGTGGAGCACCTTTCTGTTTATCCTTTTTTTTTTTTCCCTCTCTCTGTTTATTTTAACTTGCCAAGACCGAGCATATGACCTCAGGGTCAACAAGGCACCTTTCTTTTGCTAATTAGCTCTGCTCCTGGCAATTTGACCCAGCTGTAGGGGTCTATTGCCCTGTTTACCTGTTTACCTATTCTGGACCATCTGTCCTATGAAAGCAGCTTTCTGCTTTGTACTATGTTTGGGGAATTTATCCCGTTTACCTAGTCTTGGATGCTTTCCTCCTAAGCCTTGTTAACCTATTGGTGCAAGCTCAGGGCATTCCTAAACTTATTCCCCACAGTCTCTGTGACTTACTTGTTTTGTAGCTGGATATTCATACCTCTTCATCCCATTTATCTTATAATCCCTTCATTTTTAAGGCAGAATGTACACTGTATGTATATACCATATTTTGCTTCTTCATTTAGACAATGATGGACACGGGCTGTTTTCATGTATAACTACAGTGGATAATGGTGCAATGAACATGGGTGTATAAATATTTTTTCGAGACCTTGATTTCAATCCTTTTGGGTATATAACCAGAAGTGGAATTGCTGGATCATGTGGCAATTCTATCCTTAATTTTTTTAATTAAAAAATTTTAAGTTTATTTATTTTGAGAGAGTGCATGTGCATGAATGGGGAAGGGACAGAGAGAGGGAGAAAGAGAGAGAATCACAAGCAGGTTCTATAGTATCAGTGCAGAGCCCAATGCAGGGCTTAAACTCACAGACCTCAAGATCATGACCTGAGCTGAGATCAAGAGTTGGAAGTTTAACCATCTGATCCACCCAGATGCCCCTATTCTTAGTTCTTTGAGGAGCTGTCATACTGTTTTCTCTCGTGGCTCTGACAGTTTCCACCACCTACGGTACACAAGGACTCCAATTTCTCACGACCTCATCAACATTTGTTATTTTGTTTTGTTTTGTTTGATAGTTGCCATCCTAATAAGTGTGAGGTGTATTCATGTGTGGGTTTTTGTTTAGAAATACACTTTAGTTTCTCTGGGTAAATATGTAGCTATGGGATTAGTGGGTGGTATGATGAGCATATGTTTAATATTATAATAAACTGCCAGACTGCTTCTTACGTTGGCCATGTTATCTGCATTTCTCCCAGGAATGTGAGAGTTCCAGTTGCCCCGAATCATTGCTAGCATTTGAAATTGCCATATTCGGGGTGCCTGGGTGGCTCAGTCAGTTGAGTGTCTGACTTCGGCTCAGGTCATGATCTCACAGTTCGTGAGTTCGAGCCCTGCGTCAGGCTCTGTGCTGACAGCTCAGAGCCTGGAGCCTGCTTCAGATTCTGTGTCTCCCTCTCTCTCTTCCCCTCCCATGATCATGCTCTGTCTCTCGATGAAAAACAATCATTAAAAAAAATTGAAATTGCCACATTCTTCATCTTCTTCTTATTCTCTTAGTGATTTTAATAGATGTGTAATGGTATCTCACTATATCAGAGAGAAAGCGTGAGTCAGGGAGAGGGACAGAAGGAGAGAGAGAGAATTCCAAGCAGGCCCCATGCTGTCATCACAGAGCCCAATGTGGGGCTCCATCCCATGACCCTGGTATCATGCCCTGAGCCAAAATCAAGTCAGACACTCAACTGACTGAACCACCCAGGCGCCTCTCCTTATTGATATTTTAATGTAAACTAATCTTTTCTGTCTTCTCACTGTAAAGTTTTGCTTCTTCTCATTCAGTTTTTCAGTTGTGTTGTTGATGTATTTGGGTTTCTATTAACCATCTTATTTGTGCTTTCTACCATTACTGCTTTTTAAAATGCTATTTCTTTCCTTACTACCTGACTGACCTTCCTACTTTTTTTGAATACCCCTAAATTTGGCATTACTATGATAGATTTATACAATCAGTGCTTCTTTAGCTATGTCTTCATATTTCACAGGTTCTTAGCTCATTATTTCTCCTTGCATCTTATTCTTTTTTTTACTGGGTTCAATGTCTATTTTTCTAAAAAATATCCTTTGGTACTTCCTTCATTAAGGGACTGGTAGTGGTACTAGTGATAACTGAAATAAACAGCCATGCGTTCTTATATAATGCTTGAGCTTGGTATCAAATTGTTGGGCATCAGTTATTTCTCACAGTGCTTTGAAGATGCCATTCTATTGATACTGTTGAGAAGAAGGTTGTCAGTCCAATTGTTATTGGGTCACATATAGTATCTTCTATCATTGTATGTAGATCATCTCTTCGTTTTTGGTGTATGTTGTGTCTAGATGTGGGTTTTACATTTATTATCTTGCTTGAGACTGTGCTGCTTGAATCTCAGGACTTGTATCTTCCATCATATTTAGAAAAATTCCAGTCGTTGTCTCTGCTGTTAGATGTATATTGCATATTTATATTTCATCCTTTTTTTCTCATTGCCTTACTTCTATTTTGCTATCTCTCTATTCCTCTTTGTTGCTTTCTGGGTGGTGTGCTCATGCTGGCTACTAAGAATGGATTATGAGCATCTTTTTCAAATCTGTATTCAGTACGGTCATGTTGGTACCTTGAAGTTGGCCATGGTTGGAGTATTTGCACCACGGAAATCAGCAAATCCTAAAAACCAAGGCTTTGCTTTTTTCCAGACGGCTGGCACATCAGCCCATTACTACTTAGATCTGTCTTCTATTTCCCTAATTATCTCAACTCTGTCTAATCTCCAGATGCTGTCTAACCTATCAGTTGAGTTTTATTTTTATGTCCTTGACTATATTTGTAACTTTAGGAGGTAAATCTGGTTCTTTTTCAACTCTATTGTTTTTTCTTATTGTCTTGTCTTTTTATTAGGTTTTAATTTTTCTCTGTAACAAGAATTTTAGGTATATTTGTTTTTTTATAACCTCTATGCAAGAATGGTATTATCTGAAGATTTTGGAGTTCTCACAGTGTGTTAGAAAGTAGATAAGCCTGTGTGACATGGTGACTCAGAACACAGAGAGCACTTATCATAATGCCTGGTACATAGTAGAAACTGCCTAAATTTAAGGTCCCTTCCTTTTGGTTTCTCCCATGGTTTAAAACAAACAGACGTCTAATCTCTCACAATTTCTGGAGGCCAAATGTCTGAGGTCAAGGTGTTGGTAGGACTCTACTCCCTCCGGATATCCTAGGAGAGAATCTGTTCTTGCTTCTTCCAACTACTGTGAGAAATTCTTGATGTGGCCACATCAGCCCTATCTCTGCCTGTCACCACATCATCTCTGTGTGTATCTTGGTGTCACCTCCTGCTGCTTCCCTCTTATAGGGATACATGTGATTGCATCTAAACCTGACCTGGGTAATCCGAGATGAGCTCTTCCTCTCAAGATCCTTAACTTAATCACATCTTTTGCCTTATAAGATAATTTATAGGTTCCAAGAATAAGGAAATGAATCTTTGAAGGGGGCCATTTTCCCTGCCTACCACACCTCAGATGCCAACTAACAATACTTCAAAGGTCCTGCTTTTCTTTCCCCAAGGATTTTCTATTTTCTTTTTTTTGAGTATATGATTTGACCTTGAAACATGCTTTACTCTTCTGGACCTGGCTATGCAAAAGCACTACTTGCCTCTATGCTTCATTAGTCCCTTTGCAGTGAAGACTCAGCAGTGACATTAGGTATCTCCTTTGCCATGTGAGCCCACAGGCCCTCCCTCTGTTGTGGGACCAGATGGTGGCATGATCTGTATGAGACTAAGGCACAAATGCTGTGAGAGCACGGGGGATGTGGTGACGGGGGCTCAGGTTAATGTCACATTCTTACCTTCATTCTGCAAAAATGTTTCAAGTGTCTACAATGCATTGGCTAAGAATTCAGAGACAAGAGACACAGCCTGTACCCTGATTCAGGGAGCCCACAGTTGAATGGAGTATGAATATAAACAAAAGAAATACAAACGCAAAGGAGGATGAGAGTTTTGATGGAAGGATAGCCATAGTGCTGAGGAAGCACAGGTTCGGGTGGGGAGCAGGGAGTAGAACTAGTTCAGAAGGGCTTCCTGGAGGAAGTGGCTCTGGAGCTGCATTTCAAAGAATGAATGGAGAGAGTCAAGGTAATAAGGGGGTGGATAATGTTCTGCGCAAAGGGGAAAGGCGCACAAGGGCATGGAGACAGAGTGGATGGGCATGTTCCGCATTGCCTTGCATGTCGCCTTCTTCACTGTACCCATCTGCCCGGCGCCCCCTCACCAAACACTGGCTGAGCTCTGGAGCCCGTGCACTGTGGTGTCATGCTGAGTGCTGCACGGATGTTACTCCCCACCCTGACGCCCATGTATCAATCTAATGGAAGGTTGATTCGGGTGACAACAGACCTAGAATTTTCCCTTAGAAGTCCTGGGTCAAGCTTAACTGTGACTTCGTTCTCCTTGAAACTTTCTCCACAGGGACCTTGACCTCAGACCCCTATGACTTTGCCAACTCCTGGGCCCTGAGCAGTGGAGAACAACAGTGCAAACGGGCATCCCCTCCCAGCAGCCCGTGCAACGTCTCATCTGAGGAAACGCAGAAGGTGGGTACAGCCCAGGATGTATGTGGTCTGAATGCAGTGGGACTTCTGGAATTAAGAGGCAGAAAATCATCTGGTCTCTGGCCCTCCACTGAGATGTAGGGTGGGCCTACCCTTGCGGTTCCCTCTGAATCTTCAAGGAAGGGTTCCTGTGGGCCCCTTTTCTCTTGAAAACCAACTATGGCTGGAGTCAGGTTAGCTCTAGTCTAATATTGCTCTGGGCCTGGAACTCTAAAAATGTCTTTCCAGTGAATTGGTATAGTGAACAAATAGACTTTTCTGTTTAAAAAAAATTTTTTTTTAAGTTTAGTTATTTTTAAGAGAGAGAGAGAGACAGAGCATGAGCAGGGAGGGCCAGAGAGAGATGGAGACACAAAATCCCGAAGGGGGTTACTTTATAGTCAGGGAAGCTGAGGTAAGAGGAGGGCCTAGGTGTCGTGGCAAATTAATCTCAAAATTCGTGGCTTACAACAACAGGAATGCATTCTCTCATAGTTCTGGAGACCAGAAGTCTGAATGTAGTTTCCGTGGGCCAAGATCAAGGTGTTGCTAGGGCTGCTCTCCCTTGGGAGGCTCTAGGAGAGAAGCCTTCCTATTCCAGCTTCCGGTGGCTGTGGCATCCCTTGGCATTCCTTGTGGTCACATCAATCCAGTGGCTGCCTCTGTGGTCACATGGCCTCCTATTGTCTATGTGTGCCTCTGCCCTGACACTCAGTACAGATGGTGGCACCTCCCATCTCGTTCCCCGCAGCCCGTATTTCTAACAGTCTGGTATCTCCTTACAAGCTTCTTCCCCTTCAGAGTTGCCTCTTAGGACCCCACTACCAGAACCTTCTCCTTGGAGAAGAGGGGCCTGGCAGGAGGGAGCGGACAGGACTGCATCCTGCCTCTACCTTCTGCAGGTGGTGGCCTTTTCGTCTTGGTGGATAGGGTGTTGGGAAGATGATGCTTTAGGTGGGGAAAGACCTCCTTCAATGGATAACCCCTCTTCCCCTGGGGGTCGGGCTGCTGGGGCTGAGGGAGAAGAAACAGCCTGTCTCTGAGAGTGAAGCGGGGCTTTTGTCAGCACAGGGATTGCCTTCCTGAGGCAGGGACTCACTGTCTGGGGGACAAGGTTTTCTTGGAGGTATTGTAAGTCAGGCCCCTGTGCAGGGAATGACTGGGGACCTGCCAGGAGCAGCGTCTGTAGGGGAGAGAGAGAGGCCATGCTGGGCGGTGGGGAAGGTGAACTGCAACGTATTTCAACTGGGGCCTCAGCTGATCCTTTCAGCTCTGAAAGCTGGGGTGGCCCCACTGGACAAGCCTGAACTGATCTGCTGGTCACTGGATGTAGGATTCCTTTGTGTAGAGAGGCTTGGACTGCAGGCAATGGCTGCAGAGTGACTCAGCTCTGAGCAATTAGCAGCCAACACTTTAAGCTGTGAGTGGATAAGTCCTTGGCTTTGAAGAGCATCTAAGCTGCACCCTACATCCCTGTGGAGGCGGCCACTTAACAGTGTCATCTCCCAGCCCCCACCCAGGGGGCAACCACCCTCTTTCACCCCACAGGAAGAGAGCGGCAGTCCTTTCTTTAGTCCGGACCACAGCCATAACAGGGCTTGACAGGCCACAGTGGGCCTGTACCACTCTGTAGGGCGATGAGGAAATCACAGCCACGGGAGGTTAAGTAGCTGCCAAAGTCACCGGCTAATAAGCTTCAGAGTCCGAATTCACTGTCTCTGGCTTCACCCTCCTTGCTCCCTACCCCCTGGTTCTGGCTGCATTGCCTCAGGCTGCTTGTTATCTCTGTGTGTGGCCCTTGAGTTTTCCTTCAGGAGTTGGCTTCCAGGATTCTTAAAGTTCCTTTCAGCTCTAAGACTTTGTGTGTTTCTGTATATTGGGCTAGAGAGTCCGTTTATAATAAATCACAATAAATGTTCAGTGGGTGGATAAATAAGGAGTAGGTGGTGGTATGTATCTGGAGATTGGTATTTACCCCACTCAGTCAGCTCTTGCAGAAGTCTGATCTTCCTGAGTCTGCACAGAAGTAGAGAAACTCCATCCCTCTCCTACCCCAGAAACAACACACACACACACACACACACACACACACACACACACACACACACACACTATGGGAGAGCTTCATTACTAGCTGGTTACTCATGCAGTGAGTGAGTCTTTTCTGTTTTTGTGGAACAATCTGATCTCTTGAACCAAGGACTATGTCAGACACAGGAAAATATTCTAGCTTGATGTTTAATCCAGCTGCCTAGAACTTAAACACAATTTCCAATTTATAAACAAATACATTCCAAATGCCTCTTTTTTCTTGAGTTTCCAGTCTTTCAACCATGCTAGGTTTCTGGATAGTCCATAAACATCCATGGCACCTGGAACGTAGCCCAGTACCGGCCACTGACCGAGGCAGACCAAGTTCTGACACTGCGAGGAGGGTGTTGTGTGGAAGAGGGTCGCTTTCCCTTCTTTCCAGGAAAACTTTGAAATATCTGGTGCTTGCCTTTGGTAGCTTCTCGGTTTTTTTTTTTTTTTTTCTCAGCCATGAGCCTCAGCATTATGCTAAGGATATGGGTTTGGGGTCAGGCCACTTCCTGGCTCTGTAACTCTGGGTGAGACACTGGACTTCTCCAAGCATCAGTTTCTGCATATGTGAAACAGGCACAGGAGGAGTGGCCCCTGCACAGGACCACCGTTCAGGATGAGAGAGAGAGAATATGTACAGAGTGTTTAGCCCTGTGGGGCTCAATCTTATGAGCCGTTCTTGTTATTATTATCATTACTTATGGGCTCCTGCTGTTCTCCCTCTGTCTGCTCACTGCTGCAGCAACGTACCCTGGGAGAGGGATGAAGCCAGACACCCCAGGGCTTTAAGCATAAACTCCGAAATTCATTTTTTTCCTCCTGCCCTCCTCCCAGTTATAACCCTGTTCCTTTTGGGGAGCTGAGCCCAGCGTGAGGTTAGGAGAGAAGGTGTCTGGGGACACTTGGGTGGCTTGGTTGAGCGTCCAGCTTTGGCTCAGGTCATGATCTCGAGGTTCATGAGTTCTAGCCCCGCATTGGGCTCTCTCTTGTCTGCATGGGGCCACTTTGGATCCTCTGTCCCCCTCTCTCTTGGCCTCTATCCCGCTCATACTCTCTCTCTCAAAAATAAAAATTAAAAAAAAAAGAGAGAAGGTGTCTGAACACAGCCACATGGAGGGGTGGGCAAGTGACAGAAGCCATATTTTCTTCTAGAGCTGCTTGGTAACCCAAGTGAATTTCAGACTGAGTCCCCTCAAGGAATCATGTGCAGTGAGGGGCACAGAGAGTTTTTTTTCCATTATTTCTGTCTTCTACTTCCTAACTTATGATTTTGTGGCTGCCGATGTGGTTCACCCTCTCAGCCCGCCCTTCAGCTCTCCAGGGTTTTCTAGGCAGGGGTAGGATTAAGGCAGGGCATGCCTCAGTGGTGAGGTGGTGGTGGGGCCACATAAGTCCTTCTAATATTGAATGGCTCTTTGAGGGCATGGGCTTTGTATTACTTTATTTTGCAAACACAGGCCAGGGCAGAGTAAGTGCTGGACAAATATTCCCCCACCCCCGGAGTACAAAGGAATACTCCCATTTACCCATGAGAAGTGGGAGGTGAAGACAGGGTTTTCACATGGAGAACTTGATACCAGACTGGGTTGAGGAGGGAGACAGGGGACTTTGTCTCCTGGAGACAAAGGGGAGGGAGGGATGAAGAATCCATGAGAAACCTTGTTTGTCTCCTGGCCGCCCCCCACCCCCACCCTGGGGGTGCCTTTTGGAGGCTCCAGCTGCAGGCTAGTTACTCACTTTGTCTCTTGGGTGCATTAAAGTCCTTACTAACCAGTGCCCAGGGAGCATCCTGAGAAATTGGTTACCAAGTTCTTAGCGCTGGGCTAAGGTCTCCAAACGCGCCAGACCTCCAGAGGCCCAAGCTTCTTCAAGCTCAGAACTAGCTTCAGGGTTGTTTACTTGAGAAGGGAGACCTGGCTTTGTCTCAGCCAATCATCTTGTGTTCACTCAAGACTGGGGCCCCCTTATTGGTTGGGAAGCACAGTGAGTCATCTCCTGGGAGGTGATTAGTGCCATCTTTGGAAGGAGTTGTTCACAGCCCGTTAGCCCATTAGTCCCCTGGGCCCCTGGGTTCAGGAGTCAGGTCTGGTAAATGGGCATCATTTACAAGTGCTTGCCATTGTGGCTGGAAACACGATTTGCGGTGGCAGAATGTTCTGTGGGGAAGACTGCATTGACCTAAGAACTTCTCTTGAGAGCCACCAGAATCTATTCTCCCACTTCTCTGGTGTACCTTCTTTCCAGGCTGGTAGCAAAGGAGTCAGCTTCTTCTGGGTCAGGTCATATTACTTATACCTAGGGGAAGAAGGTTTCCTTGTTATGCCAACAAAACCCGGAGCCTCTCTACTGGGACTGAATAATGGCTTGTTTGACTGCATGCAAATTTACAGTTTTTTCAGCTTTACAACAGAAAGCAGGGCTGTTAGAGTCTGGAGCTCAGAGTTGCAAACCCAGTAATAAGAAGCCCCAAGCTCTAAATGCTCAGATAATTAATGATAATTAACTCTACTCCACAATGAACAGTTTGGAAAGCTTCTTAGGTTGCCTTTTTTAAAAAAAATTCACATTCTTTCAGTCTGGGGACTGTCAGCAAGGGTTGAACCTTATAAAGGGACACTGTCTTTGTCCTCAGTCCTCATTATAGCATGAAGCACAAGGCTGCAGCTGGTCCAGCCAGTGCTCTTGCTAGTTAGGAAAAAGTGTCCTTTCCTGAAGGTACTTTACCTCTGCCTATTGGGAAATCACCATAATAATCATTAGAAATGTTCATAGAATGTACATGGACATGTATGGTGTCCACAATGTGAACAATAACCCCTCAGCACATTGCCATAGGGCACTGTATGACCTGTGGAAATTTACTCAATGGCCATGACCTTGGCCTTACTTCCACTGGGAAATGGAGTTGCTTCAGCCACCCTCCTCACCAGGATCACCTCCCCCAGACTGGGAAGGCCATCTCCTGCTTTTGCTGCTGCCATCTGAATGTGAGGATGCTTTCATGTCTTTGGCTCCGAGTCCTCTCTGTATTCCTCAGAGTTGGTCCTCAAGATGCCCAGTCTTTCTTGAGAAAACCGAGCATACCATTTATCACTCAGCCTTCCAGTGGTGAATTTTCCAGCAGCAGCAGCAGCAGCAGCAGCAGCAGCAGCAGCAGCAGCAACCTCAGGCAGGTGTCGGGAGCAGAAGAAATTTTTTTTACTGATGTCAGGAATCTTAGGCTTCTCATAATTCAGAGTGACAGTGAGCCCGTGTGCTTGTAATGGGATGGGGGTGACCTTGACCAGGGCTAGCTTTATAGCAGAACTGAGGCTGCCCGGGGCTTTCAGAGATTCCCCTCAAATCAGGCAGAACATGGCTTTTTAGTGTACTTATTTGATGAGTCCTTGAGGAGGGTCAGATGAGGTTTTAGTACTCAAGCTTTCAATCAAAGGTCTTCCTAACATAAGAATCTCAAAATCCCTTTAAAAGTGGCTTTCTTTCCCTTTTTCTTCCCCCCTGGTGAGGACAGGAATGAGTGAGAATCTAATGATGCCCATTTATTGAGGTATTTTGTGTGGCTTGGGAGATACCAAACTGTGAAAGTTGGATCACAGTCCTGTTCAGGGGACAAAACACATATGACAAATTGAACAACCATGAAAGAGAACAACACAAATGCCATCTTGGGTCAGTAGAAGATGAATTACCAAAAGAATGGTGACTGCTATTGGCTCAGGGAGTCAGCTCCTATCACAAAGCTTAAGATCTTTCCTTTCTGGGAGCAGGATGGGTAGTGTGGTTCCATCCCCAGAGCTTGGAAAGACCACAAACTGGGAACCTGGGGATGGTGCTTGGCCCTTGTCCTCCCAACCAGCCAAGCCCCACCCTGATCCCCAACAATTGCTCAGATGCCTCCCAGGAGACCAAGGCAGAGGATGAGGGGGGTCCTTTGGGATATAGGGACTTCTGTGACACATCCAGTTACTTGACTTCTCATGAGGGCTATACCCCAATCATCTCAGAGAGAAAAATGTCTGACTCTGCAAAACAAAATAAAACAAAACATCCATTTGGTAGAAACCTATCAACCAGTTTCATGAGAGGCTTTATGAGTCAGATCTTGGAATGTGGATGTGAATCCCAGGCCAGCCAGAAGATATAATGGAATCAGACCCCCCCCCCCAATCCATCCTTGCTGGCTGACCAATGAGAAACTGTGCCCCGCCACGGGGGTGAATTCTTGAACCCACTACTTTGGACCAGTTCAGGCGCCAGGGGACTCCATACCTCCTCCGGGGGCAGCTGCAGGACACCCACCCCAGGGCTGGAAAGATCAGGGCTTGAGTAAACAATCTAGTACTTTATCTATTTGCTTCTCCTTTCTTTGTTCACTTCAGTCCTAGGAATGCCCCCTCCCTTGTTCTCTGTTAGCTGTTTGGGAACAAACAATAACTAAGCTTTAGACCTCTTGCCACTGCTTTTTCTCTTCCCTGCTGTCTGCCACAGGGGAGATGTGCTTCTTTTCTCTCTCCCTCCCTCGAACCGCCTTGGCATCTCCAGGGAAGAGGCCTGGACTTCTTTAATGAACTGAAAATGTAATTAAGTTGGGCTACAATTGGGTCTGCACACCCATCCGGGCAGGATGAAGTCATGGGCTGATGGAGCTGGGCTGGATCTCTCCTGCCAGCCCCTGGCACCACGGACAAGAGATGAAGGAAGATAGAAGTAGCCGATGCTGGGCACTGGAGCCAGGGAGATGCTGGAAGTGTGCAAATGAGCTGACCATCAAGTATCTCTGCCAGAATGGTTCAGCAGAGAGCTGGGGAGTGGCCGTTTTCGAGCTGTGTGGCTAGTAGGGACAAGAGGCCAATGATAGTAGTTATAAGCCCTTGATTGCCTTTCCTGTGTAACCTCGTTTAGTTTTATTTTGCAGCAACCAGCTTCGGTAGGTATTGCTGTGTGTTAGTTAGGAGTAGGTTCTGCTGTGAGTGACCAGACACCCAAAGTAACAAGGGCTTACACAACATAGAAGTTTATTTTTCTCTTGGTGTAAAGCAGCTTGGACCGATGTCCAGGGCTAGCACAGGGTGCCACAGTGTTGAAATCCAAGGTCCTTCTGTCTCGTTTCTCTGTTGTTATCATCAACGTGGAACTTCCACTTCATGGTCCAAGATGGCGGCTCACACCTCAGGCATCACAACCACATTGTAGCAGTGAGAAGAAAAAGGGCTAAGAAAGAAGCATTCTCTCCTTTTGGGGCTGTTGCTTGGATGTTGCTCATGATTCTTCTGCTTATGTCCTATGAGGCAAAGCTTAGTTATGTCCACTCCTGGCAGCTGGGGAGGTGAAGAAATGGAATCTTTGTTCCTAGTAGGCATGTGCCCAGAGGACAGTTGTAAATGGAAGGTTCTATGATTAAGAAAAAAGGGAAGAACAAATCCTGGGCAACTTTCAATCTCTGCTACATTCTGCCTTCCTTACAGGTGAGGAAACAGGTGCAGAGAATGAGATAATTTTCCTACACATGCAGACTTTGAGAGTGACAGGGTCGGGACTGCGGCTCAACATGCTTCTAAAACCTGTGCTTTATCTGCTGCACTACACTGTTGTCTAACCTGGTTGTGAGAAAACAGGTGGCGAGGGGTGGGGTCATTGAGGGTGTGGAAAGTCATGTAACCGGTGGTTTGGTGACAGGTGACTGGTCTGTGGGATGGAATTAGGCTTTGAGCCCGGCTTGGTGCAGCAGTTTGTAAATTACTCAGCTGACACTCAAAAATGATAGAGGATGGGAAAGAGATTTTCTATGGATTATCTATTGGTGCATACTATATTAGACAATAAAACAGAAATTTAAAACATAGTCATTTAAAAATAATAAACACATTATATTTAAAATGGATGCCATCTTTTTAATAAAAAGAAGTATAAATTCCAACAGGAAATGTGGAGAGAGAAGAATGGCATTATTTCATGGTTTTGCAAATCTCTTTCCTATCTGGCTTAAGAGAAATCAGCTGGATTCCCATGTCAGCTTCTGTAGTCAGTCTGTTGCGATATCACATAACCATGTAGCCTCTGGAAATTTCCACTGGACACTCATGAAAGAGTGAGAGCATAAAGGCCAAATAACATCTTAGTATTATAAAAATAGTTTTGATCTTATGGATCCCTGAAAGAATCTTGGGAATCTGTAGAAGATTGCTGGACCGTACTGTGTGAACCACTGACCTAGCTAATGTTTTACTCTCTCTATGCCTCAGTTTCCAAATTTGAAAGACTGTCTATCTTGCCTTTCTGTGAGGGGATTTGTGTTCTTTGAAGGCGTTGCAAGCTTATGAAGGGCCAGTTTGTGGGAGCAGGTGCCGAGGTAGTCCCTGAAATAACTATTTGCTCTAGGGACATGGGTGATGGCAGAGACAGGGCGTAGGAGAGATGAGCTGTAGAGTAGCCGGGGTCAGATCCTGGATGGCCTGGCCTCACTGCCTTTCTAAGGAGCTAGAACTTTGCCCTTTAGGCTGTCAGATATTGTCAGATTTGCCTTGTATCCTGACTTGGGCACAGGCTAGAGACCTAGAGACCACATGACCAGTTCTTGCTGAGTGAAGGTTTGGTCCTACCTGATGACATCTCTCCCCCGGATCTGAGAGGACATGAGGTCAGCTCCATCTTGGGCTGTTTTCTCTCTCGGCGCCTGGCCTGGCAGTGCTATCTGTGGTCGAGTGGGAAGGCTGGGAGGCAGAGGCACCATGCCACACCGTGGGTGCACAGTCTGACTGTGGTCATCCTAATAGGCCAAGTTTAGGCCAGAGTTGAGCAGAGGAAGACTGGAGGGCAAGATGGAAAGACAAACTTTTCCTTTAGTCTCTGTTGAGAAGGAATTCCTAGTCAGATTTTCAGGTGCAGACACAGAGGGCAAAGGCATTGTTCTAAGGAGGGAGGTGGCTGTTTCTGCAGAAATCCACTCCCATCCTGCAAGTGAATAATTAGAAAACACCCTTCTTGCTGCAGCTTTCTGTAAACCATTTAATACCTCAAGGGACTTCCCAGGAAATGTGCTGAAATACTGGTCCCACTCTTCCTCTGAGCAGCAGACAGACAGATTTGGGCCAGCTGGAGATGCGTCCGGCTGGCCTCTGCCCCACATCACTCGCAAAGTGGGAGGAGATGTCTGGACTCCTGGGTCTTTTCTTTCCTCTGGTTGACACTGCTTGGCTTGTGAGAACCCTAGATGCCTCGTTCCTGTGCCTGTGGTCCAGGGGCTGCTCCGGGCCACTGTCCTACAGCCCAGGTAATGGCAGAATCACTAGAAAAAAACCTCTAGAGTTGCCTTTTTGGGCTTTTCTCTGGTTGTAAATTGTGGGTAAGAAGAAAGGTAGGCAAGAGCCTGAGCATCTGGCCCTCTCTGGGACACCCTTGGCTGCCCTTTGAGGGTCCAGGAACCTCACTTTTTGAGGGACATTTCTCATGGGGCAGGCTGTGTGGCAGAATGGAAAGAACTGGAAGTGGGCCTCAGCCTCTTCCCCTGAGCCTGAGGAGAGTCGTAGGCCTATCTAGTGCAAAGAAGAGTGGGTGCTTCTCCTGTCATCCCACTTGAAAGAAACTCACTTCATTCTGGAGGAGTGTGAGCCTCCCAAATACAAGATGAAGGAGAGCAGCCCCTCTGTTTACCTCGGAATCTCCAAGACCCTAGAAGAGGGATAATGTTGTCATGGCAACCATTCATCCCTGTACAGCTGGGGAGATGGAGATGGGGGGAAAGGGACAAAGATAATCCTTCTGTCTTGCTGGTGAGTTGCCCACCATTCTGGAGGATAAGCCTATTGGCAGGAGGGACAGGAGGGACCAGGATTCTCTGGTGGCCAAAGATCCATGATGATGAAACGGAGTCATCATTTACTAGGTTGAACTTTTACATGAGTTATTTCTTTCAGTCTTCACTACCATCTCATCAGATAGGAACCGTTACTATTTCCCCCATTTTATAGAAGAGAAGGGTTTAAGCAAATAGCCAAAGGTCACACAGCTAAGCAGGTGGAAGAGGCAAAGCTCACATCTGGGGCTGTGAAGTCATAACAAGTCCAGGGTGGGACTCTTCCTGGAGTTGTCTTCAGAAACCTCAGTTTCCCCTGTGTCACAAATGGAAGAATGTGTGCCATCACCCAAGACCTCAGCAGACGTGGGACCCACCACAGCCATCTTCATTCATTGATTGCTTGCTCAGTGCCAGGCACTGTGGTACCTTCCCACTACCTGCGAGGCAGTGCCTGTTGGTGTCATTCCCATGTTACCTAAGGATACCCTTCTCCAGCGAGGCGAGGAGGTTTGCCTCAGTCCCCACCGCCAGGAAGCAGCAGAGCTGGGCTCAGGCCAGAGCTCACTTACAGTCATGCAGTGGGCCTGGAGTCTCCATGCTGATGGGAAGGAAGCCAGAAAGGTGGAGTCCTGGAGGGAGTGCCGCTCTTAGAGGTTGGCTTCCAAGACATGGAGCTGCTAATTGTCCGTGCCCGCAAGTCTGCAGCTTCACAGTTCAGCTGCAGCTTTTCTAAGGGGCAGAGGGAACCAGCCACACCCAACTGCTTGGGCCAGCTGGCCCTGGGCCTCCCTCTGAGTCCCTCCCACCCCAGGCCCGCTGTAATCAGGTGCAGCTGTGACATTCCGACCTGCTGTCTTGTTCCGATGGCAGACTCTGTTCAGGCTCAGTGGGGTGCGGGGACCCCAGCTCAGGGGCCCTGTGGGCAGGATGTGGATTTTCCCTTCCACCACAGCTTGTCCCTGGAGCTGCCAGGGTGGGTCTTTTGGATGGTGAGCAGCGTCGGGTCAGATTTCTATTCCTCTGGGCTTTCCACGGTGCCACAAAAGAGCACCCACCACCCCCACCCCATCCCTCTGGCCTGACTCCTGGCTCTTGATTTACACAGCCTTGCTCTGGCCATCCTTTAGTACAGTTTAAGCAGATTGGATTTCCTTCTCTTCAAACCTATAATTTCTTCCCTCTTTTTTACTGTCCCCTTTGTGAATACTGATTTGCTCTGGTTAATCCTTCAGGACTCAGCCTTCCCTTTAGATGCCCTTGTACTTCTTTCTTTTTAGCTGAAGATTTTTTTTTCTCCTAAGTTTTTATTTATTTATTAAGTAGGCTCCATGCCCAGCATGGGGCTTGAACTCACGACCCTGAGATCGAGAGTCACATACTCTACCAACTGAGTCAGCCAGGCACCCCTTGGCTGAAGGTTTTGGGTGCGGGTACTAATTCTCCAGTCGTAGAGCAAGTCTGTGCATGAAAGAGCTGATGCCCCAGCAGGGAGCACTTCTGGTGACCATACTGTATTGTGGCAAGTCTGCGTATCACTAAGAAAGAAACGCTGAGAAACAAAGAGAAGGAGACAGAGGTACCTGAGAGGGAGAGGGAGAGAAATCACACTGGGGCGCCTGTCATCTGAGCGATTATTAGTTGCCTGATTTACTTTAAAAATACTGTGAACAAATTAAAGACAAATTCTTTTATGTGCTCTGTATATTCTCTCTGGGTTTTGTTCTGATCAACATTCTGACGCAGAGGACAGATTCCACTCTAGACAATTTGAATAAGAAGGTTTTTTACAGCAGGTCGAATGGCTTAGTGGTTATGAAGAGGGCTGAATGAAAATCTGTAGGATGAGATTCCAGAAGACATTCTGAAGTCAAAAAAAAAAAGTGCCAATTAACGTGTGATATCTGTTGTGAGATGCACACTAACTTCAGAGATTTATTATATTTTTATTTTATCACAGAAAGGAAATTTTATTTGCAGCAAAGAAGGAGCTCATGGGGGAATGACTTCTAACGCCGTGCCTCCCAACATCAGAGATTTTAAACTGCAAAAAAAAAAAGTGCATTTAGGATCATTAAGACACAGAACGCAGAGATGTTTACAAGTACAATACGTTGGGATGTTTGTGCTGATGTGTTACTGGAGCAGTCCATGACAACTCTGAACCTGTCCTGTGTTGTTAGGTTGAGGGTATCAATAAGGCGGTAAAATCCAAGGATAGCCCTTGCCTGGCAGAGGATCTTGGGGACATTTTCGAGAATCCTAGTTTGTTTTTGCGGGTGGGAACTGGTTCTGTCTGGCCCCAGGAATCACCTGGTGGACATTTGGAAAATGTATTGCACCCAATATACTGAAGGTAAATCTCAGCAGTGCCTGCTTTATGCAGCTCCTGGTGCCATCTCCTCCTGGATGGTGGGGAAGACCCAGCCAGGGAGAGGAGGCAGCTGGGTCAGTGTGAAGCAGACACCCCATCAGCATTCCTGAACTGCCCGGCTCCAAGCTTAGCGCCCTCCACTCCCCTCCCTCTGCTTGTTCCATTCAGAGACTGTGGGCTCTGCCTGTTCAGGGCTCAGTCTGGGAGGTAACCTGAGAGTCCATCCATTTCTTGTAGCATGAGTTCAAGATTTTGCCTTTGACGGCTGGACCGGTTAATCTGGCAGATGTTGGTAAGCACCTCCTAGGTGCCAGGTGTGAGGGAGCTTCCTCGGTTTTCCGGGCAGGGCTGGTTCTTCGTGGAGCCGCATTCAGGAAACCAGGGCTGCGGGGTGCTATTCTGCACTGAGGTGGTGTCTCATTCTCGCAGGGCCCATGGGAGCAGTGCCAGCTTCTGAAGAGTGCCTCGGTGTTTGCCCGCTGCCACCCCCTGGTGGCCCCCGAGCCTTTTGTGGCCCTGTGTGAGAAGACTCTGTGCACGTGTGCCCAGGGGCTGCAGTGCCCTTGCACGGCCCTCCTGGAATATGCCCGGGCCTGTGCCCAGCAGGGAATGGTCTTGTATGGCTGGACCGACCACACCGCATGCCGTAAGTCAGTGCCCCCCCCTCCCAGCTGGGCATGAGTGCTGTCTGTCCTGGGGCATCACTAGGGAAGCCCTGGGACTGTGTCACAATCCTGGGCCTTTGCCACACTCCAACTGGCCAGTGCCTGCAGGGCCTCCTGTGCTTGGACCATCTGGTCACAGAGGGCTGGCCTGCAGGGGAGTCCCCTCCCTTAAACAACCTTCCCGTGCCTCTATTCTGTGCCTCCGTGCCTCCCGACTCCCTCAGGAAATCTGTTCCCTGGACTCGGGAAACATTCTCCTCCCCTCATGGGACTCTCAGCTGTCCTGACCTCAGTTCACGTCTTCACCACCTGCCTGTCTGCATTGACGAGGAGCGGGGCGCTGTCCCAGCTGTCCACCGGGCGGTCTTGGCGAGCCTGGCAGGCTGTCGTTAGGTCCTGCCCTTTTATCAACCCAGTCTTCCCTCCTTCAGCTGCACTGCTTACGTTTTACCACCACCTCCCCTGGTGACACCAGGGGTTTGGATCTCCCAATCTCACTGGGTCCCTAGCCACTGTCATTGTCACCATCCCCACATTATCGTAATTGAGTAGGAGCTTCTCTGGTTACCTTGCAAGAAGCTTTCTCTCCCCCCAGACTTTCCCCGGATCAAAAGCCATGCAGGTGGACAGTCTACGATAACTGCACAGGCCATCCTGGCTGATAGAGACAGAGTGGGGGGCCCGATATTTACACCACACACACGTTTCTCCATGTGCGTTTTTTCAGTTTATAAATTAGAGCTTTTATCTTTGCTGTGGGGGTGTGAGAACGGGGTTATTAGCCGCTGGTTTCTCCTCTGCAAGGTGGAGTGGCTGTTTGTTTTTTTTTAGGTTTTTGAAGATAGGGTAGGGGGAAATGCCTGACATACCTTGGAGGGGAGGGGTATGGGGGCGACTGTTTGGTGTTATGAAGCCCAGAAAAGAGGGTTGATGTGTTCTGGTTCTTCAGCTGCTCTGAGCATCAGTTAGCCATGAGGTCGAGAGACTAAGGAGAGCCAGGCTCTGGCCAGGAGGAACTGGGTCCAGTGGGAGGGGACAGATGTGTAGACGATAAGGCTCTAAAGGCAGTCCTGCAACACAGTGGAAGATAAACATGGAGGGAATGTCACCCATGTGGGGAAAGTGGGAGTGAATGGCGTGCACCCTATGCTGGGTGGGGCCTTTGATTGGGGCCAATTTCATGAGAAAAACGGGGCCCTTAGAGGAGGGACGTGATGGAGGACACATTTACCCCTTGCTTGGCCCCCAGGAGGATATTTATTTTCAACTTAGAGGAGTTTAGTATTACTCTGAGAGGGTTTTAGGTGAAAGGGACGGCGCACTGGGGAACAAAAAAATCCCAGATGACCAAGGGGAAGGGGCGGTGGTCCCAGGTGACCCTACTGAGTCTTGGCCAGGCCCAACAAGATGGAAGATGTTCCTTCAGGCAAGGGGTGGTTGGCAGGGTGGTCTTGGAGGGCATGCTGGCCATTGGGGTGCTATTGGGGTGGAGAAGGCCCCTGGGTCCCTGAAGACAGAGGGGAGCAGACAAAAATCATGGAGCTCTGAGTACATATGAGACTCTCTCTGGGAGGGAGCTGTCCTGGGGAGACCCCTGGCTTTTCCCTTTCAGGACCGGCGTGTCCCGCTGGCATGGAGTATAAGGAGTGCGTGTCCCCTTGCACCAGAACTTGCCAGAGCCTGCACGTCAAAGAAGTGTGTCAGGAGCAATGTGTGGATGGCTGCAGCTGCCCTGGTAATAAACTCATTTTATTCACAAATCCGAGACCTTGCCAGTGCCCTGGGCTTGGGGCAGCCAGATGAAGGCTACTTGTGTTGGCTCCGCATTGCTGGAATCAGAAGCCTTTTATTTATTTTTAAAAAGTCTTTGTACCAAGTGATCAGGATTGAGCTGGCATTTATTTGTAATTGATGTTTTCCTGTTGTACTGTACCCGTGAAAGCGCGAGTGTCTAGGAAACAGAAGGATGGTCTGGGCTCCAACAGTGACTTTGGGGAGCATGTGACCCAATCTGAGCTGTGGTTTTGTTTTCTCAGGGAAGTGTCGGGGAAGCGGTCTGAGTGAACGATCTTTTAAAATGTCTCCTGGGTTTGCCATGTGAGCTCAGCTAAAAAAGAGCTTTGCACTAGGAAGTTTTTCTCAGGAGAGACTGAGCTTTGGTGAAAAGCCCTGTTTAATTACAGAGAATGAGGCCTGTGTGTTTTGACTCTCCTAACTTGCCCAGTTGCAAGATCTTGAACAAAATTCTTGCCTCCTTTTTTTACCTGGGGAACGGAGATTAATAATGCCCTCTCTTCATTGCATTAATGTGAAAGGTCAACATCACACAGGTTCTTGGAACTTCCTGGGAGAAGCCCTCAGCCTAGACTCATGACTCCCTCACTGGCAGACCCTGAGCCAAGCTCTGTCCCCCATTTCTTCAGCAGTAGAGAGGAGGTTCAGAATTCCCCTCTCCCAGGTTGCACGAAGGAGCAAGGGCAACAGGACAGGACAGGCCCTTTGCGCTTCCTGGAAGAAGCCCTTGGCTGTGATCACCATGGGAATTCTGTAGTTGGGAGATGAGCAATGATGGTAAGTTGAGTTTTTGCCCCCATGCCCTTGAACACAGACGGACAGCTCCTGGATGAAGGCCGCTGCTTGGAAAGCGCTGAGTGTTCGTGTGTGCACGCTGGGAAGCGGTACCCCCCGGGAGCCTCCCTCTTGCAGGACTGCAATACCTGGTAGCTAGGGCTGAGTGCTGTGGGCTGGCGGGGGTGTGCTGGGTAGTAGCAGGTGCCACAGGCCCTGGCTGGGGTGAGGGAGAAGAGGCAGAGATGAGGGAGTGGCTGGGGAGGGGTGGGGAAGTCATTGACAGGGAGCAAGGACGATGTTACAGATGGGCCTAGAGAGGGGGTCAGGGAGGAAAGGACCCTTTAGGTGCAAACATCATCTCTAGCTTTCCCCTAAACTGTGCTTTAGGTAATGACTCTCTCTGAGGAAGGGCTGTATGAGTCACCACGCCACAGGCAGTTTTCTCCTTGAGCACATAACCCTTCGTTCCACACGCAGGCCTCTTTCCTTTGCTGTCTTTTCCTTGCTTGGCTGTCTCCCAGGAGTCCCCATGGGCTGCCCGGCGTGGTCCTGGGTGGTATCCCTTTCAGCAGCCCCCCTGTCCTCTCTTTCCCCAGCTGTGTGTGTGGGAAGGAGGCAGTTGGGGGGTAGGAATTTGCTGGGTGGCTGGGTGGATTTTCAGGGACATTGGGTCCCCTAGGTTTTCTTCTTTTCTCTCTGCATCAGAGCTTCTTCCCCTTGGCATTATCTCCAAGATTCCTCTGTGGCCACAGCCCTGTGCTGTTCCCTTTCAAACTCATAAGGATCCTCCCTCGCACCAGCTCCCTTCTTTTCCCAGATCCCTTCCTTTCGGGGGCTGTGCTATCTGTGATGAGCCCCTGATCTGTTCGTGTGCCCTTGTGTTTGCACAACTACTCATGACCTGTGCTGCTCTCCCCAACAGCATTTGCCGAAATAGCCTCTGGATCTGCAGCAATGAAGAATGCCCAGGTAGGCGACCTTTTGCTCATTCCCTCCCTCCTCTGAATGGGGAGGTATGTCATCTTTGCCAGACAGGGAGGGCCACATCTCAAGGCAGGGAGGAGGTGGCCTCTGCACACAGCTGTGGTTTCCGATACCAGCTGTGCTAACCCACTCATGGGCCAGCAGAGGGACATCTGTGGAGCTGAAAGGGGAAAATGCACCTGGTCTAAGGTTTTGTTGTTTTCTGGTCACCTGTTTGCTCAAAGGATTATGGTTGAATGAGCTGTAAGGACTGTGAGGTCACAGTTGACTAAACAAAGATGATGCCACTTCTTTGAAAATTAAGAGAAAGAAGGGCCCAGTAATTCTTTAAGCTCAGAGTGAGAAGTTTCTGGAATGCCTGATAGGAGTATCTTAGAATGGCTCAGGAGCTAGGAAAATCAGACCCTCAAATGATTTCTTCTACCCCATCCTTTCCCTGGAAAATCTCCTTAGGAAAAATTGCTGTATAATCTCTTCCCTTTACTTGGTCTTCTGTTTAGCCCTAACTCTGTTCTATTTGCTGCAGACTTTGCCCATCTGAAGTTCCCTTCTGCCTCACACCCCTCTGCCCCCCCCCCTCATAACACTGGCTCTTCACTTGATAATTTTTCCTTTTGTGCTCATAGTGTTTGGTATGTATTGGGCTCTGTGCTAGGTGCATTACCTGTGAGTCTATGAGGCAGGTGCAGTTTATTTGAGGTTTACAAAAGAGGAAGCAGAGCCAGAGAAGTTATGTAACTTGCCCAATGTCACACAGCTGCTAAGAAGTGATGACAGGATTCAAACTCCAACTATCTGATTTCTACTTTTGTCCTTCTCTTTACTCCCCTTCCCGGACCTCAATCTATTCCTTTGCAGGAAGGTCTTTGCCATCCTTCATGAGCTCTGGAGAGGCTCCACATTTAGTTAAAGACCAGCTCAGCCTCAGCTCATATGCTGGCTACTACTTTTTGGGTTCCCATGGTTTGTATAGTGGAATAAAAAACTGTAAGACAAATAGCCAGATAACAGTCTCCCCTCCCTTAGGCCCCAAGAGGCCACATTGACTTTGGTGGGCTAACAGGGGCTTGAGCTTGGATACTAGGATCATATTTGGGGCCTATGGCTTTAGGGTCACTTAGGAACTTCCAATGCCCACTACACTATACTGGAAATATTCTGGAACTAGATGGAAAGGGGGCACTAGGGCTAGGTCAGTTAGTCTGGCTCATGGATGGTCAACCAGCCAGTTTATCTTCTATGCAATTAAAAAAATTTTTTTAGTGTTTATTTATTTTTGAGAGAGAGCACAAGCAGGGGAGGGGCAGAGAGAGAGGGAGACACAATCTGAACTACGCTCCAGGCTCTGAGCTGTCAGCACAGAGCCCCATGTGGGGCTCAAACTCACGAATCCCATGATCATAACCTGAGCCAAAGTTGGATGCTCAACTGACTGAGTTGCCCAGGTGCCCCTCTTCTGTGCAATTTTTAAAAGAAGCATGAAGGACAAAAGATTGTTCTTGCCAGTGATATCAGTGTTCCAATTTAACATCATCATACCCTGTGAAAGACCGAAAGAATCCTTTGAAAGATAAGAGGTTGCTGCAAATGACTTGTGAAAAAACTATTAATATCTAAATAATAAGCATTCACTGTATAAGATCTGTGAGCCACAATGGATTGAATTAGGAATTTATTTACTGTGTTTTGTCAGATTGACTATCAGATTAAGAATTCTTAATTACCACTTTCTATAGGGAGCATCTTCTATCCACCCATCCACTCATCTATCCACCTGTCCATTCATGCAAGCATCCATCCATATATCCATGTAATCAACAGTTCATCCATCCACTCCTGCATGCTCCATCTATCCATCCATCCATGCAGCCAACAATGAATTGAACACTCACTGTGCACACGATAAATTGGTCTGGAACAGACGATACAATTCCTTGGTCTTCAATTAAAAATTTGGAAGCTAGCTGTGCTAAGGATGAAAGAAATTTTCTTGGTTCTTTGATGGGAAGATAACCAGTTCCAACTCTGCAGTCTACTGAGTAGTTTGATATTTTGCCAACACAATCACTAAGCTTTTGCTCTATATATTCAAAGACTCAGCTCTGGCCCTGTTTTTCTAGAACTGGAGTTTAGTTGGCCATCTCCCACACCATTTTTTTCCTATAGCACATAGGCATATTTCCATTCCTGCCATGATTCAGCTGGCAGTGGGCCTATCCTATTCCCTCAGTGTGACGGTTGCTGGTAGAGCTTCTGATGGGTAGGGAATCCACTTGGCTTTGCTACAATAGCTAAGAGCAGGCTGTGGCTTTTCCACAGTTCCTGGAAGAGCTGACATTGTGAGCCTTAGAAATGGGGTGCCTGGGGGCACCTGGGTGGCTCAGTTGGTTATGCCGCCGACTTCGGCTCATGTCATGATCTCATGGTTCATGGGTTCAAGCCCCGCGTCAGGCTCTGTGCTGACAGCTCAGAGCCTGGAGCCTGCTTCAGATTCTGTGTCTCCCTCTCTCTCTGACCCTCCCCTGCTCATGCTCTGTTTCTGTCTCAATAATAAATAAAACATTAATAAAAAAGAAATAGCTGGGTTTTGATTCTCTGGGATAAGAGGAGAGTATACTAGTTGTTTATTGTTGTGTAACACGTTACCCCAACTTAGCAAACAACAAACATTTGTTATCTTAGAGTTTCTGTATATCAAGTATGTGGGTGTGGCTGAGTCTGGCCCAAGGTTTCTCATGAAATTGCAGTCAAGTTGTTGACTTGGGGTGTGGTCTTATCTGAAGGCTCTATAGGGACTGAGGAGGACACTTTGAAGCTTAGTCATGTGATAGTTGGCAGGCCTGAGTCCCTCACATTGTGGACCTCTCCTTGAGGATGCCACATGACATGAGAGCTGACTTCCTCTACGGTGAGTGACCTCAGAGAAAGCAAAGGAGAACAGTCAAGACAGAAGCCGTGGTCTTTTTAAACCCAAATCTCCAAAGTGACATCCTTCACTTCTACTGTATTATACTTAGTAGAAATAAGTTAACATGTCCAGTCTACACTAAAGGTGAGGGGATCACACAAAGTCGTGAATATAGGAGGTGGGACCATGGTGAGGGGGGGCCATCTTAGAGGCTGCCCGGCACAGGGCATGTGTATGAGGAGTGGGAGGGAGGAGAAGTTGCCCAGTCTATATAGAGAGGGGCTGGAGCTTCTGGTAAATGCTCCTTAGGCCTTCCTTGCTCATTGCATCCCTCTGTTCTGGTTAAGAATTAGGGCAGTTCCAGGCAAAACCATGGTTTCTCCATAGTCTACAGACTTCCCTTTCTGTAACCTCAAGCCTCCTTTCCGATTCTCTGCAAAGCATACTCCCCAGAGAATTCCTGCTACTTTGGCTCCCATTGAACCATAAATGTTTGGTTAGGATCAATGAGGAAGGAACATGCCTCAAACAAATAAAGCTCTGGTTAGAATTTCAGACTCCTAATGGAAGAGTATGGAAGGTTCTCTCTCACAGCTGGGAAGGTGGCCCATCCTGTGCGCATGGATGGGTAACGTTGCAAAGGGCTGAGGGGATGAGCTGTGCACTCAGTCAGCCTGGCTGGGATTCCAGGCCCACCGCTTACTAGCTGGGTGACTTCTGGCAAATTGCCTGATCATTTGCTGCCTCAGTTTCCTAATCTGTAACAGAGGGATGATAACGGCAGGTTCATCTCATGGACGCTGTTGCTTATCACACAACAAGCACTCAATAAATGTTAGCCATTTTCATCCTCACAACCATGGCTGCCTCATTAAACAGGGTCAGAGAAGGACTGAGACACAGGCGCACGCACAGAGGCGTCTGGCACGGGGAGGGGAGGGTCCCGGGAGGCAGGTGGTGGCTGGGCCCGGTGGGGCAGGAGGGTAAGACAGAGCCCGGGCCTACCTTGGGCTTGGCCGTGAGGCAGGAGAGGACTTTGATGTAACTTGTTCTCATTTGGTTCCAGATAATTTCTGTTGCATTCTAATATAGCCCTGTAAGTCAATCTTAAGATTCAAGCTGTCTGTTCTGAAGCTTTTAGGAAGGAAGACAGACTTCCTCATTGGCTAACAGAGTGTGATCAGGGCCAATGCCTGTTCAGTGAGAGTGTGTGTTCCTAGGGGCCGGGACTTGCCTGGAGTTCATGCGAAGTCGGCTGGGGCCTGCCCTGTCCAATACTGGGGTTTCTGGAGTCA
The DNA here is from genome assembly GCF_006229205.1 of Suricata suricatta. Lineage (NCBI taxonomy): Eukaryota > Metazoa > Chordata > Mammalia > Carnivora > Herpestidae > Suricata > Suricata suricatta. Next base: position 98,215,627 of record NC_043709.1, read on the forward strand.
CACTGGGCCTCCATCAGGCCAGGCCAGTGCACCACGTTTAGAAACCCGGGCTCCCCTGCACTCAGTTTCCATATCCAGACTCAGTTGTACCTATGCCCCTTGGCATGGACCCATGTATGCCCAAGATTAGAATGACATCAGGCTTAGCCCTCACAAAATTAGGCTTATGAGAAACTGCAGGGGTGAAGCCACGAGGCGGTGATGGGTGGGGTGAGTACTTTGGGCTCTGAAGCCAGACAGAATGCTTATGCTCAAGTGCCGTCTGACCACCTAGAGGCCTTGGGCGAGTTTTCCTCTGTGCTTTAGTTTCCTCATCTGTGAACTAGGGATAATAAGAACTGCCTCCTGGGAGCAGTAAATGAGATGGGACCCACAGAGCACTTAGAAATGCATCTTGTGCATTTGGTGGAGATTATGTTGTGATTTAGAGGCAGGCTTTGGCTAGCCTGTGGGCTAGCATTTCTGTAGGCTGCATGGAAAAGGATAGAAACAGATGGGCTGAGCAGAAAAGCCTTAGGAGGGGTCACTTCCTGCACACAGAAGGGTTTGTTTTAGAAGAGGTAATATGTTTCCATCAGATGAGAGATATCCTTTCCTTTTTTTTCCCCCCGGTCAGGGAGGATGTTTATGGGTCTGCTTTAATTCGTGGCTGTTCTACTTTTGATATTAAGAATCACCTGTTCTTCATCATTCACTGAGCTTTTATTGCCCACCTGGCCTGTCTGGTGGTGGGCTAGCTCTTTGCTGGGAGCTGCCTTTTGCTGGCTGACCAGCTGACTGGGCATGTCCTGGCCATCCTGCTCTGGGCAGAGTGGGTGAGAGCTGCTCCCTGTGGCCCACCATTCTGGCTAATGTTCCAGCCCCCGGGGCCAAGGGCTACCCGGCAACTACCCATCCGTGTTTCTTGCAGCTCTGTCCCTCAGTTGTACAGAGGCGATAAGCTAAATGTAATATTTAGGTTTTGGATCTCTGAGAAACTTCAGCACACACCAGTGGGGGGCAGAGCAGGAAATCAGATCAGAGGATTAGGTTCTAGCTCTGGAAGTTTTGCTTTTGAATGTTTGTACATTCTCTTGTTGACCCCTCTTTTCCTTCGCCTTGTCAGAGATAACACAAGTCCCATTTCATACTTAGATAAGAGAGCTCCTGAGAAAACAGACAGAGGTCAGGGGAAGAATCCCCACCCATTTCACTGCTATAGGGTCAAGACATTTGACCCAAAACGCCATATCACCCTGCAGAATGGTGGCGGGTTCTGAGAAATAGCCATTTGAGAAAGGCTTTCCTGTGACACCAGTGGGTTTGGAATTTCCCACATCAGCTGGGATAACCCTTGCCCCTACCTGACTGCCTGTTCTGTTCTGCCTTCCATGCACAGTGACCCCCTTCTTTGTGGTCAGTGCAGTGGGAGGACACAGTCTGTTCCTACTAACAACACTTCTGACATCAATTTGTGTGCTTTTCCCCCAAGCCAACCCATTCTTTGCCTTCCTGGACACCAACGGAGTATCCTGCAATTCACTTCTGACACTAACAACCCGGAATCAGTGCACACGCAGCAGGTTAAGGGCTCAATCCCACCAGACCGCCCCCCTTCAGATGCTAATCACAAGGACTCGGTTCTCACAGTACCTGCTTCTGTCTGACTTGGCTACAAGTTGGGGGTTCCCACGATGCCTTCTTCAGGTTCAGTAATTTCCTAGAATGGTTTGCAAAACTCTGACACTTTACTTAAAATTACTATTTATTATAAAGGATAGTATAAAGGGTACAGATCAACAGCCAGATGAAGAGGTGCATAGGGCAAAGTCCAGAAGGATCCTGAGCATAGGAGCTTCTGTCCCCATGGAATTGGGGTGTGCCATCCTGCTGTGTGTGGATACATTCACCAGCCCAGAAGCTTTCCAAATCCTGTTGTCTAGGGATTTTAATGGAAGTTTTATTATACAGGCATGATGGGTTATTAATCCCCAGTCTCTCTCCCATCCCTGGAGGTTGGAGGGTGGGGCTGGAAATTCCAGCACTTTCTTCATGCCTGGGTCTCTCCAGTGACTAGACCCTATCCTGAAGCTTTTTAGGGGACCACCAAGAGTGGTTTCATTATAACAAAAGATGCTGCTGTCACCTAGGAAATTCCAAGTGCTTTAGGAGCTCTGAGTCAGGAATCAGGGATAAAGACCAAGTACTTATTTCTTGTTATTGTAGAGGGTGATGCTGATAATGATCTGGGGCATCCCTATATTCTCCTAATTTCTTCTGGGCTGAGTGTACCTTCCTGGCCCATGCCATTTTGGAAGGGATCAGCTGCCTTGGGGACCAGTCAGAGGACACTCAGGAACCTGAGGCTACTCCTCTTATCCCTGCCTTCCAACAGATACCAAAGGCAGGGCCACACCTGGTCCAAAGCTGTGCCTGCTGTACCCTTCAGTGCAAATGCAGGCAGGAGGTGGCAGGGGGCAGGGGCTGGCTGTGGAGCTTGTCTTTGGCAGATGGGGAGCTGGGATCTCCCTGCAGTCTCTGGGAACCCCCTGGCCGTGCGGCCGAGCCCAGCATCAGCCCCTGGGGATGGATCAAGGTGGGACTGGCTATACGATTCTCATAAGGGGGACTTCAGGTTTAGATGGGATTAATGCTGTGGAGAACAGGTGTCTGCTGTTTGGAGGTCAAGGGTGGCTGAGTGCACTACTTTATAGAATGGCCATGGTATGTGTCTATATATACTTTTCTAAAGACTAGAAGGCACAGATGAGAGGAAATACATAAAAAGAGATTTGGGAAGGGATCCAGATCCACGCCTCAGCTTCAATGGGTCCATTGTGGGCCCTGGAGATGGGATTGCCCTGAGTTGGGGTGGAGCCTATAAGGAATCACTGGAGACATTGGCAGAGGTCCCCCCTGCCTGGACACATGCCAGGATGTGTGGTCTCTGGTCTGTGGTGCACTGGGCTAGTGGCGTGGCTGGATTGTGGTCTGGGGGAGGATGGAGGGGGGTTTAGGTGGAGGGTGAGCTGAGGGCTCCGAGTTGCGAGGTAACGAAGGGGTGTCGTCGTACCCACCCACAGATGTGTCAGTCTGAACTAGGAAGCTGGCTTGGGTGGTGGTGAGATCATGGGCAGATGGCCTCCTGGCCCCCTATTGGCCCTAACTGAAGTCACAACAGGAGACTTGCCCACGAGGAGGCCTTAGGGCCACCCCTCAACTGCAAGGCAAGGATAGCACTCCTGCTGAGCTTGAAGAATGCCCGCCTCACCTCTCCTCAGTCCCCCTTCTGGGCTGGCTTTTCTTTCTGCTTGCCTTAGGGGACTCTCATGGGTGGGGCTGTGCCCTCCTCCTGCCCCCAACCAGTGTAGACAAAGGCCTGTCCCTGAACCAAGTGGCAAACGACCCTAGCAGAACCAGGTCCTGTGGGGCGGCTGCGGGAAGAGCTGGGAGCCACAGTGAACTGAGAACGAGGAGCTGCCTGGTCTGGGCCGGGCTGTCTCTGACTGCATGTGGCTGTCACTTCCCTTAGTCCATAAAGTGAGGCATTGAGCTGAAGATCCAGCTGTGACCTCTCGCGGCCTGAGTTAGAGTCCTCCTGTGGAACACATTTTCAGACTGGTTTTGGGGAAGAACACCTGGCTTTTCCCCGTGGGGTGCCCGGTTTGCATGTGCATTCCACCTTTGCTACCCCCAAGGGGCTTCTGCACATCCTCCTGCTCTTACCTTCCTCCTCTGTGTCCCTCCAGGGGAGTGCCTCGTGACCGGACAATCCCACTTCAAGAGCTTTGACAACAGGTACTTCACCTTCAGTGGAGTTTGCCAGTATCTGCTGGCACAGGACTGCCAGGACCATACCTTCTCTGTTGTCATAGAGACTGTCCAGGTGAGCTGGCCTGCTGCTGGTCATGGAGCCGTGACTTCCTCCCGTGGGGGCAAGGTGGTCCGGTCTCCTCCATGAGCTGTTGGGGTAGACACTCCAAAGATTGGATAAGGAGGGGAATTCTAGAGGGCACAGGGCTCCCCGCTGAGGATTAAAGTCCTGGACTGGCTTTAGCACTATAGGCCCAAGACACCCAGAGGCCCAGAGTTTTTTTTATAAAGACCAGACCAGGACTGGGTGTTCTGGCACAACTCCAGAGGTCCTGTGAGAACGGAGCTGCTTCTCCTAAGAAGGCTGGAGGCTGTGTGTGACTGTGCCCTTTCTCTGATGAAATGGGTCCTGGCTGTGGTGACATCACTCTGTGTGCCCTTCTTGGCAGTGCGCTGATGACCCTGATGCTGTCTGCACCCGCTCCGTCACTGTCCGCCTGCCCGAACTGCACAACAGCCTTGTGAAGCTGAAGCATGGGGGCGGAGTGTCCGTGGATGGCCAGGACATTCAGATCCCTCTCCTGCAAGGTGTGCTCCCTCCTCCTCCAGGCCTGGGGCAGGCCCAGATCACCCCACAGCACCCCCACCCCTCAGCAGCTCTCACTGCCCACGTCTCCTGTGAGGAGAGCTAGCTTTGGAGGGATGGGTATCCTCCACTTGCATCCTTGCAAGAAAGGAAGGCTTCCTGGAGGAGGGGGATGAATGGAGGAAGCTGGCTGGAGGCAAGGGGGCTGCTCCCCAGCAGGGAAAGAGTGTAGAGGGGGAAAGGGGACCAAGAAGGTTTTCACTTGGCTTGGGCCAAAAAGGGCCATTGAAGGTTAGGCATGGTGGTTGGGGTTTTCCTCTGAGGTGGGAAAGGAACAGAGGCTGATGTGGAGAGGTTGGGGGTGGCTGGTGATGGGTCAGACCAGAGGATGTCATGGGGCAAAGCCAGGAGACCCCTTGACCCATCCAGTGATTTTGGCAGTTGGCACTACACCCTTTTGAGGAGGATAATTGCCACCCCAAAGGGGCTCTCAGAACCCTCCTTCTTCTTTTCCACGACTTCCATGGACCCTGTGGCCCATTATCCTGGCATTGCCCACAGCATGTCCACATGTGTTTAATGCTGTGTGAGTCTCCCCATGAGATACCTGGTCTCAGTGAGAACTGCTGTATTCAACTCTGCATACAGCATTGCTCAGACATGAGAACTGAGTAACTCAGCCTAGGAGGGGGGTTCAAGGCCAGAAGGGCTTAGGGAATGCTCAGGGGTCAGGAGTTCAATGGGAGGACGAGCAGCCAAAGCCAAGAATGCAGGAGCCTCTGCCGCCCTCTTGTGGCAGTAGAGTGAATGTCAGGCTACTCTCAGGGTACTGGGGCACCTTTGTAAGGTACCCTATTGTTACTCTATCCTGATTATCCTTCCTCTTGAGACCCCATTAAGCCTCATGGATATCCCCATCTGCCCCCAACTCCTCGATTTCATTGTTACAGTCTTTTGTGAGGTGCCCCATCTCTCCCCATCATACATCTGCCTGTCGCCACCCTGCTCTCTCCCCATCTCAGCCTAAATCCCATCCCTGCTCCGTTCCAGGTGACCTCCGCATCCAGCACACCGTGATGGCCTCTGTGCGCCTCAGCTATGGGGAGGACCTGCAGATGGACTGGGATGGCCGTGGGAGGCTGCTGCTGATGGTAGGCGCCCTCCCAAACACGGCCTCCCCGCAGTCTGGGCCTTACAAAGTTCCTCTTGTGCTCTGGCAGAGCTCTGGCTTTATGTAGTGGGAGAAGAATTCCTCTATCCCCAGGCCCTATGCCCCCAGAATGAGGAACAGGCATCTCTTGTTTATGAGAGGCTGGAGTTTGTTGTCTGGACACCCCTTGCTTGCCCTGGGGATTCTCACTTCTGGGGCTCTGGCACCCCAAGGTGCCCAGCCTCCTGGCTGCAACAAAGCTGGGGAGGAGGGGCTGTCTCTTAGGGGGTGCCTGCTGTGGGCAGCAGGGTTAGAGCCCATCTGGAACTCGCAGCTGGGATCCCCTGTTGGGCACCCGGGGGGCAGAAAGCCATCCTACTGCCCATGAACGTTTGCCCTGGGAACTGCCAAATCCCTCCCTCAGGCCCTGGGCCGCTGTGGTCTGGAAACCACTGCCCTTTGTTCTCCATGGCCCTAGAGTCACAGTTGGATAGCAATCTGTTGATTTCAACAGGGCTTCCTTATACCTATCTTTCTCCAGAAATTTCCCAGAGCAGGTGGGCAGTGTGGCTATCACTGCCATTTTTATAAATGAAGGCACCCAGGCTCAGGGGAGTCAGGACATGTGCCCAGCACTATACAAGGTGGAGCTGGATCAGGTCTCTGGCAGTGTCTTTCCTGCTAGACCAGAGCTTCTCATTTCTTGGTCTTCAGATGGACTTTGTACTCTTAAAATTTATTGAAGACCCCAAGATCTTTTTCAGAGGTTATATCTGTCAGTATTTACCATGCTAGAAATTAAATTAGAGATAATATCATGCACCTGAAACTATCATAACACTGTGTGTTAGTTACACTTCAATCAAAAAACCCCAAACAAAAAAAAACCAGTAATAAATCTGCTACGTGTTAATATAAACAATATATATTTTTTGAAAAAGAACTGTTTTCCAAAACAAAAACAAGGAGTGAGAAGAATACCACTGTTTTACATTTCTGCCAATTTCTTTAATGGTTGGCTTAATAGAAGACGGCTGGAGTCTCACATCTTCTTCTGCATTCAATCTTTTGCAACATTATGTGTCATGTAGCCTCCGGAAAATTCCACTGCACACTTGTAAGAACATGAGAGGGGAAAAAGCTGAATATCATCTCTGTATGATTACGAAAGAGGTTTTGACCTCGTGGACATTTTGAAAGGGCCTCAGGGACCTCCCAGCCCCAATGGGTCCCAAGATCTCCGTTGAAGAATTGCCGCCCTAGGTCATTCCTAGGATCCCTGGAGAGTCCCTCCTGATATCTGGGGGTCCTGTGTGCCATAGGGCCCTTGGTATAACCGTGTAATGGGCACCTGGGCATCCTGATGAGGGCCTGGTTCCCCATGTCCTAATGATACCGCATTCTTTCCATTGTCTTAGAGTCCTAGAGAGAATTAGAAACTAGTGACTTTCTTTTCTTTTTTAAAAAAGTAAACCTATGACCACAGACCATAGGGCAGGAAGATCTTGGAGGGCTTCTTGCCAGCCTCTCCTCTGCAGTTAGAAATAAAATCCATCATTTCTGGAGCAAGAAAGAACTCACCCTGGTCTCATGGTCTTTTGGTTACAGAGTGAGGATCAAACTCAGGTCTCCTGACCCCCCCGTCTAACTCACTCCTGCACCCCGGTCTTCAGGGAGAGTGCCTCCCACCCAGCCATTGGCCACACCACCTCTTTGTAATCTCTCATGTCACCGAAAGGGTGCTCTTGATCTGAGGGCTGAGTCTGCCTCTGGAACAAGCCAAGGGGACCCAGGGGACAGAGGAAGATACTGCCTTAGTGGGGATAGTGTGACGGCAGGCCTGGGGGTGACCAGAGGGACTTTGTGGGGGAATGAGGGCACTCAGGGTCTGGGAATGAGGAGGGAAGAGAAGATGCTGAGGCACAGGTGGAGGGAGTGATGATATCACCCATTTTGCTGCTCAGCTCAGGGCTGGCCTTGACCAAGGGTGTTGTGTTTCATCCTGTGTCCTCAGGACAACCTCATCCATTCACGAACTTGCTCAGTCATTTGTTCAACACATATTTAGTGAGTGCCCTGAGGCAGCATGCTAGAGGGCAAGACTACAGTAGTGAAACACCACAGACAAGGATCCCTGCCTCATTTAGTTTATATTCTACCAGGGGAAGACAGACATATATTAGGAGGAAGTCCTGAGGAGATAAATAGAGCAGAGAAAGGGACAAAAAGTGTCAGGGTCAGAGCATTTATGTTATAAATAGGGACATCAGGGAAAGCCTGGTTGCTTAGTGTGGCCAAAGTTGAAATTTGTAAGAATAAATTTCTTTATTCTTTCTTTTAATGAAATTTCCTTGGGTACATTTTATATGGGTCCAGAACCTTCCACTAGATTGCTCATCTTGTATCCTGTGAAGTCATAGCTGGATGCTGGAAGGGGCTCCCAGAGATGTCCAGAGGAGCACACTTCTAGTGCATGATGGTTTCAACACAGGGAGGTCATCAGCTATGTGAACTGCATGCAGAGCAGGAGGCAGGACTCTGGGGTCCCAGTCACGGCTGCATCTCTGAATCAGGACCCTCGCAGTAGAAACCAGCAGCTGCCCCAAGCTATAAAGTGTGAAAGGCAGGTGTAAGTCCACAACTTGTCTGTGAGTGTGTAGTTTGGGCTCAGAAGGACGGAGAACAAGTCACATGCTGATGGCCTAGAGTTTCACTCCCAGAGCCATCCTGGTCACTGCATATACTGCCCGAGAGTTCTTGCTGACCCTACCCTCTCTGATCACACCACCTAGACTCCTCCTTGGCTCATAGTCTTTTCTCCCCAATGACACTCAGTGGCTAAGTCAGATTGAGATGGGAGGGTGTTGTTCTGTGTCACTGGGACTGCTTGGATCATAATGGACTCAGCCTGCTTCACCCACACGTGTGACCACTGTAAATGTTCAGTAAAGGGGTTGACTTTGCACCTGATTCCCATGGGTGTCAGGGCTATGGCCTCTCCTCTGACTGGCACCCTGCACTGGGGCTCATCCTGCTACTGGTCCCAGCTCTGCCATCACCTCTGTGGCCTTAGGCCAGTCACTTTCCTCTCTAGGACTCAGTGTTGCCATCTTTAAATAGCTAGATCTCTAAAATGCCCTCTGGCAAGACTGTTGCTCTCTGAGGCTGATTTAAGAAGGGGGATGTTGCTGGTGGTAAACTTACAGTACAGTTAGCTTTTCTTCCCTCTTCAGCCTCGGGCTTGCCTACGGTTTATTAAATTCGTATTTATTTTTCACTCGGAGAGCTCTTTTTGGTTATAACCGTCTCATTAGAGACTGGAAGCTGTGTCTGCTTTGGCGGCCACGGGCTCCAAGGTGGTTCGCCTCTCCCCGCAGCTGTCCCCTGTCTACGCCGGGAAGACATGCGGCCTGTGTGGGAATTACAACGGCAATAGGGGTGACGACTTCCTCACGCCCGCGGGCCTGGTGGAGACGCTCGTGGAGGACTTCGGGAACGCCTGGAAGCTGCACGGGGACTGTGAGGACCTGCAGAAGCAGCACAGCGATCCGTGCAGCCTCAACCCGCGCCTGAGTACGTAAGCCTTGGGCAGCGGAGCCCTCGCGGAGCCCTGAGGTCTTCCGGCTTCAGTGCATTCCATGGCACCAGTGCACCCACTTTTGGGGGACAGGGCACTTGGCTTTTACCATCAACATTTGATGATCTGCATCTGGATCATTTATTCTTCAAAGTCCCTTGATTGCGCACCCTCCGTGGGCCGAACCCTGGGAAAGACAAGAGTAGTACACGTTTCCTGTCCCTGGACCTTCGCAGGCTGTTGGAGCAGCAGCCACACAGAATTACATTATCGGCAGATAAATGCACTGGGTTGGCTATTTTCAGATTGATCTGTGACGTCATTTCAGCCCTGCATTCATTTCTCTTTCTTACCCGACCCATCATGGAAATATTTCTCCCGTCTGTCTGTGGGTGGTGTGCTCTGGAAATGCAATTTATTATGTATTTAAGGCAAACGTAATTGGGAAAGTTTATTGTCTGCAGAAGAAAAATCACAGTGACTCCCAGGTGTTTTGCAGCGCGCGCTGCCCAGGGAGAAGTCGGTTGGGGGATTTCACAATGGGATTGGTCACTGCCGTCTGGGGGCGGGGGCTCCGAGGACGGGGGCGGGGCCCGGCCAAGCCCGTGAGCTGCTCTCTCTCCCGCACAGCCAGGTTTGCCGAGCAGGCGTGCGCTCTGCTGACGTCCTCTAAGTTCGAAGCCTGCCACCGCGCCGTGAGCCCTCTGCCTTACGTGCAGAACTGCCGCTATGACGTCTGCTCCTGCTCCGACGGCAAAGACTGTCTCTGCAGCGCCGTGGCCAACTACGCCGCAGCCTGTGCCCGGAGAGGCCTGCACATCGGGTGGCGGGAGCCCAGCTTCTGTGGTGGGTGCCCTCCCTATCCGCCAGTTCCTGCACAGGCCAACCCCGCACAGTTCTTTTCGGATGCCCTGCGTGCGGCTCGTTCTTTTCTCGGCACTGTCTGCATTATTGCTTTCAGAACCGGGCCTAAGCGCATTTGGCAAGCACGGGTTGTGAGAACTGTTCATTGGCAGCCACTTTCTCCTCCCATCTCCAGCAGGACAGGCAGTGGGGCTGGCTCTCCCACAGGACAGTGTGATTACTCTGGCCTGTTCAGGGAGGGCGAGTTGCACCCCTTTACCTGAAGGTCTAGAACCCTGGAGTTCCCGCGAAGCAGAGATTTTATGTGGCTGCTGCCACCTAGTGTTCGATACATGTATGGCCAGGTTGAGGAATGAGTGCGTCCCAGATCCCAGTGGGTCTCTGTACTTTGGAGTGGGGAGTGCACCTACGTATCCTTTGCTTTTAACTCCAGGCAAGCCATCAGTGGGCTCCTGGTCCACATCTCTGGCATTAATAAAATTATGTAAACTTGAATGACATCATTGTCCCCAGCGAACTTTGGAGTCTCCCTCTGCCATGTTAGATTTCTGCCACCAGAGCTGGAATCTGCTCCACATGCAGGACCCTTGAACGGTTAGATTGTGCTCACTTCGTTGTTGGTGGTGCTGCACTGGGAACATGTGCCGAGTGCCCAGCATGGTCAGGCAATGCCGGTGGTGTACAGCATGAACCTACTTTCTCATTGAGGCATAGGTGGAAACTGCCTCCATACTAGGTGACGGTCACACTGAGTAAAAGGATAATTAGACTAAGGCAGAGGCAACCAAGGAAGGCTTTTTGAAGGTGGTGTACTTGTCCAGGCTTCTTGGACCAAGAAGTCACCATCTTGGCAGAAAAGAGGTGTTCCACAGGGGGATAGTTGTAGTGGTGCATGGAAACGAGAAGGATATTCTGGGAGGATGAGGTATCGTGAATATTCTGATTTTTAGGGAGAAGTAGATGTGCTTGGAGATGAAAATGCTTGTGGTCCTGGCAGAAGCAGGGAAATAGGAGCTATGAGAGATGGTGAAAAGATGGTGTATTTGAAGAGAAGCTTAGGTACAGGGCTTTAGAAGTGTCACTATTGGGGTCTGATGAGTCAACTTGTGTTTCAAGTCTTAGCAGTGTCCCAAAAAACAGGAGCAGAGACAGAGTGAGGATGAAAGGGACCACGTATATGCATGCTTGCAATCTTGCCTCCCTGTCCCTCTGGGTCGGGAATGCCAGAGTCACAGCCAGCAGCCAGAATAGCGAGTCTGAGGTCTTGCTGGAACTTGCCAGTGACTTCCCTGCCCTGTGGCTTTGAGCCTGTCATCTCCCCCTCCACACCTCATTTCCCTCATCGGGGTTTGCTGTTTAGAAGCTGGGCAAATAAGTGAGGAGGAAATGGCATGCTGTTCATGACTATGCTTTCGTTGTCCACCAGTCTTAGAAATTCTGCATTATCAGTGCACTACAGCATTTGAAGGATTTCCTAATCCAGGACGTTCTCCCAGATCACTGAGGGTTTATCAGCGCATTCTGTAATCTCACGAGAGCTGCTGTCCTTCATCTCCACTGAGAACAGAACAAGAGGGAACGGGCTAAGACTGTGGGAGCAGGGACTGAGAGTTGGAGGCAGAAAATGTAGGGGTGGTGGCAAGGAGTTTTCTGTCTCTATGGATTATGTGGAGGTGAACCGGAGAAGAGGCTGGCTAGACGGCCCTGGAGGCTTGAGCCCCAGGAGAGTGGGCAGGACTCCGGGGTTCCTGCCTCCATCCTGTACCTCATTTACGCCCTGAAAAATTAACGGAACTCCCTAAACCACTAAGTCCATCCTTAAGAAGAGTCCCCACCAACTGGGGACGCTCATGAAGCAAGGACTGATCATACAGCTACTGTGTGGGGTGGGTGAGGAGAAGCACACTTTTTTTTTTTTTTAACTGTTACTTGGCTACATTTCCTTTGGGAAGAAAAGAGCATTGGCTCTTTGTAGGTGGGGATCAAGTCACCTATTTCTGCAGCCCTGAGCCTAGCACAGCCCCTGGCATACAGTGGGTGCATGATAAACGTGTTAAACTGAGGTGTGCACTACTTCTTCTGGGGAAGAAGCCCAGCGGAGAAAGCCAGTTCTAGAGACATCTGTCAGAAAAAGCTCTTAGCTCAGCTGCTCCTTAATGGACAAATGAATGTGCCCTTAACATCATAGGTTCAATGGATTGAAAGAGAGGGCGTTTTTATTGCCCAACACACCCTGTTCTAAATACTCATCCACTGACCCAACCTCTGCTGGTTCAGAGAAAAGTCCATGTCTAATATGGTCACGGAGCCCCCTCCCTGCTCAGCTCCCCTCAAATATTAAACCCTGAGCAGGTGCAGGGGGGAAGCCTATGGGGGCTCCCTAGGTGTCCTCACGCCATGAGTGAGGTTTGTGCTCAGGGCTTTCTTTTACAGCTTTACCCAATGACACGTTCTACCATTTTGTTTCCACTGTGGACATGGAGTCTACAGAGAGGGCAAGGATTCTAATGGTCCCAGCAGGAGTGTGCTCTGACTGAGGCTGTCATTTCTTGGATAGGAGCTGATTAGCAACAAGAAAGCCTTTAGAAAGGGCAGAGTGCTTCCCACACCCCCCAGTAAAGGGTTTCCTCATCAGGGTGCTCATGGTATTGGCCATAATCCAGGGGTACCAGGTCTTCTTAGGCCCAGGCTTTGCTCTGGAATCCCCTTCCCATCTGGGGCTGTGAGCTGGGGCTGTGTTTTCTGAGTCCTCCTTATGATAAAACAGAAGTGAGCATTTGCCATGTGCTAGGCATTGCTCTGAACTTGTTCGCTCCTGTAACCTTCACAACAACCCAGGTGGGCATTAGTCTATTCTAGGGAGGAAACTGCTCAAGGTCACAGTGTAACTAATGGCAGAACCAAGGTTTGAACCCAGGAGTTTGGGAGACAGAGCTCATCGACTTCCCTGTGTTGCCGCTTTGGCACATGTCCTCTTGGGTCTTGTCTGTTGTGTTGTTCCTCTGTGGGAGGCCAAGCAGAGTGAGGGCGGGGAAGAGACAGCGCTGCCTACCTGGCTGGGGCAGGCACAAGGTGTCCCCTCACTTTGGTGGCTGTCCTCAAAAGCATGGCTCCTAAGGGACTGTTTCCTTTTATTTATTTTTATTTTTATTTTTTTAATGTTTTTTATTTATATTTGAGAGACAGAGAGAGACAGCGGGAGCAGGGGAGGGTCAGAGAGAGAGATACAGAATCCGAAACAGGCTCCAGGCTCTGAGCTAGCTGTCAGCACAGAACCTGACACGGGGCTTGAACCCACAAACCGCGAGATCATGACCTGAGCCGAAGCCGGACACTTAACCGACTGAGCCACCCACCTGCCTCAAGGGACTGTTTCCTTTTACAGCACAATGGTTATGAGCATGAGCTCTTGGGTCATGGAGAGCTGAGTTCAAATCCTGCCTCTGCTTCTTCCTGGGAAGCATGACCTTGACAAGTCACTTAGCTTATGTTTGAGTTTTCTTAAAAAGAGGGCTATGAGATCTAACTCAATGGGAGGCATAAAAGACATAGAAGCTGGTGAAGAACAGAATATTCAGTAGATGCTCAATTAATTATTGTCATCCCAGGAGAAATGCCCTTGCCTGCCATTCCCTGTTGTTTTTAATATTCACAGTGTCAAAATCCACCTGATTTCTACATGTCCCAGGCTTCAAGGAGTCAGAGGCCAAACCATGTGCATCCATTATTATCACAGGCATTTGTGAGCATGAAAATACAGTTTTGCTCCTAGTAGGGAAGGAAGGTAGTGACTGTACGGATATAATTGGGGCCACTGGTCCTAGAAAGGTAGTACTTGGCATCTGCATATTTCCACTGAGGCCTTCCTTCCCCTTGCCTCTCTCCCAGCGCTGAGCTGCCCACAGGGCCAGGTGTACCTGCAGTGCGGGACTCCCTGCAACATGACCTGCCGCTCCCTTTCGTACCCGGACGAGGACTGCAGTGAGGTCTGCCTGGAAGGCTGCTTCTGCCCCGCAGGGCTGTACCTGGATGAGAGGGGAGACTGTGTGCCCAAGGCCCAGTGCCCCTGTTACTATGATGGTGAGACCTTCCAGCCCGAAGACGTCTTCTCAGACCATCACACCATGTGGTAAGTGTAAGCAGCAGGACCTGGGACCTCGGGAATGGCAGGGCCCGAGAGGAAACTGGTCCTCCATTTCGGGGGCAGGAAACTGAGGAGCAGAGTGCCTTGCCCAGAGTTGCATGGCAAGTCAGAAGGAAAGCTAGGATCTCACCCAGCCCAGACGGCTTCCTTCCTTACGGCTCGCGGGAGGACTGCTTCGGCTTCATTGCCAACTCTCATGTTTGAGCCCCATTTCCTTGCAGTAGGTCCTAGTTTCTCTCTTCGAGAACAAAATGGGAGGACTCCCTGTCCCCTCCCCTGCAGCCTCCAGGCAGTGTTCCCAGACAGGGGCATTTGAGCAGCTTCGCCTCAGTGCTCTCCTGACTTGCTTCATGTACTTCCCTGAAAAATAGCTCCAATCACGCGTGCTTCTTGCGGCCCTTTGCCCAGGCCCTCTGTCCTGGTCTGTTTCAGCGGGTCTGTCACGGTCACAGGAGAAATCTGTAACACAATGTTTCTTGGGCAAACACTTCCCTGTAACCTGGTGCTGGCCTAGAGATTGGTAATCTGAAGGAGAACAAGACACAGTGTAGCCCCAAAGAAGCTGATGGTCTCCTAGGGAGACCAATTAAAATGTTGTGACTATGTAATATTTCAGACATAAAAGTAGAGAGAATAGTGTGAGGAGCCCTAAGACATCTGTCCCCAGCTTCAGTGATTATCAGCACTTTGCCATTTTTGTTTTGTCTATTCCCTCCTTTTTGGCTGGAATAAAGAAAATCTCAGATATTACATCATTTCATCTGAAAATATTTCAATATGTATTTCTAACAGATAAGCACTTTAAAAACCCAAAACCAGCCATAATACCATTATTAAAGTAAGCATTAACAATAATTCCTGATACGACCTAGTATTTCATTCATGTTAGCTTTTCTTGACTGGCTCAAAATGTCTTTTTATATAGAATTGGTTTGTTCAAATCAAAATCCACAAAAGGTCTGCACACTGCGTGTGGTATGAAGCTTTTCCTCCTCATTTAGTGAGATAAATTTGTGGTCTTCCCCATATCTTATGCCCAGAGCAGGTTGTTTATGCTTGGATTAAAATAATGGCTGTCATCAGACTTGGATTTCGGCAAAATGCGTCGTATCCCCCTCTGGACTATGACCTCCCCGAGAGTAGAGACTGTATTAGGCCCCGATTCCCAGCACACAACACACTTATGGCAGAAAATAGGTACAATCAGTGTTTACTGAGATGAAATAACTATCATGTTTGGTAGGCTCACCATTTCATAGACATAAAAATCTCTACTCATTCAGAAAAGGGCAGATTGTTTCCACCTGGGGGGAGCTGGAGAAGGCTGAGTGCAGGAGGTGGCTTTGGGTTTGAGGAGGATTCCAGCAGTGGGTGTGGGGTGGGCCTTTGGGCCCAAGGCCCAGGACTAAAACCCACAGGGAGTACTCACCAATCACCAAGGTAAGTCCTCTGGGGGAGCATATGTTGTATGAAGGGAAGATAAGCCTAGGGGGATGTTGGGAGTCTTTGAAAGATGGGGAGTGGGGCTTGAGCAGTAGGTAGTGAGGACCTCAGAGGTTTTGAAAGAGAGCAGATAGGGTCCGAGCATAGCTTTAGGGAGTGGGCTCTGGAAGCTGCATGGGGTGTGAAGACAGGGAGATCAGTTGTGGGAAGAAGTTGACACAGTCTGGTCAAAAGGTGCTAAGGCCCTGGGCCAGTACCAACAGTGGAGATGGAGCAAGGGATCAGAGGCCAGAGACCCCCGGAAGTAAACAGACGGGGGGATGTCCGTGGGGATGCGGTTGGCTGAAGATGGCTGCAGGGTTCTGAACTCAGTGCCTGGGAGTGCAGGAACAGCAAGAGGGCTCCGTGTGGGTAGAGGGAGGATCATGAATTTCGTCTTAGCCCAGATGGCTGAGTTGCTGAGAGTGTACATTGGTGAGTGAGGGGAGACAGTCGCTGGAGGGGGGGGTGTGGGAGTGAGAGGTGGAGGCTGGACAAGATTTGCGTGGAGGTGCCCTGTGTGGCCGTAGGAGTAACCGGGCCTGTGAAGGAAGAGGCTGGAGGAGCAGTTAAAGGGACCGAGACCAGAGATTGGGGGGATGTTCAGAGGGCCAGGGGAGCAGAAGGAGGATCCTATGAGAGAGGCCAAAGGAAAAAGGCCAGCAAAAAGGCACAGCCAAAGCCAGGCCATATGGTAGAGGTGAAGGAGCAGGAGAGTGACAACTGTTGGTCTGAGCATTGGGCCTTCACCCAGCGGTCGTTTCACTGTAGTTGTTTGGCTATGATTTTCAGGGTGTTTCTCTCTGGGACCTTAAAACAACACTGTTAGAAGGCAAGCATTACTTTTCTTCGTAAGGAATTCGAGGCTTAGAGAGATTATCACTTTCCCAAATCATCTCGCCAGTGATAGAACCCAGGGACTCTTGGACTCTTCATATTACTCAGAGAGTGGGCAAGCGAGGATCACTGGGGGCCATTTAGAAGACGACATATCATAAAAATAGTCGCCTGTGTTAGGGAAGGGGATGGGGATTGGAGGAGAGGAATAAAAGAATATTTTAAAAAACTATTGGATACTTTACACGAAGCCTTATGCTGGCTGCTGAGGAAATAATGAGCAAGACCAGCCATGGCTTCTGCCTCATTGATGTAGTCCAGTGACAGAGAGAGATGTTAGCCAAATAACTCCAGCACATGCAGAGTCACAAGTGTGGAAGGAAGAGAAGTATGTGATCTATGAATCCTTGAAATGGGCTAGAGAAGAGGTAGGAAGGGGTCAGATCGCCATCTTGGCTTCTCAAAGACTTCAAACTCAGCATGGAGTTTGGTCTGGAAGGCCATCTGAGGGATTTGGTCTCTTTCCTAAGGCGTTTTGAGAGGAAGCTACAAAGGAGTCCAAGCAGGGATGTGACATAATCAGATTTAGGTTTTGGAAAGACACTTGGGCTGCCAGGAGGAGTGTGTTTTGAAGAGTGGCAAGAATAGGTGCAGGGACATCAGTCAGGAGCTTCTGCCTTGTGCAGGTGACAGGTGTGGTGGCTCATGGTAGCAGAGGTAGAGAAGTGTATATGAACATTTAGGAGACAAGGTCCAGGAGCTTGGTGATGGTCAGACATGGGGGTTGGGGAGAAGGCAGTGTCAGGGCCGACCCCTTGTTTGCTGGTTTGTGAAACTGGACGTTTGGTGGCATCATACATTCAGTCAGAGCCCTGGAGGGGGACTGGCTTTGGGGGGGGCGAGGATCATGACTTTAGTTTTGGACATACTGAGTTTGAAGTCTTTGAGAAGCCAAGATGGCTATCATGTGGGACTTGCATACATGGATCTTGGGTTCAAAGGAGAGATCCCAGCTGCTGGTGTAAATTTGTGAGTCATCTCTATCATAGAAGTTGAGGGTGTGGATGGCAGCCTAGAATGAGAAGAGAGAGCCCAGGGTGCAGCCAGCAGAGGGGTGAGCCTGAAAGAGCAACTAGGAAAGTAGGTAGAAAACCAGGAGAGATTTGTTTCTTGTCCTAGAAGAACAGAGTAGTCACAGTGGTAAATAGTGTTGGAAGGGATCAGGTAAGGAAAGAACTGAAGATGTTGCATTGGGTATGGTGACATGGAGAGGGTTGGTGGCCTTAGTGGGCTGTGTTACAGATGAGTTATGGGACTGCCTTGACTTGGAGGGGGAGGGGGTGAGTGGGAGGTGAGGAAAAGGAGCCGGCAAGTGTAGCCGCTCTTGCAAAGCTAGGTTCTGACTTTCCCTTCTGCAGCTACTGTGAGGATGGCTTCATGCACTGTACCACAAGTGGAGCCCCAGGAAGCCTGCTGCCCGATACTTTCCTCACCAGCCCCCTGTCTCATCGCAGTGAGTACTGTCCCCCTCAAAGGGCTCTTTGTCTCGCAGCTGGGCTGCTCTGTCTGATGTGCGTGTGCATTCAGACACGTGTCAGGGTTGACACCATTTTTGTGTTCATGTGAGTGATTTTCAGGCCCTGACAGTGCCTTTGCATGAGTGCATCCAAATTATTGAGGCAGAAAGGAATTATCTGCCAGAGGGATTCAGTGAGACCTCTGTTTTGCCCATGGTGACCTTGACCCAGTGAGCAGCTGTAAGGTGGTCACCCTGATGGTGGTGAAGACCACCCTCCTTCATCGGTCTCTTTTTGCCCAGGGACATGCTTACAAGGATGTCTGTCTGTTTAGCTATCTGCCTATCTATCTATCTGTTTCATTTTATTTATTTTTCTTTCTCATGATAAGTGCACTCTCTTTAATCTCCAGCCTCCCCTCTGGTAACCATTCATTTGTTGTCTATAGTTAAGAGTCTGTTTCTTGGTTTATTTGTCTCATTTTTCTCCCCCTTTGCTCATTTGTTTCTTAAATTCCACATGTGAGTGAAATAATATTGCAGTTGTCTTTCCCTGACTGGCTTATTTTGCTTAGGATTGCACTCTCTAGCTCCATCCATGTCATTGCAAATGACAAGATTTCATTCTTTTTTATGGCTGAATAATGTTCCATTGGATACATATATATCACATCTTCTTTATTCATTCATCAATCCATGGACACTTGGGCTGCTTCTGTAGTTTGGCTATTATAAACAGTGCTACTTAAACATAGAGGTGCAGTATCCCTTTGAATTAGTGTTTTTTGCAGTTTTTGGGTAAATATCCAATAGTGTGATTCTTGGACCATAGGATAGTTCTATTTTTAGCTTTTTGAAGGACTGCCATACTGTTTTCCACAGTGGCTACACCAGTCTGCATTCCCATCAACAGTGCATGAGGGTTCTTTTTTCTCACTTCCTTGCCAACACTTATTGTTTCTTGTGTTGTGGGTTTTAGCCATTCTGACAGGTGTAAGGTGATAACTCTTTGTTTCGATTTGCATTTCCCTGATGATGAGTGATGTTGAGCATCTTTTCATGTGTCTGTTGGCCCTCTGTATGTCTTCTTTGGAGAAACGTCTTCTTTGCAGAATGTCTTCTGCCCATTTTTTAATTGGATTATTTTTTATATCAAGTTGTATCATTTCTTTATATATTTTGGATACTAACCCTTTATCAGATATGCCATTTGCAAATATCTTCTCCCATTCTATACATTGCCTTTTAGTTATGTTGATTGTTTCCTTCACTGTGCAGAAATTTTTTGTTTTGATGAAGTCCTTAGTTTAATTTTCGCTTTTATTTCCCTTGTCTCAGGAGATTTGTCTAGAAAAATGTTGCTACAGTTGATGTCAGCAAGATTACTGCTTGTGCTCTCTTCAAGGATTTTTATGGTTTCAGGTCTCACATATAGATCTTTAATGACAAGGATACCTGTTTAGAAAGCTTCTCAGATAGAGGTAAAAGAGAAGAATTTGGCTGTATTGTTCTCAGTTTAAAGGTCCTCTCATTTGTTACACTGTTGCAGGACAGGCACAGTAGGGAGAAGAGGCTGACCTAGCTTTGGTGGGACCATATTCATTTTTATGGATCAGGGAGAACTAACTGGCTTCCAGATGGATCCTTGCCTAGAAGGGACTGTCCCAGTAGGAGGGAGAGGGGTGCCATTAGGTAGATCAATGGGCTATTTTCAACATCCGGCTTGACCACCTCTCTCTGCCTTCTGCTTCCCTCAAGACCCCATCTCTCTAAGTGACTCAGATGTGTGCCATGCATTGGTTTTCCAGTTTGTCCTAGTGAGAAGTCAGGCTGCCTTGTATGACTGATTGGGGGAACATCTCTTAGCCTTGAGCTGGGACAAGATCCTAAGCATGTGGGTGGCTCACAAGCTGAAATCAAAACTTGTGACCTTGTCTTTCTTTTGCTGTTTAGGCTGCTATAACAAAATACCACACTGGGGTGCCAGGGTGGCTCAGTTGATCGGTTAAGCGGCTGACTTCAGCTCAGGTCATGATCTTGCAGTTCGTGGGTTTGAGCCCTATGTCAGGCTCTGTACTGACAGCTCAGGGCCTGGAGCCTGCTTCTGATTCTGTGTCTCCCTCTCTCTCTGATCCTCCCCCACTCAGTCTCTGTGTCTCTCTTTCTCTCTCTCATAAATAAATAAATATAAAAAAAATACCATAGACTAGGTGATTTAACTGTGAGAAATACAGAAATGTATTTATATATGGAGGCTGGAAGTCCAAGATTAGGGTGTCTGAAAGGTTAGGTGAAGGTTGCAGACTTCTCCTGTGTCCTCACAGGGCAAGAAGGGCTGGAAGCTTGGTGGGCTGTCTTCATCAGGGCAC
The DNA here is from genome assembly GCF_006229205.1 of Suricata suricatta. Lineage (NCBI taxonomy): Eukaryota > Metazoa > Chordata > Mammalia > Carnivora > Herpestidae > Suricata > Suricata suricatta. Next base: position 98,235,944 of record NC_043709.1, read on the forward strand.
TAATCCATTTGTTAGAGTTCTACCCTCATGGCCTCATCACTTCCCAAAGGGCTCATTTCCTATCATCACTACCTTTGGGGTCAACACATGAATTTGGTGGGGCTCATTCAGTCTTTAGCAGATCTCAGGGTCACTACATCATTCTCCCCTCTCTTTGGTGGTTGCTCATGTCCCCCTGCCTCTCTTGGCTCTTTTCTAGCTGATAGTCCCTGGAAGTGGTCATCTTTTATGAAGTCAGGAAGCTCCTAGAGTTTTGTATTATTTGGAAGAACTGTTTAACCTTTTAGGGTTTCAGTTTCCTAACAGAAGTTTCCATATAAATATCAGGCTGGGGGGCGCCAGGGTGGCTCAGTCAGTTAAGCTTCTGACTTTGGCTCAGGTCAGGATCTCACAGTTTGTGGGTTCATGCCCCATGTCAGGCTCTGTGCTGACAGCTCAGAGCCTGGATCCTGCTTTCGATTCTGTCTCCCTCTCTCTCTCTGCCCCTCCCCAGCTCATGCTCTGTCTTTCTCTCTCTCAAAAATAAATAAACATTAAAAAAAAAGGAAGGCTGAAACCTGTTCACAGGAGATAGCAAGTGCTCTATGAAGTAAGATAGAAATGCTGTGAAATGAAGGGTACCTGGGTGGCTCAGTTGATTAAGTGTCAGGCTCAGGTCATGATCTCATGGTTCGTGGGTTCAAGTACCATGTCAGGCTCTGTGCTGACGGCTAGGTTAGAGCTGGGAGCCTGCTTCGGATTCTGTGTCTCTTTCTCTCTTTGCCCTTTCTTTATTCATGCTCTGTCTGTCTCTCAAAAATAAAAAAAATTTAATGAAAAATTAAAAAAAAATGCTGTGAAATGCTTCTGGCTTTTTGAAAGAAAAGTGCTATATCACTCATCAGCTGTTATCATTTATTCAATCAGCCATTGATAACCCCAGACTGTTAGGAAATATGATACATCCTGAACAAAGCTTGTATCATGGAACATGGAGGCGGGAGGTGGGCAATCAACAAATAAGTAAAACAGACAGTATATCAGAGGACGGTATTGGAGGCGATCAGGTGAAGGCTGACAAAGCAGGCAGGGCCTAGAGGAGTGTTGAGGAACAGAGGGTAGCAGATTTCAATAGAGCAGCTGGGGTGGCTGGTAGCTTGGCAGAAAATGACATAGAAATCCTCCCCCCAAGGTTTTTGTGACTAAATTATCATTATCATTTTAGGAGTGGTCCACTTGGGACCCACAAAAGTTACTCTTTAGCACCCAAACACCGGCCCTATAAAGCTTAGGACTCGACATTTCTGCGGTGCATCCTGATTTAATGCAATCTGCTATGGCAGGTTCAAGGGGGATGAGGAACACGGGCCGTCATAGGGATGTGGAGAGCTGGAGAGATGCCTTCAGTGTAGGCAAAGGTCAGGGGCTCAGATGAGTAGATGAGGTGGCCATCTAGTTCCACTGGGGAACCAGGCTCAGGGCTACACCTGCTGGAGTCAGGTCATCCCAGGGAGGGGGTAGGTGGGTCTCTGGAAGTGAGTGGCTCTACCTGGGGGGACCAAAGACAGTGTGGAAGGTAGATCCATCCTTCATAAGTCACCTCTTTGGTTTTTCTACCTCCAAGGCAAAAGGAGCCTGTCCTGTCGGCCACCCATGGTCAAGTTGGTGTGCCCTGCTGACAACCCAAGGGCTGAAGGGCTTGAGTGTGCCAAGACCTGCCAGAACTATGACCTGCAATGCATGAGCATGGGCTGCGTGTCTGGCTGCCTCTGTCCCCCGGGCATGGTAAGCCACCACAGCCCCAGAGGTGGGCAGCCTGGCATTTCCCTGCAGGCGGGCATGCATGAGGTGGCTCTGGGGCAGAGAGAGGAAGAAACAGGAGCCAAACAAGAATGGTAATGGGGGCAGAAGTGGTGATGGGGGCAGGGGTGGGGGGAGAGTCTTCTGTGGCCAACTCAGCCGCCAAAGTCTGGAAGAGAGATGGTGGGAAAGCGTCTGGAGTCCATTCTGATGAGATCTGACACAAACACAGGAACTTAGGGCACAGAGGTGCCGGAGGAAGTGAAGCAAGTATTTCCAGAAAGTCCTTACAAGTGAAAACAGGCATTTCCCCTGGAATTTTCCCAAGGGTTACATTCTACTTATTCAGAGGAGAGGGCACACATGTATTTGCATGTGATTTGCGTATGCATGCATAACTTTCTATTGCAAGAAAAGATGTTGATGTTGCTACCACTTCAACAGCAAGGACCAGCTCAACTCCCTTCCCCTCACTGAGCCTTGTTTTCCTCATCTGTCAAGTGGGTCATAAGGTCTTGGCCAGCCCTTGACATTCCATGATTCTGGGGCTGGGGCTTCAAACACACAGCCTGTGGCCAGCAGTTCCTTGGATGCCTTGCAGAGTCCAAGGCATGATGGTTCGCAACCACCTGGCTCTACAGCACCGCTGGAGCGGTGGTGTGAGTGCGCCAGGCTCCTCACCTCCTTCCCGAGTCCCTTCGTCAGCCACATAGTATAAGCATATCCCAGCAGTCCCCCGTCCGCGGCTTCATTTTCCAACGTCTCAGTTACCCACAGTCAGCTGTGGTCCAGAAGCAGATGCTCTTCCTCCTGACGTCTCGTCACGAGGTCAATATCAGCCTCATGCTTGGACTCATGACTGTGGACACAGAGCCTGTGTCATTCACCTTACTGCATCTCCTCCCGTAGGTATCTTATCATTTCACGTCATCACAAGTAGAAGGGTGAGTGAGCACAGTACAGTAAGCTGCTCAGAGAGCTCACATTCAGGGAGCTTTTATTACAGTACATTGTTATGATTGTTCTATTTATTGTTGTTAATCTCTTACTGTGCCTGATTTAGGTATGTGTGTATAGGGACAAAGCAGTATAGGTGGGGCACTCCAGTGCCGCTGGAGCAGTGGCGTGTGATTTTAAGCACCCCCTGGGGGTCTTGAGATACATCCCTGTGGATAAGGAGGGAGTGTTGTAAGCCTATGTTGTTCTTGCCACCCTGAAAGAAGGAACTTCTGGGTGCTTCTCTTCCAAAAGCATCAGATCTTCTTGCTTTCCCTGACTCCAGTGCCCCTTACCCAAAGTGAACAGTGTCTGGCTGGGGCAAGAGTGCGGAGGCCAAAGTGGGAGGGGGCTTGCTGGCTCTCATATGGCTGTAAAAGGCCTCAATGATGGCCAGGCCTTGGCTTGAAGGTCAGGATCCTGGGCCATGGGAGATGCCAATGTTCTGTAGAGGCAACGGGGACCCATCACTGGTAGGCTGTGCCCTGGGGTGTGTGCAGGCAGATGATTTGTCTCCTTTCCCTCCAGCCCTCTTCCAAGACAGAGAGACTAGTTGTTCCCTCCCCCCTGGGTGTCCCCCTCTGCCTCAGCCTCTGATGATTCTGAACTGTCTTCTCTAATGCGGGAGCTGGAGATTGGCCGGGGAGCATCTCCAACCTGGATGGTCTTGTTTGGTGCCTTTGCAGAAGGTGGCTATTCAAGGAGGGGAAACTCAGAGCTGGATAGGGATGAGAAATAGGCCAGGGGACAGGAAGCTTCTGTATTATGCTCTTTTTACCCCGAAGGATTCTCATTTTGATTGTCCCTTCACTGTACCTGGAGAGGAAATTCTCCAGACATCCGAGAAGGCTCTGGCATCAGTCAGGGGACACTGTCAGCATCAGAGACTCTTTTAAATGAACCTTTTGTTTTTTACAATGAAAACAGTGCAGATCATCTGAGATAATAAGCACAGTACTTGCGTTATGGTCCCAGATTCCCAGTGGAGAGCAAGACCTCAAGTTCAGGATGTGGACACACGGTCAGGAGCTCGTTGGCACTCCCGAGGCCACTGGCATGTGCTCTGAGGACAGTCTTTGCATATCTGTCACATAAGGAGGTGACCGTAACCTTAACCACAAAGGAGTTTAAACTCAAAAGCTCAGAGTGTAAGAGATTGGGTTATTTTCACAACTGCTTCATTACGATGCCAACGAAGGTGCAAATCATTGAGGCCAGATTCTGCAGAGCAGCAAAGTCCGTGATTTATGAAGTGCGTAGCGTGCTGACATGACACATGTTCCTGGCTTCGACACAAAGACAAAGGAGCTGGCAACACCCTGTTTGGGCCCGTGTGATGGTGTAGACATCCTACCCGGGGGTGTTTCTCTGTGTGGCCTGTCCCAGTGGGAATGGTGAGGATGTGGTGTGTGACTGAGGGTTTGGGGAAAGAGGTCGGGGATTCTACATTCTGGGGACTTGAAAGACAGTGGGGGGTGGGGGTGGGGTGAAAAAGTAGCTCTTTGCTGGGGGCAGATCGATGGGAGTAGACAGAGCACCCAAGTAGGAACAAAGCAGAGGGTCGAACCCTCTGTTTGGGCTTCACTCGCCCTTGGGTGCGCGCTCATTCTGTCTCTGAGCCTCAGTCGTCTCATCTGTGACAAGCACACGTAATTCCTGTTTGCCTTCATCACACATTGGCTGTAGGCCCAAAGGGGTTGTCGGTGAAAGTGCTATAGAATTGTAGGGATAGCTTTAATTCTTTTTGGAAATAACCGAGGCTCAGTCTCAGAGACTCTGCTCACACTCACCTTCTCCTGTCCACAGGAGAGATCCATGAAGGACCTGTTTTCTTTTTTTTCTTTTTTAAACATTTTCATTTATTTTTGAGAGACAGAGAGAGACAGAGCATGAGCAGGGGAGGGGCAGAGAAAGAGAGAGAGACACAGAATCTGATGCAGGATCCCATCTCTGAGCTGTTAGCACACAGCCTGACACGGGGCTCAAACTCACGAACTATGAGATCATGACCTGAGCCAAAGTTGGACGCTTAACTGACTGAGCCACCCAGGTGTCCCAGAAGGGCCTGTTTTCTTAAAATTTCCATCTGTTCAAACCAAATCTTTTGTAAATACAATAGGAAAGAATGGTCATAAAAAAGAAACAAAAGTAGTGACATGCAAAATATGAGCTCGCCCTCCACAGCCGTAATGTATCGCTCAATTGCTGTATGGTTTTTCCGAGCACCTACCGGTCTGTGTGCTTGCATCATCACAGACCGGCACTGGCCCACGGACCGTGCTTTGAGAAGCACTGCTGTGGGTTCAAGATTGCCTCTCCCCTTACAGGGCATCACTCAGCATCCACTGTAAGGCCAGCACCAACTGTCTAAAAATGTTGGGAACAGGTTGGGAGTCCCCCTCTTTGTAGTCTGTTTCAGCCTTGGCACCTGCCTAGAGCCAGGTTTTCTGGGCCATTTTACCAGCCCTGCCACTGCTACAAATGTCTCCTTGCATGGAACAAAGTGTGTGTGTGTGTGTGGGGGGGGTGCTTTTGATAAGTGGTCAATGCCCTGGAAAATGGTCTGGAAAGGGCATTGGATTGGAGTCCCATACTTCCAGGTGTGAATCCTGGCTCCTGAGATTTACTCAGCTGTAAAACTGGGTTAGAAGGGCTGTTGGGAGGATTGGGGGTGACAATGATGGGGACATGGAAGTTGCTTAGTAAACGGTAGCTTAATGACCACTGTTAGATGTTCGTGGAGGAAAACCGTGAATCCTATTATGAACAGAGATATGCTGTAGAAAATAAGCACACACTGGGGGCAATTCTAAGACTTCTGTAGCCACATCCAGAGGCCCACTAGATCAGTAAAATAAGGATGTTGCTCTAGAAAAATTCCCATCTTTTTCTTTAGTTCAGAAATTCTGGAGAGAACTTCTTGCCTTTGTTAGAATGTTACCCACTGTCACCACAAGGTGGCGGCAGAGCACAACCCACTGCCCAGATCCCTCAGTCCAGCCCCATATCACCCAGTAGTAGAGCGAGGAGGAACTCTACCGCCCCACCCCCTCCATAACACAGGAGTCTGAGAAAAGATAGGAATCTTTCAAGGCTACATGGTTATACAGTGGAAATTCTCGTCTTCTGAGTCCTAGAGGGGACTCCTTCAGCCCTACTTGCCCTTCCCTCCCGCGAGGTGGTCCTGGTGCCTAGTTCTGCTACTAGGAAACCTCGTGGCAGCTGGGAAGCACGTTCATTTCCCTAGTCCTTTGCTGCCTGGTTTTGTCACTGGCCCAATAAGAAAGGTAGAGCTTGGGCTCTGGGGCCCGTTCAGGGTGAGCCTCACATGTGGGCACTGTAAACCCTATGAGATGTCATTTTAAAAGGCCCACGAAAGCCATTCTGTCTCAAAAATATCTCCTGCCCTTATGTGACTTGTCACCTAATTAGGCTTACTATGTATGATAAGCATGAATTCATTCTGGTTAACAAGCACTAGTTTTAGAAAAGCATATGGCCTTGTAAGTCCTCATAGGAAGCCATTCTCACACCTTAATATGAATTATTTAATCAGATTCTTTCCTCCTAGCCAAACATCTAGTTGAAATCAGCTGTGCTGATATGGGGGTTTTAATGGGGGTGGGGAGAAGAAAAAAGAGATAATTGGAAGACAAAAAGAAAAGATTTTGGAGAATGGGTCAATATGGTGTTCATGTATGGGGGTTGGGTCAGGAAAGATGGGGCCATTTCAGAGAAGAGTGACAAAAATCAATTTTTTTCTTTTTTTAATGTTTTTTTAAAATTTATTTTTGAGAGACAGAGTGAGCAGGGGAGGGTCAGAGAGAGAGGGAGATACAGAATCTGAAGCAGGCTTCAGGCTCTGAGCTAGTTGTCAGCCCAAAGCCTGACGTGGGGCTTGAACCCATGAACTGTGAGATCATGACCTGAGCCCAAGTGGGACGCTTAACCGACTGAGCCACCCAGGCACCCCAAAATCAATTTTTTTCTACTTCATAATTTTTGTTAGGGCTGACCAAGACCTAGTACCACGTTTTTGGCATGAGCCATACTTACGCAGGATGTCCCAAGTTGATAGATAGTGACAACGATTTCTGCCTGTTTGCTTCTGAAGTTTTGGAAGGCCACTGTCAACTTTATCTTATTATCCTTCTGGTGTCCCAGAGGGATGAACACTAGGCAGAGATGGTTCTCTTCATTAAAAATTTTTTTAATGTATATTCATTTTTGAAAGACAGAGGTGAGTAGGGAAGGGGCAGAGAGAGAGGGAGACACAGAATCTGAAGCAGGCTCTAGGCTCTGAGCTGTCAGCGCAGAGCCCGATGTGGGGCTCGAACCCACGGACTGTGAGATCGTGAACTGAGCCGAAGTTGGATGCTGAATCGACTGAGCCACCCAGGTGCCCTGATTCTCTTCATTTTAAACATGATGGTCACGTGAGTTTCCACAAAGTCTAGTTAGGGACCGCTATCCTGGCTTACCCTACGTGTCTGAGCAGTCCTCACCTTGGTCTTGTACATCCACTGCATTGTGCCTTTATCTCTATCTCTAGGGATTTCTTTAATGCTTTCAGGCTCTCTGGGTGTTTTTGGCTGGGCTGGTGTTATTTGATCTCCACTCGAAAGTTGTAGCCTGTACTGAGGTGTGGCCTGAGAACCCTCTCCTTTCCTTTTAAGGTTATGTTTTGTCCTTTCTCCAGCTGTGACTTATGGGTCTAACCGCATAGCCCTGTTGTCTTTATAGCGGTCCCCATCCAGTCTGAAGGTCCTATTTTAATTCTGTAGTCTGTCAGGAAGTCAAGGTGGAGAGGAGCCATATGGCCTTGTCTGTGGAAGCGCAGAAGGAGGAAGGGGCAGCCGTGGCTTTATCTCATGACCAAGCTGTGATTTGAATTTATGTCCATTGGAGGAGGGCTGGGACTCACCTCTGGGCCAGGGGAGGGGCTACCTAAGCCGTAGGGGTGCAGGACTTTTTGTCAATGGGCTGAATGTCCTGGAGAGAGTTAGAAGCATCCAGCATGCAGACCAAGAGGTGAGGGAGCCCTCCAGCCAGCCTGCTCAAAGGTGAGGGGGCAGTGCGCATTCTGCTGAGGTGAGGTGGGGTGAGCAGGGCTCTGCTTCCTGGAATCCGTCCCTGTGCATCCTCAACATTTTGTCTTACACTCGTTTCCAGTAAGGAGGCTTACTGCCTGGTGTCTATCAGCTGTAGGTGTGAGTGGTGGAGAGCACGGCAAGCTTCCCCAGCAGATGTGTGGGTCTTTCTTAAAGTAGCCATTAGGTGGCAGGCCTCGGACTTAAGTTAAAACTGATGAGGCTTGGAGGGGGGAATGTGGAAATGAACCGTAACTGTGACTTTTTCTGAAGACTGTGGTAGAGGGACATTTGTCACCCCTCCCTGAGCCTACCCCTCCCTGATCTTCCCTACTAGATGCTAAGTTCCTTGTCTCCCAGTAACAGGGCATGGCTGGCCTGCCTCTTCCTCATTCTCCGTGCTCCCACCTCCCCCTTCACTTAGGTATTAAGGACTCGGGGTTGGATGAAGATGGTAGTTAATTGGAGGTTCTTCTTCTGATACCATTCACGCGCGCGCACACACACACACACACACACACACACACACACACACTACTTTAGCCTATAGTCCCTGACATGAAAGCTCTTTGTTTAGGCCAAGACTCCCCTGTTCCCAGGGCTTTGTCCAGTTCCAAGCCCTGGTAAGTCAGGCTTGCCCGGGGAGTGACTGGAACTCATGAGTCCTGAGCCATGCAGACCAGGAACTTCTCACCCCTAAGGTAGCCCTGGAACCAATGTGCCGTGGTCCCTTCACCTGAGGGTGACCCAGGGCTCCTTTAGATCACCCACAGCCCATGCCAGAGCACACGTCCATGGCTGCCTCATGGGGCTGGGACCGAGCATATCTGTGTGCTAGGGTCAGAGTAGGTTTGGAGGGCTCCTCCTGAGCCCACGGGGGCCAGTGGGTCTTAGTTCTTTCTTCCCTCCGGTCCCTACAGGCCTGAGGAGCACAACATGCTCACATGGTACTTTCTTACTGGGTGGAGGGCATAGAAACAGAGCATACCCCATGGAGGGTGCATCAGAATCCCAGGGGAATGGGCGAGGAGCAGGTATGCGGGGTTTGAACAGCCCCTAGACTCTGGCTTTGGTCCATCCTTGCCTGTGGCCAGTATGCAGCCTTCATCCCCAGAGTATTAAATGCATTTAAGTTTTATTAAATATGTTTCCCATCTTTTTCACTGTCAACATAATATATGCTTCTTGATGAACATTTGGAAAAAAATTTAAAAACCAAAAAAGAAAACAAAACTCTCCTATTTTTCTGTCTCAGGCTTCTATCTGGATGGAACTTCTGTATTTCCTTCTCGTCTTTTTTTGACATTTTTTGGATATGTGTATGTATGTGTATATATATGTATATATATTATATATATAGGGATTTATGTATATACAACCTTTCTCTGTTTAAAAATTAATAGCGTCAGAATTTCTCACATCATTTAAGAGTTTTCCAAAGGGCCATTTTAATACCATTACCTGGGGATTCCTTAGTGGAGTTAATAATTTTCCTATTGTTGAACACTTGGTTGTTGCCATTTTTTGCAACGATAAATGATTCTATATTAACCTTTGTCCATAAGTCTGTTTCGTTTGGAGAAATCCTCTGTGTGGTGGAGTTACTGGGTCTAAGGAGATGCACATCTGAAGGCTTCTGCCACATGTTACTGAAGAGTCTTCGCCACGGTCCCAGCGGGGTGTGAGGGCAGAGGGTGGCCGGAGTGTCTTCAGCGGAGCTAGGGGATCAGTGTGGACGGGGGCCCGTGTTTGCAAGCCCCAGCCTGGGCGTGGGTGCTCTGGACTGGCCTGTGGCCAAGGCCATCTGCCCAGCAGGGCTTTACATCACCCATTAGGGCTCTTAAGACATTTGGATTCCTTTCCCTCAGGTCCGGCATGAAAACAGATGTGTGGCCCTGGAAAGGTGTCCTTGCTTCCACCAAGGCAGAGAATACGCCCCAGGAGAAATGGTGAAAATTGACTGCAACACTTGGTGAGGTCCTGAGACAGGCTTTCTTGGGGCTTGAGCCTTTGGGGCGGGGTGAGTGGGAGTGGAGATGCAGTGGCTGACATGACCACAGGACTCTGGCACTTGCCTCTGGCACCCTGTAAGAACATGGTTATTCTTTTCCTTTTCTCTGTGTCTGTTTCTCGAACTATAAAGTGGGGGAGAATCTTCATCCTTTCCTGTGCTCACCCTGCAGAGACACTCTCCTGGAGAGTAGTGTTTCCAGAAGGACTTTGGCTCATGACTTTGGCCATGGCGTGTGTGACCAAGCTGCCAAAAGGCATGGGGCAAATACTGCCCCCTAAGCATTCTGCAAGTGTGCTTGGAATGGCTGGTTCTTCTTCCTCTCCGTGCCCGCCCTTCGCTAGCCCTTTGCTCTGCTCCCTCACCCTGCCTGTGACATCTGGGTTCTGCACAGCTTTAGGGGAAGGCCCCTGGGAACAGAGGCAGGAAGGGCTGGGACGGGAAGGCTCTTAGCTGTCTTTGGGGCCTGAGGTCTGAGCTTACCACCTCTGATGCACAGAGTGGGCTCTCTGATGTCAGCTCTGGTCACAGGGTGGTGGTGGGGGATGGGGTGTTGTGGTAGTGGGCAAATCACTGTAGATTTAAACATAGCTCTCTACACACGAAACCTCTTCTGGCAGAAGTTCATGGTTGATCACTCTTTTCCCAACTCAGAACTTTTCTGCTGTTGGGTCTTTTTCTCCCCATTAGTGTCAGAGGGTTCTCAATGTCAGTGTCTCTGTCCTGTGGAGACCCTGTGGCCACTCTCTGGCATCCTGCAGGAGGATGAACTTCCGCAGATCCATAGCAGGTGGTCTATCCAGAGCATCTGGGCTTTGTCCCCTGGCTGCCCAGTCACCTCGGATGACCTGTTTCCTTCTTCCCTCACATTCCCCCTTGAAGCAGGAGAGCAGGGTGGCCTTCCCTCTCTCCCCCTTGGCCCTGTGCTCTAAAAATGTGCTCTAAAAGTTTATGGGGCGCCTGGCTGGCTCAGTTAGAAAAGCACGTGACTCTTGATCTTGGGGTTGTGAGTGCGAGCCCCACATTGGGCATGAAGCCGACTTTAAAGAAATGTGACAGTGATGACTGCAAACTGTCCTTCCCCATCCCCTCCCCACAAGCAGCCGGTTCTCCACTTCTAGAGACTTCCTAGAGGACTGGGTGGCACCTCAGAGCAATCTGCATTCCTTCATCATCTCTCGTTCCCCAGGCCCAGAAGGGCCCCTCACACCGCAGTACCCAGTGGTCATCCTGGCCATTTCTATTCCTAGTGTCTGTCGGGACCGGAAGTGGAATTGCACGGACCATGTGTGTGACGCCACGTGCTCTGCCATCGGCATGGCACACTACCTCACCTTCGACGGGCTCAAATATCTGTTCCCTGGAGAGTGCCAGTACGTTCTGGTGCAGGTGAGAGCGAGGGTGGGCAGGCCTGCTGTCTGTCTCTCGGAGGGGCTGGGAGGCTGCCCTTTGGGGGTCCCCAGATCAGATTCTGCTGTTCTGTCTGTATAAACAGCTCTGGGCCTGGTTTCTACTGGAGCAGTTTTGCAGCCCCTAAAAGAGGTGCCTGAAACTCAAAGCCATGGTCCATCTTCCTTCAGCTTACGTGGAGACTTACAAGAATAGGGCCGAAGCTCATTTGTTGATGGGGAGTGGTGTGAGGGCAAGGCTGCCACGTTAGCACCAAAATGGAATTAGAAAAACGCATCTGTTCCTTTTGGCAGATACAGCCTCAACCAGGATGCACAGTGGGGAGGGCTGTCTCCCAGGCTGGACTGAGCCCCCCTCCCCCTCCCTGCTAGTGCCCTGGGGAGCGGCCCAGGACAGGGGGGTGGATGGAATGATCCCTGGAGTTGGCCTGATGATCCTATTGCCTTCTCTACCATTTCCATTTCTAAACTAGTGCAATTCAGAAGGGCGTCACAGAAAAGTCGTACTGCCCAGGAAATCCTAGGTGGTGAGTGAGGGCACCGGCCCCTCTGCCTCCCTCTCCCCACTGTATGGATTCCTGTAAACTTCTTTTGCTGGTTGACACAAAAGTGAGCAAGCAAGGAGGTATGAGTGCTTTTCTCATGAGGGATGATACAGCATGACTCTGTGAGGCTTTAAACAAATGCAGTCTCACTGTCTCCATTCTTGGGAGGAGGAGTAGGGACTTGGCCTGGTTGGAAGGGAGGACCGCAACCCGTAGGAGCCTCAGCCCCAGACAGAGAGCTGCAGGGCCTCGTGAGCCAGGCAGTGAGGGTGCCTGCAGAGTATGCTGGGAGAGGAGCAGAGCCAGCAGCAGCACTGAGCGGCTGTGCACAGAGCATGCTGGGAGTGAGCAGTGGCACCAATACGGGAGCCTCTGCTCCCCCCATGTCCCAGGCTGGCCCAGAGAGGCATGCAGCATGCTGGGAAGACAGGCAGGGCATGCACACGATGACATGGGTTTATGCCACTTAGGAACCTGGGGTGTTTTCCCTCCCTTCCCAGAACTTTCCTACAGATCACATATGGCGGCCCATCTTTTGATTATCTGCCTCCCAATCTTGGTAGCAAAAGATGAGGTGACACCAGCTCTGGGCTTCAACCACCCAGTCAGTACCAAACATGCGCATCCAGAAAACACTACTAGATGGATTCCGTGCAATGAGAAGCAGCTGGTCAGATCTGCTGCGACCCGGCTTTCTCTGCCGAGGCAGAGCTCTCCTAAGCGGGTCTGTTTCAGTGTCCCTTTCAAATTGTCCCCCTTTGTGGGCTGCTTGTCTTCCTTCACAGCCAGTTCTGTTGTCTCCTTCTGATACTTTGTCCCAGATCCTCCCCTTTCTCCCCTCTTCCTCTGGGAGGTATCAAGACTTAACTCTTTTTTAGCAAAATCTCAACTGGTGACAAGAACCGTTTACAAGGCACCTGTACCTTTGTTCCCTCTTTTGTCCTTCACCATCCCATTGACTCAGCACAGCCTCACTGAATCTAACAGTCCCCATCAAGTTGGCTGATACTGTTTTAGAGGGGCCGATTATATGTGTGCATGTGTGTGTGTGTGGGTGTGTGTGCGTGCGTGGGGGTGTCAGAGAGGTAAGTGACTTGTTCGTGTATCCAAAAATTGTCAGAAGCAAGGCTTGCACCTAGTTTTTCTGTATTTTTTTCTCCCACCATACCACAGCAACAGCCACCATGGGGAGGTATTTGCTAGAAATGTGTCCCCTTTTCATTAATTTTCTACGCAGTTGGTCAGCAAGGACCAGCACCCCGTCATCCTCTTTTCCCAGCCAGAGGTGGTAGCTTAGTGTCCATGAAGCTGTGTCAGATGACCTTTAGTTACATTTCTGGGTTGGCAGTCCAGAGGGATTCAACCAGAATTTAGAGCCACAAAGCTCCATGTGGTCAAACTGTCGTAGTTAGCTGGGTGAGACTAAGCCCTGACAGGTCTAGGTAGGAGTATTTAGGCTGATGTGGTCAGCAAAGCATGCCACATGCCATTTCTCCCTCTCCCCTCTCTCCCTCTCCCTTCCTCTCTACCTTGTGCTCACTGACTCTGGCTCACAGGTAATGGCTGAAGATGACACACCTGTCCCTTCTCCCCGCAATGTCATTCTCTCTCCCTCTCTCTGTTTCATTCCCTCTCTCTCTGTCTTACACACATATGCATGGACATGGTAACCTCCTTTAACACATACCCTTCAATGGTCTGAGATGCTGAGATGCCAATATTCTGATCTGGGGAGAGGTAGCAGAGATAATATTTCTCTCCTGGCACCCCCTTTCCCCAGGATTACTGTGGCAGTAACCCTGGGACCTTCCGGATCTTGGTGGCAAATGAGGGGTGCAGCTACCCCTCAGTGAAATGCAAGAAGCGGGTCACCATCCTGGTGGAAGGAGGCGAGATTGAACTGTTCGATGGGGAGGTGAGTGCCGGCCTCAGACCCTCCACCCTCGCACCTCACACATGTTAGGAGCATGCATCCAGTGCTGTTTAGAACTTGGGTGATGGAGACTGTACAGTGAGCATGAGGCCGTATCATCTGGCCTTCACTTATTCTATGAGAAGAACACGTTGCCCATGACTATGGATAACATGATCCCATTTTAGTAAAATAAAGTGCAGAGATGTGAGTGGACATAAATGTGTAACTGTATTCACAGAAGTATAGAAAGAATCAGTGCTTACCTCTGGAGGGTGGGGTGGAGATTGGAGGGCAGGAGGCCTTTCTCTTTCATATATATGTATGGGTGTATATATATTTATGAAATATATAGATAAGAATATATATACATCTCACATATACACACATGTATATATATTATGTACAAAGGCACACACATATATTGCTGTATAACATATGTGCCTGTGCACACATGTAATATATATACATAAATATGCATACCTATGTCATACACATATACATAATATATACATATATATGCATATATACACATATTTATCAGACATATATGATATATGTGGGTATCATTACTACACAATACATACACACATATAATATATATGCACATATGTATATGTATATATTATATACACATATCTATCCTGTATGCACCTATACACACAAATATATAGACATATTTATACCACTTAAACATTTATTTTGGGAAGTAATGATGTTTTGGGGATTTTTACTTTATTTTTTCAGTCCTTTTTAGATAAAATCTTATCAAAAGAGCTCAAAAGAGAAATGAACAGATTCAGTCCTTGTATACTAAGAGTTTATGAAGTGGTTCTCAGAAGAGTACAGAAGAACCACCTAGCATCTGGTTTAAGATCCTGATCCTGGGGTCCATGCTGAGATTCTCATAGGTTTGAATGGGACCCCAGAATCTGCATCTGGAGCGCCAGGTAGCCTGGAGACCACAGTTTTGCTTCTGTTGGTCTGAACGTCTTATACTAGGGAGACGAGGACCTGGGCTCAAACCTGACTTGGTATCTTCATTGTATTCCCTGGTCTTAGCCCACTAGCTCTGTACCTGTATGTCACCAGGAGAGAACCTTTGCAAAGGGTGACAGGTGCTTAGCAATGACTTCAGTTTTATGAATTAGTCAGCCAGACATGCTGAAATGGGCTCTGAGGGTTCAGCACTGGCCGAATTCTGCCAAGTCTAGGGTTCAGGTTAGAGTCCTTCTGGAAACTGAAGTCCAGGATTCCTGCCACCATCACTGAGCTTCTCAGCCTCTTTGTTCTCTGTCAGCTCTGACTCCTGCTGACAGAGACTCTGGGGAGTGGGAAAGGGGGGAAGGAAAGGAAAGAGTCTAGTGTTCATTTATATAAACAGCTTTTTAAATGAATTGCCTAGAGACATTTAAAATCTTTGCCATGTTAAAACCTGTTTAGGAAACCTCGTGCGTTTCATGATCAAGTATCAAAAAATTCCTTATGTGAGCTGATGGATATCTTCTACTAGTAGGTTTCATTGTATTTTTGATCTCATAATTATGATTCTGATGCTATCTCTGCTGTGATTCCTTAGTCATAGTATTCTTGGCCAGTGATAGGCAAGACCAGCACAGAAAAGTCCAGGCAGGGTGTGGGCCCCAAAGGGACACGTTCTGACCAGGTGGGGCAAATGACTTGTGGTTCTGGAGACAGGCAGGGGTGTGGGGTAGAGGGAGGAACTCCCCTTCACTCTCCCTCTTCTCATGCTTTGTCATGCTTCAGGTGATTGTGAAGAAGGCCATGAAGGATGAGACTCACTTTGAGGTGGTGGAGTCTGGTCAGTACATCATTCTGCTGCTGGGCAAGGCACTCTCTGTGATCTGGGACCACCGCCTGAGCATCTCTGTGGCTCTGAAGCAGACATACCAGGTAAGTGGCTCTTTTCTGCTGCTGCTTTATCTTGTTTGGAACTTGATGTTTGCACCTTATTTAGCTTTCTGAGCAGTAGCCCACTGCCCCTGCCCACCGTTGTAGGGGAACGTGGCTGGTCATCTAGTCTGGCCTCTTTTCCCATACAATTAAGACCATGGATTCAAGGTGTAGAGTCAGCCTTGGCTGTTTCTGGAAATCAGCTGTATGTAGGAAGGACTGTGGCTGGCCCCCAACCCAGAAAACTGTTCCGTGACTGGCCTTGCTAGGCATGCAGTTTTTATCCCCAAAAGAAGGAAGTGAAAGATCTGGCAATAGCTTTCCTTAAGATTTATTTTCTTTTTTTAAAAAAATATTTTAAATATTTATTTATTAGAGACAGAGAATCTGAAGCAGGCTCCAGACTCTGAGCTGTCAGCACAGAGCCCAACATGGGGCCCAAAACCATGAACCGTGAGCCACAGTTGGATGCCCAACCAACTGAGCAACCCAGGAGCCCCATGACAGGGCTCTAAATATGTTGTAAGAATATAACACTTTCTTTTCCAGGCTAGTTCTAGTTCCTTACATATAGTAGTCTTTATGTGATCCTTTCCATTCACTCAGCGATGATAAGTGAACCCAGAGACAAATTAGATATTATGTCAACCCTGGTGGCATTTGATATACATTTGATATACAGCAGAATCCTGGACAGGCTGCAATTGTCCAGACAATGGGCTTGCATTACACTGCCCACAGTAGAATAGGACTAGAATATTCCTTCTTCGGACCTGTACACTCTCATTGATGACATGTTGATCCGGCTCCTCTCTCTGCTCAGCCCATTGCTGGGGGGAGTGAAGGTTTATACTGGAGCTACCAGGACCGAGCCTGCCTAATTTCCACCTCTGCCCTTGGTGGACGGTAGGACATGGGCAGGTTGCCTCTCTGTGAATGGCCTCTGTTTAACTTGAAGATGGGGTACATGAGGAAGCCTGGGAAAACCGTGCAAGGGCAAGGCTTTGCTCATTACCCTGGTCTGCTTCTGGGTCTCCATCTCTGTCCCTCTCCCAGCCCCCCCTTCCTCTAACGAACCTGCCTTCTTTGCTGCCAGGAACTTTCCTTTCCCCAAGTCAGAAAGTTTGCTCCAAGGTTTACCGTGCTCATGATCTTATCTTGTCTGTTAGGAGAAAGTGTGTGGCCTATGTGGGAATTTTGATGGCATCCAGAACAATGACTTCACCACCAGCAGCCTCCAAGCGGAAGAAGACGCTGTGGACTTTGGGAATTCCTGGAAAGTGAAC
Source organism: Suricata suricatta (assembly GCF_006229205.1). Classification (NCBI taxonomy): domain Eukaryota; kingdom Metazoa; phylum Chordata; class Mammalia; order Carnivora; family Herpestidae; genus Suricata; species Suricata suricatta. The sequence goes on from NC_043709.1 coordinate 98,252,886, forward strand.
CCACAGTGTGCCGACACTGAGAAAGTATGTCTGTCTGGGGTCTTGGTGTGGACTGAACCCAAGACACATGCTTCCTCGAACCTTCCCATCAGTTTTATGGGGGTTGGAGAGTGGGGGTGGAGGATGGGGTGGTATGAACTGCAGTGGAGGCATGGTCCCAGAAGAGGGTCTCTTGGATCCTTCTGGACTGACTGTGTCCTCTTGCCCTGTTCCCCAGGTACCACTGGACTTGTCCCCTGCCACCTGTCACAACAACATCATGAAGCAGACGATGGTGGATTCCTCCTGCAGGATCCTCACCAGTGATATTTTCCAGGACTGCAACAGGCTGGTGAGGGCCGTGGGGTAAATGGAGGCAGAAGACTGCTAAGGGTTGTCCCAGTGGCTCTGGCACTTGGAGTGTGGTGTGGACACCACCTTGGAGGCTTCGAATTGGTTTCTATCAAGTCACCTCTTTACTCCCTTTCTCAGCTTCAGGCTGGGAAACAGAAAGCATAAAGGACAGTGTATGAAGAGAGCAATGCCTAGTGAATCATTTTTCTTCTTCGCAAGGCGGAGCTCTTCTGGGCACCTGACAATCCTTCTCTTTCAGCTTCAGTTTAGAGCTTGTTCCCCCACAGATTACCTTGTCCCTAACACTAGAGCCAGGAATTTCACCTTTCTGTCCCTGCCATGTGCTTGACCTGAGCAACCTCTGCCCTCACAAAAACTTTAGTCCTGGGTTCTTGTCCGACGGACACTCTTTTCTGGTCTATACTGTAGGGATTTCAAGCCCTCTTTTTATGACTTCTTTTTGGGTATTTATCTCATATGGTGACAGGCAATTCCCCAAAGTTCAATTTGTTTTCTCTTTGTCTCTGTATGAGTGTATATGCACATGTATGTTGGTGTCTGTATGGGTACACGTATATATGTATATGTGCATGCACACAGCCACATAGGAGTGACTTTTAGTCCCTGAGGATACTCTGGAGAGTACCTAGGGTTGCCTGGTTGGGTGGAAACCCTGGGCATTTGGGTTGGAGGAAGGGAGATAGTGAGGCAGCCTGGGGGATCATGATTGTTGGAATGTCTTGGAAGCAATGGAGCACTTAATGTCTGAATTCATTCCTACCACAGCTACCCTGGAAAAGGCCAGTGTGTGCAGTAGTGTGTGTGTGGAGGGGGGGCAGGGAAGGTGAGAAGGGGTTACTGAGGTCGAATGTGGTGGTGAGTGGGGAGGCTTGGGGGATGGAGTCCAGAGGGCCCAGACCAGTCTATGGTCCAGCAGAATGGCCCCATAGCACCTCAGTGAGGCGACGTGAGCGGACCTGATATGTTTCCTCCTTCATTCTGCTGATTGAGGCAAGGGAAGGAGGCAGCCAGCATGTATGTCTGGTTGTGTTTATGGGGAAACAGCTAACACCTGTGAGGTTGGGTGTGGGTTATGGGGATGGCTGGCTGGCTGAGCAGGTAGGTGGGAAGATGGATGGAAGAGAATCTTCTGAAACATTCGAAGGCATATCACATCCTATGAAATGCCAGCAACACTCCTCTATTCAGCTTTTCTTGTTAGAATCCAGATTAGGGCCTGGAATTATTATGTCTTTGTACCCACTCCCTGTTAGGGCCACTGACCAGCATTTCTCCTTCTACTCTGGAGCCCCCATTGCCCTACTCTGACCACCAGAATATTCTCCCCCAGACCAAGAGCCAGGGTTCCTAAGTTCTGCCCAGGCCGAGGCCACCCTGAGGCTTCCTTGCAGGTGGACCCTGACCCATTCCTGGATGTCTGCATCTATGACACTTGCTCCTGTGAGTCCATTGGGGACTGTGCCTGCTTCTGTGACACCATTGCTGCCTACGCCCATGTGTGTGCCCAGCACGGCAAGGTGGTGGCCTGGAGGACAGCCACGTTGTGTCGTGAGTCCTGATGTCCCTTGTGATCTCAGACACCCTTCCTCACCCCTCATGGATCTAGACTTTAAGACCTGAAAGTGGGGTGTGGGCGGACTCCTTTGTGAGAGTCATTTGAGCATCCGACTCTTGATTTCAGCTCAGGTCACGAACTTGCTGTTTGTGGGATTGAGCCCCATGTCGGGCTCTGTGCTGACAGCGAGGGAGCCTGTTTGGGATTCTATCTCTCTCTCTCTCTTTGTCCCCCCGACCCCAACATAAATAAATTAACTTAAAAAAAAAAGACATTGATGTGAGTGAAGAGGGGCAGGGGATAGTGATTGAAGACATTAATATGTAGATAAATTCCAGAAAAGGGAGAAGATGGAACAGTGATATAGAGAAGAAGGAAGTCAATATTTTAATTAAATTCAATATCTTTAATAGATGCTATTATATTTGCCAATGTGAGTGATCAACAAACACATACATTATTTATAGAGAGTCTTCCTTGGGTGGGAGCAGCCGATTGTTTTTATATGGAGAACAGATTCAAAACCATTAGGTTTCTGGCTTAGGTGCTTTGAAACCTGGGCAGCCTCTAGTACTGGTGACTCCCACGCTGCTCAGTTCCCCACTGGCATTGTCACCTCCCCCAGGGCCATCACCAGCATGGGTCTCACCACCATCTCTTTGGGGTCTCGGTACTGTCCCGTCTTCTTGGGTGGCACAGGGTGCCTGCTCGTGTTCTATCTACACAGCCCAGAGCTGCGAGGAGAGGAACCTCCGTGAGAACGGGTATGAGTGTGAGTGGCGCTATAACAGCTGTGCCCCGGCCTGTCCCATCACGTGCCAGCACCCTGAGCCACTGGCATGCCCTGTGCAGTGTGTGGAAGGCTGCCATGCACATTGCCCTCCTGGTAAGGCACCTGCCGCTGGGTCTGGAGGGCTGGGGGGCAGGGTGGGGCTGTCAGGAAAGGTGCCCTGTCCTGTTTTTACCACCTGGGTTCTGCTTCTGGATGCCTTTTCATCCAAGCCAGGCCGGCTATGATTTTTGTCAAGTTCAGCTCCTTATACCGTGCTTGTGTCTGCCTATTTATGGGCTTACCATTGAGAGCACTTTCTGCTAGAACTTTCTGGAATGATGGGAAAGCTCTGTGGAAAGGTGGCTCCTGTGTCTGAGAAATTGAAATTTCAATTTTATTTAGTGTCAGTTTACATTGAAATGTAACTAGTCGCCTGTGGTTACTGGTTACTCTATTGGATAGCACAGATTTACAGTAATCAATTATATTCTTTGGTGGAGTGAAAACAGCCTTGGAGATAAGATTTCATTCGTCCTGAGGCTCAGGTTGTGGTGAGTTAGGGGGAAGGAATGCCCCCTCCCAGTCTTGCAGAGGGATACATTGAGGCCCAAAGAAGGAGAGTTGCTTTCTAAGTGGTGAGGTGGCCCTTGAGGGGGCGGGCGGAGCTAGCTGCTGGGCAGGCCCCTTTAGCGAGTCTTCTCGTGGGGAAGGTGAGAGTTTTCTTCCTAACGGGGGGTTTGTCATGCAGGGAAAATCCTGGATGAGCTTTTGCAGACCTGCATCAACCCTGAAGACTGTCCTGTGTGTGAGATGGCTGGTCGTCGCTTGGCCTCAGGAAAGAAAATCACCTTGAACCCCGATGACCCTGAGCACTGCCAGATTTGGTAAAACAGATCCCCTGGTATTTGAAGTAATGGTCTCTGGGGCCTATTAAGAGATGTAGGTTTCGGGAAGAATTTTCTGTGTGAGTTGAGAAGTTGAGTGTTTGTTTTGTTTTATTTCTAGAGTTTACTTCTCTCTCTTCTAAGGATAGAGTACGTTGCTTCCCCAGAAAACACTTCTGGAGAGACTGAAGTAGTTTTGTCTGAAGTAGTCTTTTCTCTTCTGGAAGGATATAGTCTTTCACTTAGAATTAAGCCCATTGACCCAATGAAAGGAGGGACATGGAGACTCAGAGCACAGTGAAATGAGGCTTTAGTCACCATGGCAAGAGCAGGTGTCTGATGGACAGGCACACCCAAGCAGTTACAGCAGACAATTTACCTCTTGGCAGGAAGTCCCTCCCCTGGTTCTTCATTGGCTGAATACTAGAGGTTACTGTATTGCCTCCATGTACATTCTCTGAGGTGACACAGAGACTTTCAGTCCCTCCTGCCTTATTTTCTTTGGCGCATGGCCATTGCAAAACCTGTGGAAATAAGCCCAAGAAATGGAGAGGGGAAAGAACCAGGAAGTGAAGTGTCTAAGGGTTTGGGACTCCATTGTGGTGGGGGGTTCACACATATTTCCAATAGGTTGTAAACGTACCGTTAACTAGACAGCCCAGCTTTTATTTGGTACTTTTGAAAATGAATCATCTCTCCTATTTCTCACATTACTGTCCCTGGAGGTCACATCTAGTCCCCAGACCCCTCAGTGTGACATAGATACCTTGAGACCCCAGCCAAGGTCCCAGGATGGGGTATTTGTAATTGGGAGGGAAGACACTCATCACTGCACCCTGAGCTCTCACTTGCATTACCTCTGGGAACTGGCCCTTGGGGAGGTGAGAAGGAGTCCTCAGGGTGAGCTCTGAGCTTTCTGAAGCTCTGCTCCCAAGTAGGGGACATGTGTTCAGATGTTGATGTATTTAACACCACGACCTGACACTGATAGAACCGTATGGGAACTTGAACTTGAGAACTTAAATTTTCTGGGGAAGGGCTGTGGCCATAGCTGCCAGAATCAGACCCCACCACCACCATCTGTACAAACAAGTGGAACACTGCCCGGGGTGAGTTTTCAAGCAGACACAGGAAACTAGAGAGTATGTCACTCATGCATTGTTAACCAAAGATTGAAGCAATAAATTGTGTGGGCCACGGGGGAAGTAAGAATTAACTTCCCCGTAAAATCCTGCCTGCCCACCTTCCCCATGTGGAAACGGAGACCGTAAGGAATGAAGAAGGGGGAGAAGCCGATACTGACTTGAGGTTCTGAGCCACACAGGTGTGAGAGTTTAGAGCCCTTTCCAAGCTTCCCATGGAAAGGGACAGCTACCAGGGTACACACTGTGGCTTCAGACAGCTGTGGGCAGCAATTCCAAAATCGGCTGGGGACATTGTGTGGGAGGCAAGCCATAAGAGACACTGCTCAGGGCTCAGGGCACTGCTGCCTCTCAGCTTTACTAGGAGTGCTGAAGGCAGGTTGCCTCAAAGGGAGAGAGTACAAATAGGGGATGGTTCCAACCTCTATGGGTGTCCACCAGGGGGCAGCTTGATTTCACTTGTAGTCTGGCATACTTTGCCATTTCTAGGACATTGGTGAAAAGTGACCAGAAGGATCTCAAAACTTGGTTTGGTAGGGCAGGAATTTGTGTGAGGGAAAGTGCTTTGCTATAGACTCAGAGTATGTGCTTGGGGCTGGGTGCAGGACCCAGCTTCTCCCAGACATGCTCACCACATGGCCACTGGAGGAATGAATGAACAAGCCACTGTCTTTTCCCCTAACATCTTGGACATTCCCAACTTTGTTCTGGGACAAAGTTGGAATTTAGAGTCTTTATTCATCTTTCCAAAATGTTTTTACTCTACTTTTTTTTCTCTTTTTCTTAAGGCCCAGCCTTTTCTTTAAAAAAATTTTTTTATGTCTTTATTTTATTTTGAGAAAGAGACAGAGACTGAGTGAGTGAGAGGCAGAGAGAGAGGGAGACACAGACTCTGAAGAAGGCTCCAGGCTCTGAGCTGTCAGCACAGAGCCCAACAAGGGGCTTGAACCCATAGGCTGTGAGACCATGACCTGAGCCGAAGTCAGATGCTCAACCGACTGAGCCACCCAGGTGCCCCAAGGCCTAACCTATTATACAAAATTCATGCAGCTTAAATCATCACAATAAATACCATAAAGCATTTATCTTCAATAGGACCTTTACAAGTCTTGGTCAGCATCAATCTTTTAGAACAATATTTATCTTTGGAGACACTTGGAAGGTTTGGTTTATAATTAAATATTTATGTTACTAGAGATGTAGGTTGAAAAGACATCAACTTTGAATGGCAGTGTGGATAGACTAGAAGCAAGAAAGGTTCTTCCTCGGGTGCTATGATAGATTAAAGCTTTGGCTTCTAGAATAAAGGGAGGCCTAGTGATGCATGGATAGGGGTGCTATTCGGAGACGTATGTTAAAAAATGCTGCATCACCTAGGTGGGGAGTGATTCATGGGAGCTCAGCTCAGGGAGGCCAGGCAGGCAGTTTTATAGGAATATACGTAAGATGGTTCCACATAGGCCGAGAAGTGTCCAGAGGTTTTTCCTGAACCATTCCTGGTTTTTTCTCTCTACTGTAGTCATTGCAATGGTGTCAATCTCACCTGTGAGGCCTGCAGGGAGCCTGGAGGCATAGTGGTGCCCCCCACTGAAGGCCCGGTCGGAACCACCACCCCATACATGGAGGACACCCCGGAGCCACCCCTCCACAGCTTCTATTGCAGCAAGCTCCTGGACCTGGTTTTCCTGCTAGACGGCTCCTCCAAGCTATCCGAGGCCGAGTTCGAAGTGCTGAAGGGGTTTGTGGTGGGCATGATGGAGCGTCTGCACATCTCCCAGAAGCGGATCCGTGTGGCTGTGGTGGAGTACCACGACGGCTCCCATGCCTACATCCAGCTCAGGGACCGGAAGCGACCCTCAGAGCTGCGGCGCATCACCAGCCAGGTGAAGTACCCGGGCAGCGAGGTGGCCTCCACCAGCGAAGTCTTGAAGTACACGCTGTATCAGATCTTTGGCAAGATCGATCGCCCCGAAGCATCCCGCATTGCCCTGCTCCTGATGGCCAGCCAGGAGCCCCCAAGGCTGGCCCGAAATTTGAACCGCTACGTGCAGGGCCTGAAGAAGAAGAAAGTCATCTTGATCCCAGTGGGCATTGGGCCCCATGCCAACTTCAAGCAGATCCGCAACATTGAGAAGCAGGCCCCCGAGAACAAGGCCTTTGAACTCAGTGGTGTGGATGAGCTGGAGCAGCGAAGGGACGAGATTATCAACTACCTCTGTGACCTTGCCCCTGAACCACCTGCCCCTACCCGGCACCCTCCTATGCTACCAGTCACTGTGGGTCCTGAGCTCTTGGGGGTTTCATCACCAGGACCCAAAAGAAAGTCCATGGTTCTGGACGTGGCGTTTGTGCTGGAAGGGTCCGATAAAATTGGTGAGGCCAACTTTAACAAGAGCAGGGAATTCATGGAGGAGGTGATTCGGCGCATGGACGTGGGCCAGGATGGCATCCACATCACAGTGCTGCAGTACTCGTACATGGTGGCCGTGGAGTATACCTTCAGGGAGGCCCAGTCCAAGGGCGATGTCCTGCAGCAGGTGCGGGAGATCCGATACCAGGGCGGCAATAGGACCAACACCGGACTGGCCCTGCAGTACCTGTCTGAACACAGCTTCTCGGCCAGCCAGGGGGACCGGGAGCAGGCACCTAACCTGGTCTACATGGTCACTGGAAACCCTGCTTCTGATGAGATCAAGCGGATGCCTGGGGACATCCAGGTGGTACCCATTGGAGTGGGCCCTCATGCCGACGTGCAGGAGCTGGAGCGGCTCGGCTGGCCCAATGCCCCCATCCTCATCCAGGACTTTGATGTGCTTCCCCGGGAGGCTCCTGATTTGGTGCTGCAGAGGTGTTGCTCCGGAGAGGGGCTGCAGATCCCCACACTCCCCCCCACCCCAGGTATGTGGGCACCTGGCCTGGTGAGAGGGCTGCTGAGGGCTGGTGGGGATGCAGTTCTTGGGTACTAATCCTACTTCCCTGCTCTGTGTCTTCAGTCAAACCCTCGCCTTTAGAGTACCCTTGTTTCCTTACCTCCCAGCCAGGGAGATGTGTCTGCGATCCTTTGCGGGGAAGGATCTTTTCTTATTTAGTGTGCTTATAAATTCAAAGGTTATACAAGGCTATTGTTAAAACCATTCGTGTTACACTATTAGTGAAACACTAACACCAGAATAAATAACTTCCTTTTAATGTCTCTTGATTCTCACACTTGTTGTAAGAGCCTTTGTTTCTTTTTTTTTTAACCAGAGCCATAGGTTTGTTTAAGCTACTGAGGAGGACAGTAATAGCATCATCTGATCAAGTCTCAGAATGGTTTTCAGGCCAGAGGTTGTTTCTGTGCTGTGATCATGACTCTGTGCCCAAATGTTAGCATGTGTACTTGTCGTTTAGATTGGAATACCTTGTAGCACGTTCACCAGTCCCAAGACCTGAGAGCATACAAGTCGCCCTCCAGCCCCATGCTGCCACTCCATTTCCTTTGGCCATCTCCCTGTTACTCTTCAATATTTTGCTCAATTCTAGAAGAGTTGCAGCCTCTAGTTACTGAGGGAGGAGCTGCCTCTTGCTCTCATTTATAGGCATTTAAACCACCTTTCAGTGGATTTGGAGTTTTCCCAACGTCTCCAGACCTGGGGTACTCATGGTCCCCCTACACTCCTTCCCAGCCCATGTTACCATCGTGCAGGACCAGTGGACGCACCCTCCCCTTCATGGTGCTGCATGGCAGGCAACATCTAGCGTGACCTTGGATGCCATGTCTGTTGCTATGGGCCTGGTGTGCTCACCTGGGTGCCCACCCTCCTGGTATCTTTGCAGATTGCAGCCAGCCCCTGGATGTGGTCCTCCTCCTGGATGGCTCCTCCAGCTTGCCAGCTTCTTATTTTGATGAAATGAAGAGTTTCGCCAAGGCTTTCATTTCAAAAGCCAACATAGGTGAGGGATGCACCTGATGGAGAGGCTTGGGAAGGAGCTCTTTCTGGGGCTCCACCTGGTCCAGAGCGCAAGTCCCACATTCTCTTTCCTGTTAGGGCCTCGCCTCACTCAGGTGTCAGTGCTGCAGTATGGAAGCATCACCACCACCGATGTGCAGTGGAATTTGGCTTATGAGAAAGTCCATTTGCTGAGCCTCGTGGACCTCATGCAGCAGGAAGGAGGCCCCAACCAAATTGGTAACCTGGTGCTGTGGGCTGGGAGGCAGGAGTTTCATCTGGTCTTAATTCTTGGCATATGTAACTAAGTGACCTTGGCCAGTCACTTTGCTCATTGGGTTAGTTTCCTTCCCTGTACTGTGTGGGCCGTGATGCTATTCTGGATCTCACGTGTGTATGTCTCTGAATCCTTCTGTTTGGATGACCTAAGGATCTGCCATGAGACAGGATGCCCAGCATTTCCTACTGTGAGGACTGACTAGGTGTGGACTGTTCTTCATTCTCAGGGGATGCTTTGGGCTTTGCTGTGCGATATGTCACCTCAGAATTCCATGGTGCCAGACCTGAAGCCTCAAAGGTGGTGGTCATCCTGGTCATGGATGTCTCCACGGATTCGGTGGATGCTGCGGCCGATGCCGCCAGATCTAACCGTAAGTGTCCAGTGTGTAATCCCGACTCTCCTGACCTGCTAGAGGATGGCCTGATGGTGTGAATGCTTAATAGCCACCCATGGTCTGGTTCCAAACAGCAGGAAGTGGCCCAATCCCTGTGTTACTTAGAAACCAAACACTAATAAATATGCATTTGTCCTTCATTTGTCTGCATGTTTTCAGCTGTTACCTTTAATGCCTCCCTTTGTGTCCAGGGCTGGGGCTGGGTCAGACCTCCACACCTTTCCTTTTTGAAGTGGTGTGGATGGGGTGCCTGGGTGGCTCAGTTGGTTGAGTGTCCAGCTTCAGCTCAGGTCATGATCTCACGATTCATGGGTTCAAGCCCCACATCAGGTTCTGTGCTGACAGCTCAGAGCCTGGAGTCTGCTTCGGATTCTGTGTCTTCCTCTCTCTCTGACCCTCCCCTACTCATGCTGTCTCTTTCTCTCAAAAGTACATAAAACATTTAAAAAAATTGAAGCGGCATGGTGTCCTTGCTCTGTCTCCACTCTTACCACCTCACCCTGTCTGAGGCCAGAGTGACTCATTATGGGGTGGTGGGGGCCATCAGATCTTCACATGTGCTGAGCCCTCTTCTAGTACCCACCTACTGGGTTTGGGGTGCTTAATCGGACAAGAGGAAGGGTGCTGCTTTAGGACGGGGACAGATGCAGTCATGAGCCAGCCTTGGTGCTGCATGAGAGCCTAGGCTGTGAAGAGCAACAGAACATGAGCCAGGGCAGGTGGTGTCATGCCCAGGGAGGGCTGGGTGACTAGAGTGATGTTAAGTCCTCCCATGGCCACCAGGAGACTTGTTCGTCCTTCAGAGCCCTGCTCTGGAGTTGTCTTTGCTCTGATGTCTTCCTAAGAGAGTTATTCACTCCCTTTTCTGTATCACATCCCAAACAACTCAAAATGCACAAATCGCTCTGTGTTTGTTTGTTACATATCTGTTTCTTGCACAACTGGGGGTCTTTGAAGGCAAGGGCAACATCTTACTTTTGTGTCATCTGTGCATGATGCACAAAATAGGTGGCCATTTAATATTTGTTGAGTGAATCAAGGGGGCATGTTTATGAATGTTATTCTTTTAGGGAAAAGGATCCCCAAAGGGAAAGGATATACATTTGGATGATACAATGAGATGACAAGAACTGAAAAGTTGCTGGTAGAAAATCAGCTCTAACCTGAAACAAATTGCAAATACCTAGAACTTTCTGGAGAATTGAATTGGAGAATTTCATAATGGAGATTTTTCTTCTTTAGAATCAAGAATCCAAAGACAGACTTTCATCTGAAGGGAAGCAGTTGCAGTCTGGGGGAAACAGAGATGCTCTAGGGCAAGTCATTTAACTGTTCAGAGCCTCAGTTTCTCATCTGTTAATGGGCACATATGTACCCCAGGCTCAGGCCCATGACATTTCTTCTTCTCTTCTTACACTCACCCCCTGGGTGGTCTCATTCAGCATCCTGAGTCTAAATCCATTTATACACCACTGGCTTCAAAATTCCTATTGCCAGCCTGGATCTCTTGCCTCAACTCCATCCACACATTCTAATGAGAGACTCAACATAAACCGAATTCACATCCAAATCTCCTTCTGTAGTCTTTCCTGCCTTAGAAAATGGCAGGCCCAGCCTTCCCACTGCTCTGGTCAAAAACCTCAGCATCCATGATTCCTCTTTTTCTCTCATACTGCTGTCCAATCTATCCACAAACTATGGCCCTGTCTTCAAAATATACTGGGAATCCTGCCATGCATACTATATCCACCACAGCCACCCTTGTGTCCCATCTGAATTATTGTAATAGACTTATTTTTTGAAGTTTATTTATTTATTTTGAGAGAGAGAGAGAGAGAGAGAGAGAGAGAGAGAAGGATAGAGAGAATCCCAACCAGGTTCCATGCTGTCAGCAGAGCTGATGTAGGGCTCAATCCCAGGAACCATGAGATGATGACCTGAGCTGTGCTGAAATCTAGAAGCTCTTTACAGGTGTTGGGGATAGGTTCAGGTCAGTCAATTTTGGGCCCATTTGACCAAAGAATGTTGACACAGACTCTTTCTTATTCCTCTACTAATCCTAGGAGTGACAGTGATCCCCATTGGAATTGGGGATCGGTATGACGAGGCCCAGCTGAGGATCCTGGCAGGCCCAAAGGCCAGCTCCAAGATGGTGAAGCTCCAGCGAATCGAAGACCTCCCCACCCTGGTCACCCTAGGAAATTCCTTCTTCCACAAGCTGTGCTCTGGTAAGTCCCATAATGCCTTTCATACCCCCTCAAAAGGAAAACCCCATTCTAGAGACCCGAAAGTGTCCATGCACAAGATCTGGCCTTGACTGAAGATTTTTACATAGACCAGGGCCTTTAAATTTCTGCTCATAGAAAGTTTGTACTACAAACATCCAAGGAGCTACCAGTAAGTTCTTTATGTAAAGCCCTCCTTCCATCCTAACTGTCCATCAAGAATTTTGCAGAGACAACCCATGCTTACTGGTACAGAGTGATCTTGGACAAAGAAGTGGGAGACAGAAGCAGGGAACCCCAGCATCCTGCAGACTATGGTCTTCTTCCCCAGGCCCTATGTTCATTCACCCTCAGCATGAGTATTTAGGGCCTTATAAAAACAATAACATAAAAGCTAATATCAAAGTCCCATAGTTTAAATTGACTTAGGTTAGAATTTTTTACCATATATGATTTTTTTACCTGATTTTATTTATTTTCCTAATGTGATCAGCTGTGAGTCAAAGCCTACTAGAGTTATTGCCCTTTCCTGCTGGAAGATAGTTCTCCTGGAAGGACCCTTAAAGGTCTCTCAAATTTTTGGGATCTTGCCTCATTTCTTCCCCCTTCTCTCAGTAGGCACTGATCTACATATGAAATGGGAGAAGGAGAATCTGACCTTGAGAAGCTTCAAGCCCTATAGGGACTGGGGGGTTCTTACCGTTGTTATCACCATAGTTACTGAGAACCACAGAGCATGCCCAAAGAACCACAGGGTGACCACCTCTTAACCTGGTGGACCTGCATGCTAACGGTCAAACCCGCTCAGCCTCTTTTTGCAGAGTGAAGTCCCCTTCTGGGACTAGCCTAGGGGCCAATCAGACTTCATGAATGGCCCCTTCTGTGGGATGGGAGTGGGAACTCAGCTCTTAATTGTGTCTGTTTCAGGGTTTGTTGGAGTTTGCATGGATGAGGAAGGAAATGAGAAGAGAGTGAGTTCCTTTCAGCTGACTTTGAAAGGAAGATAAGAAATGAGTATTTGGGATGCTTATTCCCCTGTTTCCTCCTTCAGTCTTGGTCCGGTTCTCTCTCTTAGTACTATATCCTGCTTTTGTGCATGTGTATGGCTGTGTGGGGAGGTTCCACCCATAAATCTTGTGTTCTGCATCCTTGCTGCTTGGGCCCATGTCCAAGTCCTAGTCTCTGTGTCCCCAGAGGGGGTCAGTTGCCCAGTTGATGGGCTCAGTGCAGGACTGGCTCATCCTGCACCTGCATCGATCTGCTTCTTTCTTCTGTAGCCTGGAGACACCTGGATCTTGCCAGACCAGTGCCACACTGTTACTTGCCTGCCAGATGGCCAGACCTTGCTGAAGAGTCATCGAGTCAACTGTGACCGGGGCCCAAGGCCGTCATGCCCCAACAGCCAGTCCCCTCTCAGGGTGGAGGAGACCTGTGGCTGCCGCTGGACCTGCCCATGTGAGTTCGATGCTTCACCAGCCTGGATGGTGGTACAGGAGCAGAGCTTTTAGCACAGCTGTGCAGAGAGGTAGACCAGAAGCCCTCTCCTGCCTCACTGCATGCAGAGTGCTACTTTCACCCATGTTCCCTCCCTCTAGTGTCCTTTGGATATATTTTCATTAACTCCCAGGGATCATTGTTCTGTGTCTTTGGAAAGCACCTCCCCTGATAAAGCATAACCAGAAGGAAGAATTCATCTTCTGAGGTCATTTCTCAACTTGGCTGTTGGCAAGTCAGTCATTAGAAGTCTGTGCTGTAGACGTGGAACAGTAGAATGATGTCCCCCAGAAAATTCTCCACTCACACCTAGAGCTGGATGGGAGTTGGGTGCTGTGGCACATCATCACAGTGGTCTGGTTTATGAGGAGGACATAGTGACCTCCATCCTGTGCAGGCCTGTGGAGGGCATTCATCCCTGGGGGTCGGTTAGCCCCCTGCCTCATGGTTGGGAGAAATGGCTGGCATATAGTTACTATGTTAAACAGACAAAACCAGTGGGATAAAACCAAAACTGTATTTTATTCCTCAGCCTCCCTTGACAGTTTATTTAGTAGGATAAATTATCTCCCTGGACTGGATAAGAATGCTACCAGACCTGTGTCATTTCTGTTTAATCATAAAGAGTTCTATGGTTACCTTAAGTTATAAAACAAAGGCTCACCTTGGTAATTAGGTGTCCAATCCTGTGTAATAACCAAAACTTTAAACTTGAGTTATAGTTAAAACAGCTCCCTACTCCCAGTTTGTGCTGCCTGCACCCCAGAAAGGGGTGTGTTCTGCCTCTCCCTCAGCTTAGGACTGGGGCAGGGCAGATAAAAGGGGGTTCAGAAGGTTCTCCTGTAACCGGTGCTTCTGTGAGAGGGCTCTGCACTCTCTAGCCTAGTGGGTGTTTAGGCAACCGCTTTTCCTTGTCAGCTCTCAGAGGCTTCCCTGTTCTATTCCTCTGATAATCTTGGGGTACAGAAGGAGTCTGTATCCTTGGGCTGGCTGCTGCTTCTTCTTGTCAAGCTTCTGGTTTTGGGGTCCTTCTGACCCTACAGTAGAAGGTCTCTTAGACAGGATCACTTTTAGAACAGTGCCAGGCTGTCATTTCTTGTGTAGGTGCTATCTCTGGCCCCCAGTGGAGTGCGCCTGTTTACCCAAACAGTAGCAAGCCCTCTCTTCTGTCTGGCCTCCTCTGGGCAATGGTAATAGCTTCTCTCTTTTACATTCTTCAGGCTAAGTTTCAGACACTGGTCCAGGGTCCCCGTAACTGTGTGGCACACAAACCCATCTCTGGGAGTGGCCTCTTGAAAGTCCTGTTCACAAGGCTTGGTTGTTCCTATTGGGGCACCTGGGGGTGTGACACTTACAATACAATAGGAGCTCTGTGCAAACAAATGTCTTCTTAAATCTTGTCCCTCAATACCCTTCTTGATTCCTTTTATAACCTTGACTCTTTATACTCTCTTTTATCAGAAGCAATAGACTAGATCTGGGCTATGTTTTTAAACATAAAAACACTTAAAAATAAAAAAACATTTAAAACTTTCTATTTTGGATAATTTCAGATTTACAAAAACAGCTGTACAAGTTGTACGAAGAATTCCTCAGTATCTTCACCCAGATTGGTGTATCTTATATAATCACAGTATAATGATCAAAATCAGAAATTAACATCCATAATGTACACCTATAAACATCTTACTCAGTTTTAGTCAGTTGTCCCACTAATGTCCTTTGTTCAGATGTAGGATTCAATCCAGAATCCCACATGACAGTAAGTCGTCATGTCTCTGTCGTCTCCTTCAATCTGCAACAGATCCTTAGTATGTCTTTGATGTTTACGACCTTGACCTTTTTGAAGAGTTCCAGCTAGTAATTTTGTAGAATGTCCCTCAATTTGGGTTAGATTCAGGTTACGCATTTTGTTAAGAATACCCCAGAAGACATGTTGTGTCTTTTTTGGTTTATCAAGAGGAGACACATGATATCAATTTGTCTCATTACAAGTGACGTTAAGTTTGATCACCTGGTTTAGGTAATTTTTACCAGGTTTTTCATAAAGTTACTGTATTCCTCCTTGCAGTTAATAATGATCATATACAGAGATATTTTGAAACTATGGAAATATACTTTTACCCACGAAGTTTACCATGCATTGACGATCCTTACCTGAAACAATTTTTATTGTGGTGTTTGCCAGATAGTGATTTTTTATTTCCATCATCCCTTCCACATTTATTAGTTGGAATTCCATTGAAAGGAAGAACTTTTCCTTCTCTGTAATTGATTAATTCAATTAATCATTTGTATCAATATGGACTTATTGGTTCTTATTTTGTTCTATGGGGTATAATCAATTACTAGCATTATTTATTTTCTTGGTCAATGGTCTCAGATGTGGCTAACGGGAACCCTTTCAATTTGACTCTTGTCTCCTTTTGACATGTCCACCTCCCTCTCTCACATGGTAAGGAATCTGGCTCTCATTATCCACGATATATTTATATGTTGGCTTGATCCCAGAATACACATAAAGTAGTTTCAGAATTGCTAACCAATGCCTGGATGAAAAACAAATCTACTAACTAGAGTACAATATTCATATGCAGTTCTTTTTGTCTTTTGTCTTTGAGTACCTAGTACATGCCCCCCAACCCGTGTTAGTTAGGCAAGTGTCTCCCCTCCCTACAGTGCAGTTATGTTATTTATGACCATGAGTTCAGTTTGTTTCTGTTTGTATTCCGTTTCGAGTTTCCCTCATCCCCCATCCTTGTTGAGTTTATTCATTTGTTCTTGGTACATGAATTACTAACATGGTTGCAAATGTGAGAATGTACAGAAAAATTTATTCAGAGTGTCACTCCACTCCTCCCATTCCTCCATGCTTTCTACTTGTTTCCACTTATGTTCCCTGCAGGTAACCAGTCTCATTGATTTTGGGTTCATCCTTCTTCACAAATGAGCTTTGCCTTTTTGGGTTTTTTTTTGCTTAAAAACATAACCCAGAAGTCCTCTCTATCAGTTCAAAGACAGCAGAGGGGTTAGAAGAGGACCATAGAAGTGAAGTAATTTCTCCAAGGTCACAGTATAAGCACAGGGTGGAACAGAAGTCAGTCTTGAGCTTTTCTGGCTCTGAATCACCCACTTTGCGGTAACAGTTTATGTGACGCTGGGCAGAGCCATTCTCTCTAGTTTGCCACACGCGAGCTAATATTATTTGCCTGTGACTTGTGACATCCTCATAGCAGAGGGGCTGATCTTCTGAAGACGTGACACTCTCCACAGCTGGAGTGTTGGGAACCACCCTGTGTGCGTGTCAAGTGCCCCTTGGGAGTGACTGACTGCTCCAGGTCTCAAGGGGTTTTGAGTCAAAGAGCTCCTGGCAGGCTGTTCAGCTCTGACAGATGGTGTATGCAGCCCATTCATTTGTTAGTGGCTGTGCTGCTTGACGCACAGGTCACGGAGGCAGGTGGAGGTACCCTCGACCTGGTGTGAACGAAGGACATCAGTGCAGCCTCACAGACCCACTGGGTCTGCCTTTCAGCTCTTGGGCTTTCGTTTACCCACCGCCGTAGCTGTGGTCATGGTTGCTCTCGAAAGGTCATCTCCAACATCAGTTAGGCCTAAGATTAGCTTTCAAATCAAATTAGCCTTCCATGGGGGGATTTTTATGGAATCATCTTATGCAGATGCAAGATGATGAGTGTTTTCAAGTGGTGTTTTAATAGGACCCTTGAGAATTTGCTGATCGTGTGAATGAATGAGTGGCAAACGAGGGAATGTGGAGACCCAATCATTTGTTTTGGCTTCAGAAATATTTCTCTCGTGTGATCATCTCTTAAGGGACCAAGTCAACATGGCCACTTGTACCATTAGAAACTTGGCAGCTTGAGAGGACACATGTGTCTTTAGATGAACTTTCTTTACAATGAGCTCATAAGCTCACGATACGCTTCGCTCCTCATGATTTCAACAAGTCTTAACAGCCCCGAAACTTAACTTTGTTCCCTGAGCCAAAGCATCCCTATAGAGGAGATCATTCACTTTGCACGTTAAAATTTTTGGGAAGTGTGGTTGTATAATTTTCCATGTTTTTATGTGATACTTGTCCTTCTAGACCTTCTCTAGAAAAATATTTACTGGCCAAGGGTTATTAGCAAAGCTACTCTCTCTACCTCTCAGAATTCTAGTTTCCTAATCTGTAGGAAAGAGGAAGTTAGACTACATGACCTTAAAGGGCCCATTCAGCTCTCAGTTCTATCTGTGTGCGACTTGGTAAGATCTGCCTCTTGGCACGTGTGGGAGTTTGGATAATGTCACACCCATCTTTTGCTCTCCCCTGTTCAGGTGTGTGCATGGGCAGCTCTTCCCGGCACATTGTGACCTTTGATGGGCAGAATTTCAAGCTGACTGGCAGCTGTTCATATGTCCTCTTTCAAAACAAGGAGCAGGACCTAGAGGTCATTCTGCACAACAGTGCCTGCAGCCCTGAGACGAGGCAGGCCTGCTTGAAGTCCATTGAGGTGAAGCACGACGGCCTCTCAATTGAGCTCCAGAGTGACATGCAGGTAAGAGGTGCCAACAAGCTTCTGGTGGCACTTGGTTTTAGCTGGTGTATCTGTTAGGGACTTGGCCTTCTGCCCCGCCAGCAGAGTGCCACCTTCTTAGGAGAGGTTTATTCTCATCTTCTTTGTGGGATGATTTCATGTTGTTCTGGGCTCAGATTTGGGAGACAAAAAAAGGATCCATTTTAGGTAGCATTAAATTACAAATCTAGTGCTGGTTTCTGGTGCTGGCAGAAAATTGAGATAGACACCTAGGCTGTTTACCTAGCAGGCATGATGAGCCCAGTGCACAGGGCCTGTGAGTTTTGCAAAGAAGAATGTTTAGGGCCTACATTAGGGCCTTTGAAAATATTTAGGGCCTGATCAAATGTGTGGCTCTAAAATTCAAGAGGAAAGCTGCAACACTGATAAAAATAAATGTTTGACTGATTGTTTACAATAGGGTATGTTATGACAGCTTCTTATTCATTTAGAAATCACAAATATTCCATTATGTGAAAGTAACTTGTAGTAACCTCATTTTGTAAGAATTTCTGAATATGTACATTAATTGCTGAAAAATTATATCTAGTCCTATATTAAATGAGTAACTCACAGCCCAAACTTTTAAAATCAAAAGGATAAAAAGCCTTCCAAAACCTTTAACAGCAAAAATTATATTCACCATGAGACATGAGTACCTTTGAATATGTTTGACATGATGTAGAGTAGGGCCTCCAAAGAGCTAGTGACCAAAAATATACACACACATACATACATACGTATGTACATGGACTTAACATAGTCCTGTGAGATGCTCCTGGAGGCACTGCCCTGAGGAGCTGACAAAAGGCAACTTTCTCAGTGTATCCGGAAGGGGTTGCCCTTCTCCATTGAATGTACACAGACTCAAGGCTGGCTTTAAACCCAGGGCTTTCAGGCTCCAGGAGCATGGCCATCTGAATAAGATTTTAATGCTCTGTTCTCCTGTCAAGTTCTGCAAAACACCTTTATCTTAGAAGAGCTGTTAGGTATCAGAGTTTGTGGATAACACTGGGGTTCAAAGTGGCAGATGCGTAGGGACTGTCAGTAGCCTCAGGAAGAAGCGAAGACGAAATTCTAGGATTCTTTATAGTGATAACCACTGATGAGTCATTTTCTTCTTTGGGCAGCCAACAGTGAATGGAAGACTGGTCTCCGTTCCATACGTGGGTGGGGACATAGAGGTCAATGTCTATGGCACCATCATGTATGAGATGAGATTCAACCATCTTGGCCACATCTTCACATTCACGCCACAAAACAACGAGTTCCAGCTGCAGCTCAGCCCCAAGACCTTTGCTTCCAAGATGTATGGTCTCTGTGGTGAGAACATTCTACTGACTGTTCTCCTTGCATTTATAAACCTTCTTCACTCTGGTCTCAGGACTCTTGGCTGCTTATGTTTGGGGTCCAGTTGGTGGTAAGGTTCAGACGCTGGTGGGCATGGAGAATGGCCAGGTCTCCAGCATCAACAGGTGGGCACCCAGGGCTAACAACCTTGTCTTTCCTCATTTGTCTAGGGATCTGCGATGAGAACGGGGCCAATGACTTCATGCTGAGGGATGGCACAGTCACCACAGACTGGAAGGCGCTCATCCAGGAGTGGACGGTGCAGCAGCCGGGGAGGATGTGCCAGCCTGTTCCTGAGGAGCAATGTCCTGCCTCCAGCAGTTCCCACTGCCAGCTCCTTCTCTCAGCCCTATTTGCCGAGTGCCACCAGCTCCTGGCTCCAGCCACCTTTTATGCCATGTGCCAGCAGGACAGTTGTCACCCGGAGCAAGTGTGTGACGTGATTGCCCTGTACGCCCACCTCTGTCGGACCAAAGGCGTCTGTGTTGACTGGAGGAGGAGCAATTTCTGCTGTGAGTCTCCATATGCACCTTGCTGAAGTCGTGAAGACCAACTAATCCTGGGCTTGCTCAACTTCTCGGGGCCTCAGATTCTTTTTCTGGGTGTTAAAGATAAATCCCTGCTTTTTCAATTACATAGGATCCCATTTAGGATCAAATAAGATGGTAGATGTTTAAGTTATTCGAGTGTAGAATTTCTGTGCAAACGAAAACATTTCTACAGTGCAGACAGATGTGACTTTAATGTATTGGACACCTATAGGCATCAACAAAGTATAGCACAACCAGTCACATTGAGTTTGAAATTCCACCAAGTTTAGCAAATGCTCACAGAGTAAGCCATGCCTGAGCAGGGTTTTGAAGTGTGAGGGGATTTTGCCACTAAATATTAAGGCATGTCTTAATAACAAATGCCATGGGATTGCTAGTATAGATACCTCCCGAATGTCAGTTCCCCTACTTGGACTTGGCATTTATCATTTAACATGTGGGGGTACCATAGTGCATCAGCTGCCGCAGGGAGTGCTGGCGTGACCAGAACACTGAACTTCAGCAT
Organism: Suricata suricatta; assembly: GCF_006229205.1. NCBI lineage: Eukaryota > Metazoa > Chordata > Mammalia > Carnivora > Herpestidae > Suricata > Suricata suricatta. The sequence continues at coordinate 98,272,895 of NC_043709.1, forward strand.
CCTCAGTTACTGAATATGATCCTTGACTTTTTCTGGAGAGAAATCAATATATGCAGCATCTTAGAGTCTCAGAGTTTATTACCCTAGAGCTGTGACAGATCTCACCTGTGGCTGGAGGACTTGGGCGCCCTAGTCCCAGCTCAGAAAATGATTGGCTCTTCTCTGTCTGGACCTTGCTTTCTGCATCTGAGAATAGGATTGTGGGATTAGACAACCCCTGGGTTCCTTCCAGCTCGGTGTTCTGAGTCCATTAGATGGCAGTCCCTCATTTCAAACTGCCTGCAGATCAAGGGGCAAATGATAGTCTCTGAGTTACCCATAGTCCTTTTCTGCTTACTAATTTCTTTTTCTGCCCCTGGCTACCTATTGTGCATTTACAGGAAAATGCTTGGTGCTCTAAATTCTTAGATAGGCCTGCCCCCTGCCTCAGCACCGTGAGAACGTTAGGAAGGGATTGAGCAAGGCCAGAGTCAGACACGTGAATCATCTTGTAGCTTTTCTCCAGGCAACTCTTCATAGCTGTGGATTCCTTATTTAATTTGAGGATTTTTAAAGGATTAAATATACCCATATTTAAAAGAAAGACCCATAAGATTTCCCAAGGATATACAGGCTGACATCATCAGTTAGGGTTAGATTTGACTCAGGTAAGAGACAAGGCAAATTCTGTCACACAGCTGATCAGAGGGAGGTGGCTCCAGTGGCTTCTCGGTCTCAAAGTGGATTCTAGTGTTTTGCTCTGTTCTCACCTGGGTGTGCTTTTTTCTCATGGTTAAAGATGGAGCTCTAGCTATCACATCTAGGTTCCAAACGGCAGCATGAGGGAAGAATGGAAAAAGGACAAAGGATATGCAGAGATGTCTTTAAAGAAAGGTTTCTCCTGAAACCAAGTACTACACTATATGTTAATTAACTTGAGTTTATTTACTTATTTTTCTTTTATAGTTTATTGTCAAGTTGGTTTCCATCCCACTTGCGCATCCCAAGTGCCCTCCTCCATGACCATCTCCCCTTCTCTACTCTCCCCCATCCCCCATCAATACTCAGTTTGTTCTCAGTATGTATGAGTCTCTTATGGTTTGCCTCCCTCCCTCTCCTTAACTATTTTTCCCCTTCCCCTCCCTCATGGTCCTCTGTTAAGTTCCTCCTATTCCACATATGAGTGAAATCATATGGTATCTGTCCTTCTCTGCCTGACTTATTTCATTTAGCGTGACACCCTTTAGGTCCATCCACGTTGCTACAAATGGCCAGATTTCATTCTTTTCTCATTGCTATGTTGACTGACTTGAATTTAAACAAAATCTTGGAAGAAAAAAAAAGATGTGGTATGTATATATACAATGGAATATTATGCAGCCATCAAAAGGATGAAATCTTGCCATTCACAATGACGTGGATAAAGCTAGAGTGTATTATGCTAAGTAAAAGAAGTCAGTTAGAGAAAGACAAATACCATATGATTTCACTCGTATGTAGAATGTAAGAAATAAAATAGAAGAACATGGGAAAGGGGAAAAAAAAGAGAGGGAAGCAAACCATAACACACTTAATTACAGAGAACAAACTGAGGGTTGCTGGAAGGGAGGTGAGTGGGGGATGGGCTAAATGGGTGATGGGCATTAAGGGGGCACTTGTTATGAGCCCTGGGTGTTATATGTAAATGATAAATCACTAAATTCTAGTCCTGAAACCAATATTACACTATATGTTAACTAACTACAATTTAAATAAAAATTTGAAACAAAAAATTTAAAAAAATAGACTAGGATAGAAAATAGAGCACATTCTATGTAGTATTCTATGAAACTTATTTTAGTTATATATATATATCATGGTCTATAGTTATACTTATACATATATAGTTTAGTTATCTATCTATCCTGGTCTATGATGTAAAATGTATTTCTTACTATATTCATTGTCAAAAAAGTTCAAATGGTACTGAATTAAGTGATGTTCCTTGAAAAAATAATCAGAACTTAGTCACATGACTACATTTAGCCATAAGGGAGGTCGGGAAATGGTATTTATCCTGTGGTCATGTGCCTAAGTGAAAGGTCTATTTGTATGGAATAAAATTTGTATAGAATAAAAATCGGTAGAATTAGCCATTTCCACCCCAGCACATTTGTCAGATGATCAACCTCTTTGAATCAGCTGTGCCTCTGTTTCCCTCCGGTTGGTGTGGGCTGAGTGTGACCTCCTTCTCTGTTTGTAGCTATGTCGTGCCCACCTTCTCTGGTGTACAACCACTGTGAGCGTGGCTGCTTCCGGCTCTGTGAGGGCAACACGAGCTCCTGTGGGGACCATCCCTCGGAAGGCTGCTTCTGTCCCCCGCAGCAAGTCCTACTGGAGGGTAGCTGTGTCCCCGAGGAGGCCTGTGCCCAGTGCGTCGGCAAGGATGGAGTCCGGCACCAGGTAGGAGCTGTGGGGCTGCTTCTCTCTCGGGTCAGTAGGTGAGGTGTTCACCAGTGATTGTCCACACCTGCCCCCCAGCTGTGGCAGCAGAGGTCAACTCTTAAGGGATCACTGAAGGATAGGGAAGCAGTATGGCAGAATGGCGTTGGAGCCAGGTGCATCTTGGTTCAAATCCTGGGTCTGTCCTATATCAGCTGTGTGAAAAACCCCAGAGTATTAACCATATGTTACTATAAGTACTCCCACTGTTATTGTCATTATATTCATGTAAGTAGAAGGCTGTAGGAGCCTAGGAGGGGATGGGAAAAGAATATTTTATATGGTGATGTCTGCTATTATGAAGATGTATACTTTGCATTGTACTGAGCACTCTATGTTCATCATCTCAACATTATCTGAAGGTGTTTTGCAGGGTATTCACGATACGTTTCTTTATGGTAGGACTCGTTAGAGCTTTTCATGCACTAATGTGGAGTGCCAGTACTTAAGAGGGCTTTTGCTTCTCAAACTTTTCTGACGATGGAAGTTGTGTTTGTGTGGCCAAGTGAGTGAATGTGTGTGTGTGTGTGACATCTTCCTGGATCAGGGTTCCACTGACCACACTGGGATGATGTCTTACATCATCTTATAAATACTTAACAAAAATTTTAAGAGAAAACCCAGGCTTAGAGAGCTTACTTTGCCCACGGACATGGTTTGTAAGTGATGGAGGTGAGGATTAGACTCAGTATTTAAAGCTCTGACTCCAGTGAGCGTGCTCTTTCCAATGTAGGAAAATGCATTTTTGCTAGGCCTTCTTTGGGCTGATGTGCTTGGGAATCATTGAGTAATTAATTCTTTTAGTCCCTTAGAAGTTATTGAGTCCATTTTGAAAGAATATTTACCAGACTCTCCCCCATCTTGGCCTGAGTCGGTGGTCATGTCTTCAAAGTCGACAACACGTACATTTGTTGTATTGGGGTACTGAGTGTCTGTGTGAGTGCGAATGTGTGCAGGGGTCCTGTTGTTCATCTCTGACAGAACATGGTACAGGGAGAGAGGATTTGGCTTCTAGAAAAAGAGAGTGTATTCTCTGATTGGGGGCTACACCCAAGACCTAACATCTCCACCATCACCAGGGAGGACTTTTATCATTAAGTGAACCAGCTGAGGTGACTTTCTAGATTTAATCACATGGTAAAGCTGGCTGATCTATCTAGAGAATGATGAAAACAATATTTCAATAACTACACTGTTCTCTCCCTAATGGTGTAAGACAGGAAATGGACCTTTCCTCTGATTCTCCCCCAAACTCCACAGGATCATTATTAGATGAACCACTGAATAGGTGAGCACACGGAGGCCCAGAAGGCATTGGGGATAAAACCAGGATTCCTATGCACCATACCTGGTCAGCCCATAATGTTCTAGCCCTGCCAGTGGTGCCATTGGAACTGTGAGCTAAACTTGGAGCTAACTATGTTTTCATGTAAGCATGGGCGGTCATCCAGCTGCATGCCTCTCATCTGCTCCGTTTTCTCCCTGGGCTTCATCCAAGTGGACCCCATTTGTTCTCACTGTGAAGTAGATGAGTTAGGAGGGAAGACCGGTCACACTGGATGGCTGTATTTCACCTTGCCGAATGAAGTAACTACCTGTGCCACACATTCTCCAAAACGAGTACATAGAAGCTTACATTGCTCTCCCTAATCCACACAGCTCCTGGACTCCCTCTCGCTGGGCTGGAAGGATATGTACCATTTATGTGTGGTGCCAGCGCCCAGGGTAATTTCAGGCTGGAATTGCTGGTAGTGTGAGGTACTCTGGGAGGGAGGCAGAAATGGTCCCTACCCTCTTCTTTGGCATTCTGTAATGAGATGGAAGCTCAAGTTTGCAAAGCATTTCTGGCTTCATGATTGCAGGATATGGAGAGCTAGAAGCTTGTGAATTTTATCTTAGTGTCTCCACTCACCCCCTCTGACTCTATTTCTCCTCCCTGGTCCCCTCACCTTCCATCCAACACATTGGAATATGCATTTGAGTTGCATAAAGAATGCTTCCAAATAGAGCAATATTTTAGACACAGAAACAGGCTCATAAATATATTTCAGAACTAAGTGACATTAAATTTAGTTAATCAAAAACTATGAATGGAGCAATGCCCATTTCAGTTTATTTCAGAAAGTATAGTTTAAATAGATGAAAACAAGTATCTTATCAGGCTACCTGCAATTTCCATTTTTCCATGCAAAGCAGGGAAAGAATAAAAATCTAATATGAAGGACATTTCCATGAAATGGAATTTCTTTAACATAAAAATAAAGCCTAGACAACCTTTCTTCAGGGAAATAATCCAGGGTATAAATCTCTGGTGGTAACTTCGGAAGGGCAAAATATTTACCAGTTTCCATAGCTCTTGTTTATTTTATAAAATGCAGTGTAAACACGTGAGCCTTGTGGCTGGCTCAGAGGGGCCCTGGGACCGCGCACTGGCTGTCCCTCTCTGGTTGGGGGCTGTGCAGGGCAGTGAGGACTGCGTCCATCACCCCTGGACTGAGTTCCTGGAGCCTGCGTTTCCTCCCTGGTGTCCGCCATTCCGTGGCAGCCCAGGGCTTACATTTCACCCGAATTTCCCCTCCCCTCAGGTCCTTGGCTGTGGTGGGTGGTGCACGGTGACTTGCTGTGTCCCTTCACTGACCTGGGGCTTTGAAGACTTCAGTTTTCTCTTACCAGCCAGCTCTCATACCTGTACTCTCCTGGAAGTAGTCACACCCTGTCCTGGAACCCTGTGGGTAAGACGGGACTGGCGGGAGTTGGCCTGTCCTGGTGCAGGAGCGCCACCTGCTGCCGTGTCTGCTGCATAACCAGACAAGTCGTGCAGCTGCGGAGTGGCTGCTGGTGCTTTTACGTGTTAGCCAGAAAGATCTTTTGAGGAGCCATACACTCTATCCCCTGCGTCGGGTACTCCTCATTAAAGCTTCCTGGGGAAATGAAAATCCCTGGAAAAGGAGGTTTAACACCCGATTTTGGCCATCTATTGTGATGGTGTCCACTCTCAAAATCGTGGGAAAGTTGTATTATTTATTCTTGAATTTAGATATTTAAAGTTCACATTTAAAAAGAGGGGAGCTATTGGGTGGCTCAGTTGGTTAAGCGTCCGACTTTGGCTCAGGTGATAATTTTGTGGTTTGTGAGTTCGAGCCCCGCATGGGTCTCTATGCTGACAGCTTGGAGCATGGGGCCTGCTTTGGATTCTGTGTCTCCCTGTTTCTCTCTCTCTCTCTGCCCTTCCCATGCTCACACACACACACTCTCTCTCTCTAAAAAATATAAACTTTTAAAAAGCTATTAAAAATTTTAAAAAAAGGGAAAAGAAAACCCAAAACATATAAAAAATATGATCCTCTCCTTTCTCATTTTATCACCTTTGCCTTTAAATGTCTTAACATAGATCCCTTGATTTGCCATTTTCTTCGCATCCCCATCAGTGCAAAAATCAGGAAAGGGGCAGAACAGAGAGAGGCCTGGGGAGACGTGAGAGGCCCCCTCCTCCTTCCGCTCTGAGGCCTCTGAGGCCAGCACCCTGTGCCCCCTGGGATCTTCTTAGCCCCTAGGAGAGCCCTGGTTTCCTGGCGCGAGTCCCGCCCTTTTCCACGCTGCTCACTGTCACCAGGGCTGTCAATGTTGACACTCTTCTCTTTGAGATAGGGTCCTGCTCGCAGAGCTTCAGGACTGCATTTTTCTACCAAGTTAAACACAGCCCCCTGGAGTAGACAGCAAAGTTGTTTGGTGGCCGCAGGGTCATTCTGTCCCTTGTTCCCACCTGGAATTCCTTCTTCTTTCCTGTGCCTGGGTCCTTCCCACCCAACTTTTCTGGAATGCCCTGGCCTCTGTGAAGATTTCCTTGCACTGCCATAGCTCTTGGAGTTCTCATTTTTAAATGCAGCTTTATTGAGTCATAGTTTACATGCAGTAAACAGCACCTATGTAAAGTGTACAATTTGATGAGTTTTGATGCATGCACATACCCATAAAACCATCACCACAATCAAGATAATCAACATGCCATCAGCCCCAAAAGTTTCCTCTTGCCTCTTTTTAATACACCCCCAACCCCATCTCCCATCCCCAGGTGGCCACTGCTCTGCTTTCTGTCACTATAGCTTTGTTTACATTTTCTGGAATTTTCCATGAGTGGAATCATGCAAGGGACACTCCTTTTTTGCCCGTCTTCGTTCACTCAGCATGATACCTTGGAGACACCCATGTTGCGTGTTTCCACAGGTTGTTTCAGTGGCTGAATAATATGCCATGCTATGAATGTATCACAGTTCCTTTATCCCATTTAACTTTTCACTGGCGAGTCTTATTTCCTCAATTTGAGTGCCAGCTGTTTGAGGCTGGGAGCATGTGTGCGTGTGTGTGTGTGTGTGTGTGTGTGTGTGTGTGTGTGTGCGCATTCGGTCCCCACCTCTCCTGGGGTCATCAGAAGTGTGACCTGACCATGCAGGCACTGTGATTCCTGACGAGAGAGGCAGCTGTAGTTACAGAGAGCACATGGTGTGTGGGGCCCGAATGTTAGGTTCAAGTCCCAGGATGTAGCACCTGGTCAAGCTCCTTGTCTGTGTCTCCATTTCATCGTTTGTAAGTGTAGATAATGACAGTACTTACATGATAGCAGTGTTGTAAGGAATATAAAGTGAATAAATACTAAGTTCTTAGGAAGATATCTTGAACATATTTAACACTAGTTATCGCTGGGAGGCAGTAGAGCATGGTGTTAAAAAAATGGGTTTTGGGTTCGAATCCGAGCTCTGCATCTGTGATGGGTGATCTTAAGCAGGTGCCAGCTTCCTCCTTTCACAAATGAGGATAGTAATAATATCCTCATTAGAGGGCTGCAGTGACGATTAAATGAGTCATTTATGGGGGCGCCTGAGTGGCTCAGTGGGTTAAGCGTCTGACGTTGGCTCAGGTCATGATCCATCTCATGGTTGATGAGTTTGAGCCCTGCATTGGCCTTTGTGCTGACAGCTTGGAGCCTGGAACCTGCTTTGGATTCTGTGTCTTCCTCTCTCTTTGCCCCTCCCCCACTCATGCTGCCTCTGTCTCTCAAAAATAAATAGAAATATTAAAAAAATAAATGAGTCATTTATATAAAGTGCTTGAAACCATGGTACACAGCATAGGCTCTTCAGACATTGGCTGTTGTTATTTCCTGAATGAGGGGAAGGGGCCTAGGGGCCCAGGTCAGAGGGTGTACTCCGGGAGCTTGGGGGAAGGGTGTTTTCCTTGAAGGCCTCTGCTCTTCCTTCTTCTCAGCTAACTGGTTGCTGACCATGGACGCAGATGGAATAAATAAGACCTTCTTGACCTGGGAACTCATTAGAGATCTTTGAGCTACTGGATAAGAATGTGTTAATTCAGTGGCGGGTAATTTAAGGTGAATTTAATTTTACCTCTGAGTTTGACTCACTGGCTGGGTGCAGAGGGATGCCTGGTCCTGGCTCTGCGGTCCCCGTTTCTCCTGCTCACAGTTTGCACCCCTGGCAGCTGTCCTGTGCGGGGTCCTGAGTGCCCTCCTTTCTTGGGCGGGAAACTGGCCCAGGGAGCGAAGTCCACGTGGGAGTTCAGGTCTCCGTGACCGCGACCTGAGACCCCGGGAAAGCTGCCCCACCGGCTGCAGGAGCCCTCCTCAGAGAGGCTGTCCTCTGGTCCCAACCACTCCCGGTACCAACAGTGTGAGGGGTCTCAGAGTCTTGCTGTCCTCCCCTCCCCTCTTCCTGCCCTTCATGTCCTATCAACTCCGTGAGTAAATGGAATCTGTTTCTCCAGCTACACCCTACCTCTGGCTTGGGAGATGGCCACGGTGTGGCACAGGAACCCTCCCCTCTCACCTTGCTTAGTTTTGGCATGGCCGCCGGAGGTGACTGTCCTGGAGGGCTTTCTGCAGGCTATGGTTGCTCATCCCTTGAGTTTATATGTTGGTAGGAACTGCCCCTCCTGGTGCCCCTCATGCTTCTCCAGCTCTTTTCCTCTTGGAGCCTCACACTGCCTTTCAGCCTGTATGTGTTCGACTGTGCAGAGGTCCAGCTCGGGCACTGCCCTCTGAGGGGAGACGGAGCCAGAGGTAGGGGGACCGACTCCCATGGCCTCCAAGGCTTTGTGCCCCCAGTATCCTGGGCCCTCTCTGAACCGTGTTTTCCTTCAGTTCCTGGAAACCTGGGTCCCGGCCCACCAGCCCTGCCAGATCTGCATGTGCCTCAGTGGACGCAAGGTCAACTGTACGACACAGCCATGCCCCACCGCCAGAGGTGAGCTCCCGCTCCCTGCTGCATTTGGAGGAGCAAGGACTCCCGGGGGCCCTAGCCACCCATCTGCAAACCTGGTGGGCCAGATACAAACGTCCATTTCCTTCCCCTGCCCCACTCTTCTTTACCTCACTGGGCTCAGGCTCCCTTTTCTGTACCTGAAGTAGATATGCTCAGAGGTTAACCCTGTCCCCCTGCCCCCACCTTGGCCTTCAGATGCAGAGTCTCCTGGAAGACACATTTGAGGGGGCCGCCAGGACACTCTGGAGAGACTCCTTTGTCACCGGCCCCTTGGCCTGATTCCTGGTGGGCCTCCCATGCAGGGCCTGTGCTGGTTTTCAGTGGATGAGAATCTGACATTTTGAAAGCTGCAGGCTGCAGCATTATTGGTTTTTCTGACTTGTGTGGCATTCTCCCTCAGCTCCCACGTGTGGCCCCTGTGAAGTGGCCCGCCTTCGCCAGAGCCCAGAGCAGTGCTGCCCGGAGTATGAGTGTGGTATGTGTCTCTCCAGGGCCCAGACCCCAGCCCCGGCCCCTGGGGACCCACCTGGCAGGTGCCAAAAGACTTATGTGCGCTCAGGCACAGGGTACTCCAAAGGAGGTGGATAAGGGGTGGCTGGATTTTCCAAAAAACGGCCAGAGTAACTTCTGGAAGGTGGCTTCTCTGGAGAATTCTACAGTGAATTATTCTATTAAATATAAGATTTGAAAGTATTTTAAAAAAAGAATGGAGTAATCACTGGCAGGGGGCGGTGCAGAGATTTACTGAAGAAAAAGTCATGCCAAAGTAACCCCTTTGCCTTTAATAACATTCTGAGGATACTAGACACAGAGAAGGCCACACACAGGGCACCTTGATTTCAGCAGGTTATTCATCAAAGGGTTTCATTATAGGCTTGCAAACTGCATGGTGAGTAATGGGCTGAATAAATAGTGTAATGAAACGAATCAGGAGCTGATGGAATTATGGGTAGTATGACAGGAAATCTCCAGTGCCCCGTCGCTGTCCTGTCCAACGTGTTTATTAATTGTACGGATGAGGATGTAAAGCACAGGCGTGTCAAATGTGCAGCGATGCAGGTCTTTGAGGGAGAGCAAATAGATCAAGGGGAAGCCCAGGGATCTAAAAAAGAATGAAATAACCTGAGACATTTATTTATGCTGATGAAATTTATCAGGCATACATAGAAGTCCTACACAGAGGGCGATGTGGCTTGAGAAAAATTTGTGTCATAAAACAGGTCTCAGAATGTTAACAGGAGAGGGAGCTGGGGCCTCATTTAGTTCAAGCCCTTCATTTTATGGATTTGCCAGACACTCTGCCTTTGCTGTTTCATGATATCTTGAGACTGACCCTGGAAGGTAGACTTCCCACCTTGCAGTAGACAAGACTGAGGCCCAGAGGGCTTGAGAGGGCTAAGCTGAGATCTGGAAGACCCAGCAGTGACAAGAGGAATCAACATGAGCTTTATCATATGACATCTACCTATCTATCTATCTCGTCTATCTCTCCCTCTCCCTCACCACTTCCTCCTGCTCGTGCACCTGAAGCAGTAGAAGTCTGTAGGAATAGAGATGTCAGGCACCACTCACAACAGTGAGTGACCTTGCTGACTTCTGAGTGGGCGTCTCTCTTTCCTGGCCTCAGTGTGTGACCTGTTGAGCTGTGACGTGCCCCGAGTGCCTCCGTGTGAAGGTGGCCTCCAGATGACCCTGACCAATCCCGGCGAGTGCAGACCCAACTTCACGTGTGGTAAAGCCTCTGCAGATGAGGAGGGGGTGGTGCGGCCACTCTCTCCTGGCCAGGGGAGGGTGTCCTGTACTCCAGTTCACTGAGTGTGGGGTTCAGGTTCATTTGGAATGGAGGGGTTAAGGTCACACCTGGATCGAATCTCCCCAGTTGTGTGCTGCTGCAGGTGACCTGGATGTGGACACAGCAACAGGCACCTCCCTCTAGGGCTGCATTAAGATGGGTGGATGGAGAAGCCTCCAGATTCAATCTTTACTTGCTCCCATTTTCCCAGACACCCCTGAAGGGTGGGAATGTCCCCTTCGTTTGCCCTCGCCACTGGATCTTATTCCCAAACAAATTTATACCCCCCCATATGTTTATCCATAGAGTTGGACTGAACCAAGACTTGTCAAGGAACAGAATTCCACATTTAGCTTGTGAGAATATCCACTTTACGTCAAGTGGAGTTCCTGTCCCATTGATTTAGAATCTCACTTGAGTTCCTAGATGTAAGACCTGAGGGAGAGAGGAGACCTCATCCTATCTGAAGGAAGTTGGAAAGGCAAAGGACACAGGGATGGGATTGGCATTTACAAAATGACACTGTGGATATGACACGATTATTAGCATTCTTTTGTTCAACATTGTCGGAGGACCCAAAACTTCAGGGTACTGTTTTAGGTACTGAGGTGGGGATAGGGACACATAAGCTATCAGCGCAGAGGGATGTTGGAGTGCCCAGGTGGCTCAACTGGTTAAGCATCTGAATCTTGATTTCAGCTCAGGTCATGATCTCATCATTTGTGAGATCAAGCCCCACGTCAGGCTCTATGCTGACAGCACGGAACTTTTTGCGATTATCTCTCCCTTTTTCTGCCCTCCCCCAAAATAAATAAATAAACATTAAAAAAAAAAAAAAAGAAAAGAATGCTTACCAGCGCTTGGTGTGCCCAGGCCTGCCTGGGTCTTAGAAATTCAGTGTCTGCTGTCTCTGAGAATCAAAAGCTGGAAGGACCCTACCTCTTTATAGAGCAGAAACCAAGCAGCCTTCACTTCTCCTCCATTAGAATTCCTAGCTTCACATTTCTCCTTTTGATTAATGTTCTTGTTTTTTATGCAGACTCACTGCTCTTTGGTATGATTGAACATCCCCCAGCCCCTGGGCTGGGTTTTAGCTTCTGACTTAATAGTCTGGGTCTGGAGTTCCCTGGGATCTTCTATCGTTGCTCGAATACTTAGGAGCCCTGGCGGAATGCCCCGCCCACTGTGAGACTGGAGCCTCACCTCGTGCCCATCACTCAGCCTGCAGGAAGGACGAGTGCAGAAGGGAGTCCCCACCCTCCTGCCCCCCGCACCGGACTCCGACCCTTCGGAAGACTCAGTGCTGTGATGAGTATGAATGTGCCTGCAGCTGCGTCAACTCCACAGTGAGCTGCCCACTGGGGTACCTGGCCTCCATGGTCACCAACGACTGTGGCTGCACCACGACAACCTGCTTCCCTGACAAGGTAGGGGCCGCTGAGTTCTGGCTGGGAAGATGGCCAGACACTTGTTCCTTATGAAATATTTGCCTACCTGAGCCTCCCTTCCAGGCCAAACTGAGTACTTTAATAGTGAGGGAGCCGCCAGCATTGTATCACAGTCTAAATGGACATTTAATTAGTTTAGGAGACATTTATAGAAAACCTACTATGTTCTCAGCATGACGAGGTGCTAAGGTTACAAGCAAGATATAGGACATGGTCCCTACCTTTTAAGAGCTTATTTTGTAGGTTAGCTAAGGAAATAATATGATTGCATGATTTTTTTAGGGACTAGGTAATAGCTTACTTATTTTTTAATTGCTATCAATTCATTCATGATATTCATCCATCTATCAATCTATCCTCCCTTCCTTCCTCCCTCCCCTTCCTTCCTTCCATTCTTCCATCCAACCATCCATCCATCCATCTGTACCATCCAATATTTACCAACCAACAACTATGTTCTAGCAGAGCTGGTGATTTTTAGGTGTTATGGGAGAAATATAAGATGCTCTTATGATCTTGCTAATATATAGAAGATAATAGTCTATAAACAGGATGCAATAAAGTGTCAAGAGAAGGTACAGATATTAAATGCAAATGGCAGTCTTATGGGGGAGAGATCCAACAAGATAAGCTATCAGGAGCCAGAATTGCCGCAGGGAGACGAGGACACACTTGCAGCGGATGGATGATTAAGGGCGAGCCCCAGAATGAGTGCCGGAGAGAGGCGTCGGTTCTCTTTCCCTAGATGCTTCCTGCTTGTGGGCTGTCACTGCCTCCAGACTCTTTCGGTGAATAGAGTTTAGAAATGTATTTTTAAAGAGGATGAAACTCATGTGTTCATAGTGATATTTCAGATTCCAATTTTATTATAAGGTTTTACTTAATTTCTTTGATTTATATTTGTACCACTTCTAAGTTGTAAATGCTGTAAATGTAAATGATAATTAACATAGTTACTTATTTGCTTTCTATTGCAATATGCCTATCATAGTCTAAAAAATAACAATGCCAACATGATGGCTACCAAGTTCCCTGTCATAGGAATATAGCCCATTAGGGACATATGATCAAAATACTGTTTTTTAAAGTTATTTGAAATAATTATTTTCCTTGTGTGATTTTCCCAGTGCTCCAGTGGAAGTATCTAGTTAATCAGATATTTCAGTGTGCTTTCCATTTTTAGAGGTTGCTTTTACTTCTTTTTTTGATTTGCTTTTTTGTTATATGAAACATACCATGGGATAGTAACATAGTTACTAACAATGCTGTAACAGATCTGTAACAAAGAGCCTTGAGCACTTGTCATTTGTATTTTGAGCATTGCATTTTTTGCGATAGATTCCTGGAAGTGAGTTTCTGGGCAGTAACATTTTCTAGCAGTCTTCTTAATAGAAGAATAAGGGGTTCCATTCAGTAAGTTCATTATACAGAAGCTGGAAGATGGGGTAGGTAAAAAAGATAATAGCTTATAAACACTTGCCCTGCTCTGGTGTGAAATGAGGGTGGAGACCTGTTCCTGGCTCCAGAGGGAAGACTTGGGGTTAATGTCAAAACTGTCATGAAGTGTCCTGATCAAACAGCTTCCTTAGTGCCTCGTTCCTACAGAGTAAAGTCTGAGTACTGCACACCACGTACATCCCAGGTTTTACGTATTCTGATCCCAATCTACCTTTGTAATTTCATCTCCCACATCCCTTCTGTAGCCTATAGTTCTTCTGAGCAGGATCCCTCGTCTCTCAAATGTATCCCCATTCTCTGTGCCTCAGAATCTTTCCTTTGTTATGCTCCTTGTTATGTTCAGACCTCAAGGGAGCACCCATTCATAGCCCCCACTCACCTGCAGCCCGCTCCTGATGAGACCAGAGAGGGCTGTGTGCAGATGGGTGCTAAGTCCAAGGACTTCACTGGGTCTGAGGATAGGGAACCCTTTTCTACGTGACATGGGAGGGAGTTAAATGCCGTTAAGATGGTGGTGAAACTGGATTAAGGCAGCCAGTGAGTTATTTCTGAGCCTGTAGTCCAAGAAGGACCCACCAGGGTACACCATCTATGGCTTTCTCAGGCTGATGTGCAGGGAAGAGAAGAAGGCAAAACCTACATGGTAAACATCCTTCCAGGTGGGCGGAGACCATGTTGGTTTTATATATTGCTGTTTTCAGCATGCACAGCACCTTCCAATGCATAGCAGGTGCTTACTGACTTCCTGTTTAAGTGAACAGAGCGAGCTTGCTCACAGAAGCCTTGTGTCTGCAGGTGTGTGTCCACCGGGGCACCATCTACCCTGTGGGCCAGTTCTGGGAGGAGGGCTGTGATGTGTGTACCTGCACCGACATGGAGGATGCTGTGATGGGTCTGCGTGTGACCCAGTGCTCCCAGAAGCCCTGTGAGGACAACTGCCGGTCGGTAAGGGGCACAGAGGGGCTGGGCATTGCCAGGAGTGATGGGGGGGGTGGGATCCCAGAAAGGAACAAGAAAGCCCCTGTAGTAACTGGGCAGAGGGCTTGTTTCATAGGCTGAGGTGAGTCCATCCATTTTCTTCCTGAGAGGTTAATCTATGGAAAACAAAGGCTGAATAAGATTAGACAGGGATGAACCCCAGACCTGCAAAACCATGTTGAGCTGCAGCCAGACTCCATAAAGACACGTGCAGTCAAAATTTATGAGAAAGCAAAACTTCCTCCCAGAGGGAGCCTGCCTGCAGTGAGGAGGTGGAACAGATGGGCAGAGAGAAGCAGAGATGGGAGCTCATGGGGCAAATGGAAACACTGTATGACCACTGCCCCTGCTCGCATCTCCAGCAATTCATTTCTGGGAGATTCCCTGTCTTTTCCATAAATGTGCTTTTCATTTTAGCTAGCTTCAGTGGCTTCTGTTCTTTGCAATCAAACCCCCTGCTTATACACAAAATATATTGGGTGCTGGTTTTACTAAAATTACCTCTAAGCAGCACTCACTTGCTTGATAGCAACTTGTTTCCATCCCCTTCCATCATCTGTGGGAGGAGATGGAGACTGATGGGTTTCCAAAACTTGGTGTTCCCGGTGGACGCACCTGGATACCACTACATCATCCTCTCCCAAGGGCGCCTCGCAGCCACACTCCTCCTCAGTACCGGCGAGGCAGGTGAAGGCAGACACACTGAGTAGACTCTCCCACTTCGGGACTCACACCTCCCATCATCAAAGCACCCACTTCCAAACCAGCATCAAGAGCATTAGCTTCACTGCTATCCCGAAGAAAAGCACAAGATGTGTGCACTTGTCTGCCCTGGTTACTGCTCTTATATCATCATCGTCTCCTGATAATGATAAGGAATAATAATAGTGATGATGATAATGATAACGATGATAATGGCACTAAACCGGAATTTTACCCACAATTCCCCCTGCACAACCATTGCTCCTTTTTTTAGGGTGTGACCAGTCTTAACTGGGCAAGAATAGAGTTTCCCAGAACACACAGGAGCCTTAGACACAGGCCACTGCAAGAAGAATTAAAAATTGAATTGGGACAGCAGTTATCATATTTTCTGTACCACAAATTATAAACGTGGTCCAAAAAATCACCAATGTGTAGACACATTATAGGACAGTGACACTGGGAGAACCTCCAGAATCAGACTGAATTGTGGCTTTGGGAACTGTGTTCTGAGGGACTCAATACAATGCATTATGTTTTATTTGTCCTCACAATTGTCCTCCAGAAGGAAGGAGAGTTACGACTGTTCTTCCCCCTCGCTGGACAGAAAGCAGGCGACCAGCACAAAGAATGAAGTTGCCCATAGTTCTACAGCTCTTTGGAGCCAGTAGACATGGGGGTGTCCTGACTCCCGGCCCAGGGCACTGTTAGGCTAGTATACTGGCAACACCAGCATTGCACGGGCCAGTCTGACCCAGCAAAGAGACAAGGGACCAGAGCTCCATGCCTCCCGCTCCCATTTCAGCTATGGCAATTGTGCTTCAAAGATTGGGTTGCGAGGGGCGCCTGGGTGTCTCAGTCAGTTAAGTGTCCAGCTCTTGATTTTGGCTCAGGTCATAACCTCAGGGTTTGTGAGTTTAAGCCCAATGTCTGGCTCATTCTCTCTCTCTCTCCTTCTCTCTCAAGATAAATAAATAAAAACTTAAAAAGAAAGGATTGGTCTGCTAAATACATTGGGAATTTATTTTCAGGGACATGTCTGTGTTCAAATTGGGTGGATATTCGATGTACTTAGGTCCATTCTTTTTTCTTTTTAATTTAAATTCTAGTTAACATACAATGTAGTTTTGGCATCAGGAATAGAAACCAGTGATTCACCTCTTACATATGACACTGAGTGCTCATTCCAAAAACTGTGCCCCCCTTGGTGCCCATTACCCAAAAAATAACCATTGAAGAAGTGGGTAGAAGACATGAATAAACATTTTTCCAAAGAAGACATCCAGATGGCTAATAGACACATGAAAAGATGCTCAACATCACTCATCATCAGGGAGATACAAATCAAAACCACAATGAGATACCAGTTCATACCTAACAGAATGGCTAAAATAAACAACTCAGGAAACAACAGATGTTGGTGAGGATGTTGAGAAAGAAGGACCCTTTTTGCACTGCTGGTGGGAATGCTAACTGGTTCAGCCACTCTGGAAAACAGTATGCAGCTTCCTCAAAAAATTCGTTCCATTCTTTTTTTATATTTTTAAAAAATGTTTATTTTTGAGTGAGAGAGAGACAGAGCATGAGTGGGGGAGGGGCAGAGAGAGAGGGGAGACACAGAATTCAAAGCAAGCTCCAGGCTGTCAGTGCAGGGCCTGACAGAGGGCCCTAACCCATGAGCTGTGAGATCATAACCGGAGCCGAAATCGGATGCTTAACCAACTGAGCCACCCAGGTGCCCCAAATAAGTTCCATTCTTAGTTGGAGAACCAGTGCAAACAAGCTGGAGAAAAATAAGAAAGCTGTGAGATGTACATTTTGAGCAATATAAGCCATAGGTTTCAGTGGAGTATGGGCAAAGAAAGGAGAGATGACGTATAGGCTGAAACCCAGTGGCACAGCAAGAAATGGAGATGTTGGAAATGTGGAGGGAGTCTTAGAAAGATGGCAGCCAGGAAATTTGGTGGCGTGGTGCAAGGAGGGGGTGGCATTTTGAGAACAAAGCCTCTGGTCTGGGAGTCAGCCAACATACTGAAGACCCTGTGTGCAGGTGAGGAGGGCAGCACCAAACAGGAAGGTCATGTAAATCCAGGTGACTCAGCACTCTGAGGCAGGCACACTAGAGTGACTCCAGGTCCCTAAAGGGATTAATGACAGTGTTCTGTGCTCCTGTGAGACTTTGTTTCTTTCACAGTACTTTGCACATTCTGCTTGTAGTGGATGGTATCTAGATCATATTGTCCTAATTTGTTGGGTCCTCCAGAGTGCCTAGTACGTCATAGACACCCCATAAATGACTAGAGTCCCAACTGATAAAAGACTGGGGACAGCTCCGTGGGCACTGCTGTGACGCAGGTAGGGATGCAAGTAGGTCCCATGCAGATGGTGTGAAGTTGAGCCAAGTCTCCAGAGTGCCTGCATTGCCCCCAGAGAGAGGCACTGGCCTTGTGTGCATCTTCTGACTTGGCCCTGCTCATCATGTGTGTGCCTGTAGACCAGAGCAGCCTGGGCGTCCACACCCACCCTGGACAGCTGCAGTCATTCCTGGTTTCTCAAGGACAGAACTCTAAGATGAAGCATGGTACTGGGTTCTCTTTCGCCTGTTCTTGGTATACGGCTTTTAGAGTTTCAGTGGAAAATTTCAGTCCAAGTTCCCAATGCTTTGGCCAGATCGGAGAATCTCCAAGAGAGAAGATGAGCTGGCAGACTGCAGGATGCTGGTCTCCCTGGCAGGCTTTCTGGGAAGGTCAATCTATGTACTTTCTTATCTTACTGGGCCCTGTAAGCCACTAGGTAATATCAAGCAATGGCCAGGGGAAACCAAGCTCTGCTTGTTGGTGAGAGCAGAGACTAGATCCCAGGCATCCTGACCATTCTCCCCAGTCAACAAGGGGCCCTAGAGTTGGCCATGATAGACATCAGGCCAGCTTGCTGCTGCTCAGTGAATTCTGAACTATCTCTAATACTTCTGTGGACTGGATCTTGGTTTGAAATTACAAGCTTTGAGAAGGCATGGTTATGTCTCTTCAGCTGCTCTAAGACCTGGCTCACTGACTTAGTGGTTGGTGCCTCCTAACCACTTCTTTGCATGATCCTGAGGCTGGTGGACGACGGAGATGAAAATGTTCACTCCAGCTCTTCTGTAAATCCCCAGGGCTCAGTGCTCATACAGATTAGATCAGAGCACCTGTGTTTTTGCTGCTGGGCTGTCCTTACTCACTGTTCTTTGTGTTTTTCCAGGGCTTCACTTATGTCCTCCAGGAAGGCGAGTGCTGTGGAAAGTGTCTGCCAACTGCCTGTGAAGTGGTGATTGGTTCACTGAGAGGGGACTCCCAGTCTCACTGGAAAAATGTAGGTCTGCGGCCCACACTGGGGAAGAGGCAGGGTAGGGACGTACCAGTTTGGTTGTCCATTCTGTGGTCCACTGTTGGCTTTGACTGGATTCTCTGCCTTTTGGTTTCCCTATAGGGAGTTGCATCTGGCTGTGGTATTATCCAGATGTCGGCTGGGATTACTTTGCCCCTTAGGAATAGTTGAGATTGCCTTAGACTTCCCATTTGGTGCATTTGGGGAGAGGCCCATTTCCTTCTCTAAGAGTTCTATGAACTCCTGGGGGATTCGTGTCCTCCTGTTTACCTGTGGATCTGAGGTCTGTTTCCCTGAGTGGTTGGTATGGGGTGACCTCACCATCCTGTATTTATTGTGGGTCCACCACTGCTCCAAAGCTCCACAGGCTATAAGTATTGTTCTGCCCTAAGCTAGGCCACTCATCCACAGGTCTGGAAGCCCCAGGGACAGACTGCTGGGCTATAGGACCAGATGCCAGCATCCCTAGTCTCTTGCTTTCTCCCTATAGCAGTAAGTGGAAGTAGCTCCTGGCTAAGCAATGAGTGGAGTTTCCCTTCCACATCTCCTCTGTGTCAACCCATGCTGCTGCTTCTTGGTCAGAGTGCCCTAGAGCCTCTGAGTTCAGCTCCCAGCCAAAGTCTAGGGTGGAGGGGAGTGTCCCCAGGCTTCCCTAAGGGGCTCACTCAGGTGCTGAAGACTGTGTGTGTAGAACACATGGCTCTGAGCTAGGATCTTAGGGTGGGTTATTGAAAGACTTGGGATGAGCCCCATTATTTCCTCCTTGGGCCTTACCCTGTGGGTGGGATTTATATAATAAGCTGGAGCTCACCCCCAGAGCCCAGATCTGTTCCCTGAGAGAACAGCACACCTCACCAGGCCCTCAGCCCAGCCTCACTCAACTCTAATGCTCTAATCACAGGTTGGCTCTCGCTGGCCCTCTTTTGACAACCCCTGCCTCATCAATGAATGTGTCCGAGTAAAGGAAGAGGTCTTTGTGCAACAGAGGAATGTCTCCTGCCCCCAGCTGGACGTCCCTACCTGCCCCGAGGGCTTCCAGCTGAGTTGTAAGACCTCAGAGTGTTGCCCCACCTGTCACTGCGGTAAGGCATGCGTCCAGGGCCCCCCTCCAAGCCTCTCTTTCCACTACGGGCTCCTGAATTCTTTGCCTTTTCAGCAACTCAGGGAAATGGGCAGGATCAAACTCCTCCTACCTGTTCCTAATGCTTTTGTGGGAAAGCAAATAAGAGGAGAGAAACATTACAGTTTCCTGAAGGTCATCACTGTGCTCAGTGGTGGCACTCGCTAACCCCAGGCTTCCCAAGCATTCCCTGTACTGTCTCTGCTGGGGAAAAGTATTCCGACTTCCCACCTGTGACTCCACCAACCAACAAAATAGCAACTCTCTCCACCACCTGCTCTGAATTCTTTGAGTGATTTGGTCTTGGGACTTAGAAGTTTCCAGAGTAGAATTTCATTCTTTCAGAAGCCCAAGTGCCCTCCTTCTCATTCTTTCATTTAAAAAGGTTGTCCCCTTGAGGATGAGGAGGGGGAGAATCTTCTTAGTGTGGGCTGGGTGGTAGGACACAGGCAGCCTGCCCTTGCTCCGCAGGCCTGGGAGGAGTGAGGCCACTGTGGGACCCAGTGGGGAGAGGAATGGCAGATGTAGGAGAGGGGCCCACATGGGGAGGAGAAGACCCCGAGGGATCAGCCCTGCACTTCTCTCTCTTTCTCAGAGCCCCTGGAGGCCTGCATGCTCAATGGCACCATCGTTGGGGTGAGCCGTCTCCAGGGCCCGTTGTGGGGGGAGGGACGGGGGTGCCGTGGGAAGGATGGGCAGCTTGGTCATTTGAAGTGGAAATAAAAGGAAGCAGGGAGCCCTATCTCCCACTTTCCGTTGCTTCCTGGGCTTCCAGGGCATCCTGGTGCCCAGGCTCCCGCCATCTTGCTGACTCTGTGGGCCTCACCTTCTGGCCCCCACTCAGGTTCCTGAGCATCTCTTCTGTGTGCAGAGAAGCACTCTGATGGCATCACACATTACAATCTGTTCCCTCTCTCACAGCTCAGACCCCCATTCTGGCATTGCCCTTGCCATACTTGAGGTGGGAGGGCAGGAAGGGAGCGGGTCCCTGGACACAGGAGGAGCATCAGGGTGATGGCTCCTCTTGGCTGGGAGCAGCCGGGCCCCTTCTCCTAAGGCAGACGGCTGAGGTGAGAGGGAGGGCCGGGTGGGTCAACGTTCTGGGGGACCTGATCCCGGTGCCTCTGGTTTCAGCCCGGGAAAAGCCTGATGATTGATGTGTGCACCACCTGCCACTGCACCATCCAGGTGGGGCCCGTCTCTGGATTCAAGCTGGAGTGCAGGAAGACCACCTGTGAGGCCTGCCCCCTGGTAAGGAGGTTGTCAGGGACCCAGGGGATGGCCTGCATACTTGGGGGACCCAACCGATGGGACCTCACTGGAGTCTGTATATAAAGCTCTTGTTATTTTCTTATTAGGGACAATATTTGACAACTATAATGAGTCTAGTTTTGTAAATTTAAACACAATATTTGCAAGGCTTACGGCGCCATCTTTACAGTTCTCTCTCTCTTTTTAGAATGTTTTAAGAAGCATCATTGCCATTCTGTGAAAATGTCAGAAATTATTTAATGAATAGTTAGCAGACACTGAGTGAAGAATTCTATAGAGTATTCCTTGGAACGGACATACCTCAGCCTGTGCTTTCATCATTGGGCATTGAGGTGGCTGAACACACTTCACCCTGTTTCTGCCAGGTCACAGGGACTGTGTTCACTCTGAATCCTTCCTGAGGGTGCATTCTGAGAGGTGGGGTCATCACTTCTAGTGAGCCGGATGAAAACTGGCATTTCCCTGTCTTTGCTGTGACCCAGCCCCACCTCACAGATCTAGACCTAATGCTTCTCCCTCAAACTGCCGTCTGTGCTGGGGGCTTCTGCTTTGTTCGATAATGCAGTTGGTCAGATGAGCTTCTTGTGAGGCAGAAACAATATAGTAATAGTTCTTTCAGGCAGCGCAAGTGGAAGGCTTCTCCCCTCAGCTGTGCAAGGAAGCGGGCAGGCTCTGGGGCGGGACCAGAGAGGTGTCCTTCCTTGTGAGGAGGAGTGTGGCCAACCAGAGGGGAGGAAACGTCAGGAGGGTGGAGATGAAGGATGCTGGAGCGGGTCCTTTATAGAATGTTCTCCATCTGTACAACTGTTCTTCATGGCCCTTGGCACAGAGTCATGCTCTAAGTAGGGGCTCTATGCTCTAAAATCTATGTGGAGTGAATAGGTCTATAGGAGACACAGCTATTTCTGATAGAATGATTCAAGGAGACCATTCCTGCCTCAATTAGGAGGGAGCCAATGAGGCACATGGTTTTGCTTTTTGTTGCTGTTGTTAAATCCCAGCTGCTTTTCTAGGATTTTGGGTAGTGCATGTATATACGTGTAACAGCTCCCCTGGAATACAAACTGGGCTTGAATAAGGAATTAAATAATGCTGCACGGAGTTTGTGGCATCTCTTTCACCTTGGATGTCCACTGAACTATACAAATCAGCGCAGCAAGAGGTCCACACCAGTGCTGTCTGGAAGCAGGGCTTCCTGGAGGCGAGCTAACTCCCTAACAACGCCCTCTAGTGCTCAGAATGTGGCACAGTAAGCTCCTCTACATCCATAGAAATCCAATAGTAGAAACAATCCGGTCTAGATACATAGGTTTCCGTATTTTTAAATCCATGACTCCTTTTGGTACTCTTCCTCCTTTCCTCCAAAATCCTAATATCCCCATGGAAGTATACCCACTGCCTCCCTCTTGAGAACTTCTAGATCTGTCTTCCTTCTATGTATCTCTCAACCTTTGCTGAAAACTGCCCCAGTTGTCTCCATTCTAGTTCAGCATCCTTAACTGATCTTGCCACAGGCCTCTGCCTTGAAGGTCAGAGAGGCCTCCTGAGGATGGGGAGCTGTGCTTAATAACGGTTAGGCAGGTGTGATTGAAGTGCCTACATCAGACTCAAGTGTTAGTGTCGCTGGAGATGTGAGTCCATTTCCTTACCTTAAGAAGACCTGCAGAGGGTGGTGTGTGCTGGCAGGTAGTAGATGTGAAGCTTGACAGGTGAAGGCTTGAGGAAAACATGAGGAAGAGAGGTCACCCTGACATGGAACAATGAGAAGGCAGCTGGAGTGGGGTGACCATGAGCTGACCTTGAGCAGTTAACTTGAATGTAGAATAGAGGACCTTCCAGGGAGGGGAATGGGGGCCAGACTGGCAGATAGAAGTAAGAGTTAAGACTAGAAGGCTTTGAGCAGCCAATGCAATTTATGGAAAGGGCTATGAGACACAGGCAGGGCAGTGTTAGGGGCATGACTGGACAGGGGCAGGACTCCTGGCTGCTCAGACCTACACAAGTAGACTGGCTGGTGGGAACTTGGCTAGCAGGCAGAGGAAGTGGTTGCTTCTGATCAGATGTCCTAGGGAAAGCCCATTCAGCCTTGCCCTACTCCGTGTGTGTGTGCGCGCACGCATGTGCATGTATGTTTGTGTGTGTGCACATGTGCATGTATGCATGCATGTCCTGTGTCTGCCTATGGAACACACAGCACTGCCTGGCATGGCCAGGAAGCCTTGCAGGGCTTGGACAAGCCCTCTTACCTGTGCAGCTGGATTCTGCCTTCCAGGGCAGGGGACATGCGGAGCATCTGTTTCCTTGTTTACTCCTGTAAGTGGGTCTTGTCAGGCTCCCCATGCTTCTCCCTCCCTTGTTCCCTACTTCAAAATCATTGCCCCTCTCCTGTTATTTTCCACCCTCTCCTCCTTTTCTTCCTGTTCTTTGTCCTCCCATAACAGCCTCTGTTTTTTCCTGTTCTTGGCTCAGTTGTACCCTCTGCCTCTCTGGTGTGTGGGTTTTGTCTCCACCGCCCTGTCCCTTCACTTAGCAGCCCCCTCCTCCCTTTGTCCCCTGCCCACTCATTTCTTCTGTAAAGATTTTGTCCATTTTCCTCTCCTTGGGCCTGCTGAGCAGAGTGTGTTTCCTGGTCTCTTCTTCTAACACTTACTGAAAAGAGAAACACCCAAATCTATGCTCCCACGAAATCCTGCCTAATTTAAGCCCTGTTTAATCTCCACCTTCTGACTATAGCCACCCACATTCACTCGTACTGTTTATTCTGTCCCTTTCTTCCTGTTCCTTTACTTGGTCCTATACCTTCTAGGAATTGTATGTTTCTGAAAACGCAGTTTGAAGCTCACCAGTGAAAGACAGCCTGATGGCCTCAAACTCCAGCCGTGTCTTTCCTAGTATGGAAGCTGGTGTGGCCTGGCCCAGTAGCCCTGATGCTGTGCTGAGCTCTCTACTCACTGGCTTTCTGCGCAGCCTGCTCCCTGATGACACACTGAGTTAGAAGCTTGGTTTATGAGCAGCAAATTGTTTAAATTCATTCTGCTGTGGGGGTATTCAGCCCATGTGCAGTGCACAAGGGGGCAATGCAGAGAAGCCCATATTTTCTGAGGGCTCCAAACTGACTGGCTAGAGATTCATATGAAGAAAACCTCAGGGCCCAAATGAATGAATCTCTAAGTGGTTATTACTAAATACAGCAGAATGAGAAAAAGAATGACATTGTGGTTGGTTTCTCATATAATTCAAGTTATTATTTAAAAATGTTGTGAGATTATGTTCTTCCTTTTTTATTTTGGACTGGTGGGTAGCATTAAAAGAGCTTTAATTGTGACACAGTGATGAAGCAGCTGATGGTAGCTTTTTGATTTTTATTTTATTAACATTGTTGAGAATATTCTTACTTGCAAGATAAAAAGTTGGTTGCCCTATGTCGACTCCCAAATATGGGGGCATTTTTGCAAAGACAGTGAAATCCTGTTGTCTGGAAGCTGCTGCTTTTTCCAATGCAGATATAAAGAAGGACTGTCACTTAAAGCCACTGTCAAGGAGTTCCCAGCTCAACTCATTTCAGTGAGTGTAGGAGGCCTACCAAGAGCCAGGTGTTGGGATACAATGATGCACAACATAGACTGAGTCTGGAATTCACATGCTACTCAGGGAGAACAAATGAAAATTTTAGATTGTGTTAAGTGTCATG
Source organism: Suricata suricatta (assembly GCF_006229205.1). Classification (NCBI taxonomy): domain Eukaryota; kingdom Metazoa; phylum Chordata; class Mammalia; order Carnivora; family Herpestidae; genus Suricata; species Suricata suricatta. The sequence goes on from NC_043709.1 coordinate 98,297,454, forward strand.
AAGAGAGTGTGTGTGTCATATGTTGTATCCTTTCTGAGGTGTGATATGTGAAATGACTGCTAGAGGATGAGAAAGAGCTAGTCATACAAAGCTTGGGGAAGAACATTCCAGGTAGAGGGAATAGCATACACAAAGACGCCCAGGTGAGGAGGTTGGTGTGTTTGTGGTCCTAGAAGATGCACAGGGGTAGATTGTCAGAAGCAAGGGGATAGTAGTAGAAGACAAGGCCAGAAAACTAGGAATGAACCATGTAGGGCCTTGCAGAACATGCTAAGAAGATTCAATTTTATTCTAAATGCAATGGGAAGCCATAGAAGGTCTTATTAAAAAGTTTTTGCAACATTTTCTTTCAATAGGGATAGTTTGCCTACAACAAAATACACAGATATTAAATATATAGTTTGATGAGGTTTGGTAAATGAATAAGCCTGTGTAACCACTAAAATAGTAATTGAGGAAGTGCAACTAAAAGGCCAATAGGGGATAGAAAATAAAATTCTAAACAAACAACTTGATTAAATAAAAATAATATAGAAAAGAATAAGTATAGAACAAATAACAGAGAAGATGACAAATAAAATGAATAGCATAATGGTAGATTTAAACCCAGCCATATCAATAATTACATTAAATGTCAATGGGACAAAAAAATCCTGATAATACATGGAGACTGTCAGGTTTGGATAAAAAAGCAAGACCCAATCAGTATACAGTTTACAGAGATGCACTTTCAATTTTATTTATTTATTATTATTATTTTTTAAAGTAAGCTCTATGCCCAACATAGGCTTGAACTCATGACCCCCAGATCAAGACTCACATTCTCCACTGACTGGGCCAGCCAGGTGCTCCAAGATGCGCTTCTGATTTAAAGAGATGGAGAAATTGAAAAGAAAAGGATGAAAAAAGATATGCCAGCCTAAGCTAAGAATAAGTAAATTGAAATGGATATATTAAAGCCAAAAAATACATACTATAAAATGAGGAATGTTACCAAAAATAAAGAAAAGTCTTTCATAATTATAAAAGAGTAGATTCATCATGAAGACATGAGAATTCTGGATGCATATGCATCTGGTAGCAGAGTTTCCAAAACACGAAGCAAAAATGGACAGAACAAGAGGGAGAAATAGGCTTATCTACAAAGTTAGTTGGTAATTTTAATGTCTTTTTAGCAATTGATAGGCTAAGTAGAAAAAAATCAGTAATGATATAGAAGATTTGGAAAGCGGTGTCCACCAACTTGACCTAACTGAAAATAATAGACCACTCAGTTTCCAAACTGCAGAGCACATATCATTCTGAAATGCACATGGGATTTTCAGTTATTTGGATCAAATTCTGGGCCATAAAAAGGTCAATAAATGTCAAGATTTTGATATAATTTAGAATATATTCTAAGACCACAATTAAATTAGATTGAAATTAGTAACAAAAAGGTATTTAGAAACATGCCCTCTCCCCCATATTTGGAAATTACATAAAATACTTTAAAATAATCCATGAACCAAAGAAGAAATCACAAGTGAAGATAGAAAGTATTTTGCTAGAGATAGTAGCGGTTGCTCTAGAGATCACAATATACATTCTTGCCTTACCATAGTCTACCTTGATTCAATAATATACATTTCCTGTATGATGTACTCTCCTCTCTATGGTTGGTGCTATTGTTGTCGCATAGTTTACTTTTACATGAGAGATGCATTCACAAGATGTTATTATTTTTGCCATCCAGTGCCTTTAAACAGTTGTTTAAAAATATTTTGTCAAGAATGTATAGTCTGTGGAGGGCCAGCCAGATATAAGCTGCTCTGCCATGACTAGATCCAGAACTCCATGGGTGGTTTTAAGCAGGAGAGGAAAGGTCATTCTAGCAGATGGGTGGGGACCTCCAGTGAGGGGCAAGAATGGAGGTAGGAAGACCAATTAAGCTATTGCCAGAGTCTAGTGGTAGATGATGATTGCTTAGACTAACTAGGTGATGACAGATGACACCGGTCATGTGTGTGACCATGTGAATTAGAGAGGCATTGTGGGCAAGATTCAGTGATGAGTGGAGGGTTGAGAAAAAGAAAGAAATCAAGGATGACTCCCTGACTTCTGGTTTGAGCAACTGGGCAATGAAGCCATTCATCAAGGTAAGATGGGACAGGAGAAGGATGAAATTTGGGACAAAAATCAAATTGCATTTTGTATATGAGTGTTGAGAAGATAGTAAGATAAATAAGTGTCAGGCAAACAATTGAATTTATAAGTCTGGAGCTCAGGGGAGAGGTCTAGTTTAATAGGTGTGGCCACTAGCACTTGAGCAAGAGGTGCGCATGTGGAGGGAAGGGATGCCATCTAGAGAACGGAGAACTGACAAAGGTTAGCTAATAGGTGGCTGTTGACTTTCTGAACTCCTGGTAAAACTGCTGGTTGGGAGAGATGAGAAGCTGGAAAAGTAAGGCTTCTTATGACTGGGGTGCTTTGGGGGGTTCACTAAGGCTGGCTTTTCTCCTGGGTACAGGGTTACAAGGAAGAGAAGAACCAAGGCGAATGCTGTGGCAGATGTCTGCCCGTGGCTTGCACCATTCAGCTAAGAGGGGGCCAGATCATGATACTGAAGGTAGGAGCAACTTGAACTCAGGAGTTCCCCCTCAAGTCACCTATTTGGGGATTTCCTATCCAAGAAAGAGGGACTACATTTGCATCAATACTGGCTTCCCACATATTTCTGATTTTATAGAGACAAGATGGATAGTTATAGAAGGTACAGAATTTTTCTCTCTGATTTAGCAACTTTTTCATTCTTCTTGACATGAGTGTACTTGGCGTGAGGCCCATGATTTGGAGTTGTTTGATCATTTAAGATTTCTTTCAGCCTTGATTGTCTGTAAGGCTGGATTGGACAATTAGCATGAAACAAACCCTGACTGATGAGAGCAGGAATTAGTTGCTAGGGTTGAGGGGTGGCGCCCTGGTTCATTGCTGGTTTCATTACTATGTTTTTAAGCTTCTAAGTGGTCAGAAGTGTTTGGGGATTCTCTGCATTGATGCAGCCCTATTCACAATAAATAAGTTGTAAAACTGGAACTCCTCTTGTGTGTGCTGGGTGTGGGGACTATAGATACTGTCTCATTCTTGTTCTGTAATCCTCCAACCTGTTTCAACAATTCCAAGGAGTCAAGGTCGTGGTTTGAAGTGTTGTTGCAACCCAAACACGGTCTACCCATCTCCTCTCTTTCCTTTCAGCGTGATGAGACCCTCCAGGATGGCTGTGATAGTCACTTCTGCAAGGTCAATGAGAGAGGAGAGTACATCTGGGAGAAGAGGGTCACGGGCTGCCCGCCCTTTGATGAACACAAGTGTCTGGCTGAGGGAGTGAGTAGCTGGAGCTCAGGCCCTGCTTTCCTCTTGACCGTCCCATCTTTGACTCTAAGAACCGAGTCCTCTGAATGGCATGCAGTCCCCTCTGACATGATGTCGCAGTGTTTGAGGGAGACTCCTCACCCAGTTTAAAAAAATCACTGAGGTTTCAAAATCAAAGCCTGTTGGAGAGAGAAAACTCTCTGCACTACATGATGCTTTCAATAGACACCTTTCCCTTGCGGGGGCTTGACTCTGTGCTCCTTGAACAGGCAGGTGAGAGATCAAATGATTTCTCGTCTCCCCTGAGAACGATGGTCCTGACGACCCAACCGGGAGAGAACCCGGAACAATCAGAGTTGTTCCAGCCTGGTCAGGTTGGGGCAGGGGATGTCAGCCTGCTCACATTCGTGATGGCAACGCACAGTTTATGTCTAGAGACGAAGCTCGGGACTGAGTCCAAAGCCAGGAATTGGCCAGGAGTGACCTGACAGCTGTCCACTGTGTACTATTTGTGCCTAATCTGGGAATTTGCTGTTTTCTTAGGGGAAAATCATGAAAATTCCAGGCACCTGCTGTGACACATGTAAGTACATGACCACTAGCTTGTCCCTTGAAATCCGTCAGACCAAGTCCAGGGACTATTCTTTGGAGGGAGCTTTATTCTAGAAGGATTGTTCCTAATCATTGGCCAGTCACTAGGTTCAGTTCTGCAGGAAACTGCCACCCTTCCTGAATGTTCTTTGACTGCCTCCTTCTCAAATCACCATTCAGATGCCTGTGAAGCAGTTTCTTCCTTTTTTTCCTTTAAACTCCTAACTATTTCTATCTTCTTATCTGCCTTGCCCCTCCCAGAGCTCCTGGAAGACAGGCACCCTTGACCCATGATCTCAACACAGCAGACACTCAATATGCACCTATCCTTTGAGTGTCAGACAGCCACCTTCCTAGAGAAAGAGAAGCCGCCAACAGGCTAACATCAGCTCCTGGCCGTATGCTGTGGGGGCCGCAGAGAACACAGATTCTTCTCAAAGCTTCCCAAGACTGGTCTACATTTATTAACCTCCCCTTCTTCACTCTCGGTCCCTCTTGACCTTGCAGTTATGTCACCCTGCTTGGTCCCAGTAGGTCAATGCAGCAGCTTTGGCCCTGCAAGGCTGCCTGTCAGACAGCAATCTCCCCACACATCCTTGTGTTCAGGAGCACAAGTAACTTGCAGAATCCTCCTGTTAGTGCTGTGGTGTTCTCTGAATATAGAATTACTTGCCTGTGCTAATGCTTTTTGGTTTTAGTGTTTTGTTTGTTTGTTTTTCCATTTTATTTTGGGTTCATGGGCCTGTGTTCAGTATTGGGTAAAGAAAGAAAGAGCAAAAGGTGTGAATACCTTCAGTGCTCAATCATTTATTTTATTTTATACTTATATTTATTTATTTATTTATTTATTTATTTATTTATTTATTTTTGAGAGAGAATATGAGCAGGGGAGGAGCAGAGGGAGAGAGGGAGAGAGAGAAATCTTAAGCAGGCTCCAGCCAGCATGGAGCCCAACTCTGGGCTCAATCTCATGATTGTGATATCATGACCTGAGCAGAAATAAAAAGTCAGATGCATAACCGACTGAGTCCCCCAGGTGCCCCAGCCATTCTTTTCTTGATGGCTCACTTTGTCAGTCCCTGCTTTTGCTGTGGTAACCAGGTTGCAGATTGTGGAAACACCCTGAATGCAACCCTTTCTGTGATTCCTGTCTGCATAAGTTTAATTTAAGAATATGAAGTCAGGAAACCATCAGAGAAGATGAGTTCTCTTTGGGCACGCTTTGCCAAATGGAATTTGGTGAAGAGGCTGTTATCTACAAAACTAGCAGGGGGCCTTTATCGGTCATACTTTCAGGAGGTGGAGACCCCTTCATAAGGAGGGGGAGCCAGCCTCAGAATTTAAATCTACAGCAAAGGAATATAGCATGTTGGCCTACATATGTTTTCCTTATTCATTCTTTTAATGTGGTTTGCAGGATTTCGCTGTACAATGAAGTTATTTGGAAGTTGGGAGGCAGGCTAATATGTAGTTAGGGCTGATTTAGTTTGGGAGGCATTCAAGAATGGAAAACTCCCAGTGTGCACATGGGGAATGGCGAGCTGGCATTGAATCTTAGAAATATTGGTGGGACAAGTAAAGCTTCAGATCTGAATGCCACTAATCCCTGCCATGCCAGAGAGCTGGAGACAGCTATTCCCAAAGGGAGGCCTCTAGGACTCCTAGGCATCCTCTTAGCCCCTTGTGTGGTCATGACATTTGCCTTTCCTCTTTTCCAAAGGCAGAGATAGATAGATAATAATTATATTTATTGACTACTTCATTGCCCATTAGCTTCCGGATATAGTTATAAGCATAAGAAGACTGCTCCAGTCATTATAATTTTAGAGTCTACAATTACAAAAAAGCAAGACTCATCCATCTACATCACCAAAGTTCACTGAATCTAGGCTCTTCCTGCAGTTAAAATTATACCATTAAGTGAGTTAAACCCAGTCATAACTATGTCTCTAGATTGGAGGGCTGGGAGATTCTGAGGGGAACCAGGATAATTTAACTCCCCTCCTCACAGCTGGCTCTGGTGATCTGGTCACTGTGAAACTGACCTCTTTCCAGTAAAGTGAGGGAACTGGGCCAGAGACTGTTCTCCAGAATCCCAGCCAGGCCCCAGGTCCCGTCTCTCACCTGTCCCGTAGGTGAGGAGACAGAATGCAAGGATATCACTGCCAGGCTGCAGTATGTCAAAGTGGGAAACTGTAAGTCTGAAGAGGAAGTGGACATTCACTACTGTGAGGTAAGGGGGCCCGGACTTCAGCAAGGCCTAAGTGGGGAGGGGTGAGTCTCCTTGTTTGGACACATCTCTAGTAACCTAGTAAAAGCACCTGGAATACTCACAGGTGAACGGAGCTGGAAGCATATATTTTTAAGCAAATGTTTTATTGAAGCACCTGGGAACTTCTGACCCCAGAAGGAAAAAGTAAAACTGTAGAAAGATTCAAGTCCTTTAAAGAGAAAGGAGAGTTTTTGAAGGGAAGGTGGGGACTATGTTTCCTGATGGAACATGCATAGAAATTATGGCTAGTGGGGTTTGGATATCATAGTACTATAAGGAGAGTGGACACGTCAGACTCTCTGGAGGTCTACCTTCACAAAGCACCGAGCAGGACTCTCCGGCATTGCCTAGCCCTGCCTCTCTCTGCCCCGTCCCAGGGTAAATGCGCCAGCAAAGCCTTGTACTCCATTGACACGGAGGACGTGCAGGACCAGTGCTCCTGCTGCTCGCCCACCCGGACGGAGCCCATGCGGGTGCCCCTGCGCTGCACCAACGGCTCCCTCATCTACCACGAAGTCCTCAATGCCATGCAGTGCAAGTGCTCCCCCAGGAAGTGCAGCAAGTGAGGCTGCCGCCTGGGCTTCTCCTGTCACCTGCCTCACTGGACCTGACTGGCCGGCGAGCGCTGCTCTGTCCTCCCTGTCCTCTGCTCTTGTGCCCTCCTGAGCCCACAATAAAGGCCAATCTCTCACCTTGCAAAAGGCTGATGGTTCACTGCGTCTTCTAGGCTGAGATCACAGCGGTAGGCTGGGCTCGGACTCTGAACCTGGGCCAGCCCCAGGCATGGCCAACCTCTGGGGGTGGGGAGGGGTTATGTGGGGCAGGCCTCCTCAGAACCTCCTCCCAGTGCCCTAAAGTAAAAGGGATTTGCTTAGCAACACTGGGGTCTCTAAGCTCTGGATCCAGGGGCTTCTGAGAAGAGCAGAGGGGTGGGCCCTGGAGCCAGGTTCTTGCCAAGACAGACTGGTTATCGCCAGTGTGGCTGGCCTTGTGGTGAGGGAGCTTGAGCCGGTGTGCAGGGGCTTCTCTGAGCCCTTGGTTCCCTAAGGTCCTGTGTACCCTCAGGGGCCCCTGTGGGCGGGAGAGGTGCTGAGGACTGAGGAGGCTGGAAACAGTGTGCTGGCAGGAGCAGGGTCCCATTCAGCATGGGCTCGGCCATGGCGGATAAACCCCAGGCTTGGAGGTTCATCTACACATGGCCCTTGTTCTATTGCGTGGTCCCAAACAAGACCATTAGTGGTTCTCAGACTTTGTTTCCTTGTCTGGCAAATAGGAATGTGAGTCTCACTCATAGAGTTGAATGGTAAAATACTGCTGAAAGTCTGGGGATAACTGTAAATTGCTCTACAATAAAGTAACAATATAAGAAGTGACAAGAATAAAAATGGGAGGCAATCAAGGCTTGAAGCAGGGAATACGTGTTTCGTGTTCTATCATTAGTAGTAGAGCATTAGGGATTTACTTTATCCTGAGGGGTGAAAGAGCTGAGTTTCTTTTGCGCTGGATGCTGAAAGACAAGGGTCTGCCTACTCCAGACATCCTTTAGCCAAAGGATGCAGATAACAGCAAACTCCACCCAGTCCTCAAATCACTGTCTGGTAATGTCATTCTCAGGGAGAGGTTGTCCCTCCTTAAAATTTATGAAAAATGTTTACATGAAGATGCTGCCAAGACCTGAAGGCTCTAGTTGGGGAGAGATTACCCATGAGAATAAAAGAAATGCCCTGGGTGTGTGACTGGAACTTGATGGAGAATTTACATTCCAGATCCTTTTAACACAGGAAAGACTCTACTCACTTAAAGTGCTGGATGGTGAAGCTGGAAAGGATTCGGACATCATCTAATCCAATGCCCCTCCCTTGCCCCTTTACAGAGAAGAAAAGCAGCTCAGAGAACACGAGTGACTTGCCAAAGGTCACACAGCTGCTGGGGGGCAGGCCAGGTTCAGAACCCAGGGGCCTTGCCACCTAGGCAAGAACTTCCAGGCCATCCCACCAGAGCCACACCATCCCTGTTGCTCACAGGCTCAGTCCTTGCTGTCATGGGAACCATTGACTCCTGATGTCTAGGACTTAACCACTTATGATTCTGTGGGGAACAACCTGGAGGGAAGATCCATTACAGGCAAATGGCATGGGTTGTGTTGAGCAGTTTTGGTGGGGAATTTAGTAAGGAGGAAAGGAAGAATGGATAGAAGATTATATAACTGCTCAATAATTCAAAGGTTGTCATCTGTCTGTCCATCCCGCCTCCAACTTTGAGTAGCCTCTGAGGTCTCTGTAGGAAACCAGATCCAGGGGCAGGGAATTACCTCTCTTCTTACTGAGCCCTAACACTCTAGCTGGGGGTGAGGTGTTATTGGAGGCATCGGCCACAAAGATACTCAGCAGCGAGTTTACCGCTCCAGCATCAAGTGTCAATTTTCCAACTGCCTGTGCCTCCATAGCCTGAATTTCTCATATACTGATATGACAATTCACTGCCAAGAAAAAAGCCAAGTCAGAAAAACTGTTTTGATTTAAAAAAAAAAAAGTGAGGAGCAGGGGAAGAAGGCTGCAAAAAGAGAAAACCAGTAGCGGGGTGTGTCTCAGGAGTTTGCCTTCCTCTGCAGGTATTCTGGGTCAGGGCCTGCCTCTGGGGTCAGGAACTCTCTTTCTTACTTACTCTCAGGTCAGGTAAGAGTGTCCCCCAAGGGGAGAGTTTTAGGAGAGTCTCAAGGAGCGGGTCTACAGGGGTTAAGTGGCTAAGAAAGTGCTGGAGGGAGAGAAGAAAGGGAATGGATTGAGGATCCATGGTAGAAAGGTTTCCAGTGCTCTTGGCATTGAGAAGACATGGGGAAGGGTCCCTGGGAGTGAACGGGAAGAAAGGCATTGTGTGGGAGAGAAAGAAGCCGACTGGCAAAATGTCGGGGACGGACTCTGAGCAGACTGCCTGTCTGGGGATGCAGGCACACTCTTAGCGGCCAGTTTGACCTTTCACACTAGTCTCTCACCCCTGGGCCGGGCACACTAGCAGTAACTGCCTCAGAGGGTTGTCAGAGTCAAATATCTCCAGGGGTAAAGCTCTGCGAAGGGTACCTGAGGAAGAGGAAGTCCTGTGTAACATTAGCCTTGACTATTCCTAGTGGCCAGAAGAAAGCTCTGGTTTGGGACGTTTTGGTTCTCCTCCTGTGCTTCTGTGCTTCCCTGACTCCTGTGTTGTCTCCTGTCTGCTAGTGCAGGAGATACCATTCTTCACAATGAAGACTAAACGGCATACTTCAGCTTAACACCCTTTTATATGTCGGGTTCCTGGCATTAAAGAACTTGTTTAGCTTTGGGGCATCTTGGGGTTGTAGATTCCATTATCCACAATGGCCCTTTACAGGGCCTTCCATTTCTCAGCTCCTCGCTGGGCACCAAAACCTGGAGGCAGAGATGGCGCTTCTTTCATTCTATGCTTCCAATCTCCCTCCACCACCCACTCCCAAACGTTTTGGGGAGGGAGGCTGCCATTAAGACCGACTCCTTCTTCTGCCTCTTGTAGCCTCTTTCCCCGTCTATCTCTTGTGCGCTATACCCTCACCCCCGCCCCCTGGAGTCTAGGGAAAGGTGGGGACAGCTGGTCGACAGGGCGAGTGAGAGTGAAGGCAGCTGGGCATGGGAACCTCCCACCCGACCCAGGCAGTGCCCGGACCGGGCGGCCAGGCGGGATTGGAAACTAATCAGCCAGACGGTGCACGAGATAATCCGGCTGAACATTCACGCCCGAACCGGGTTAGGAGGCACCTCCCCCGGGTGGAGGAGAGCGGGCGGCTCTCTGCCCCGCTCTCCCCACCGCTTCACGAACCCCAGCGCGGCCTGGGCTAGCCCCTACCTGGGGCGCGCACCTTCCCCACGTGGTGCTCGCGGCGCCTGTGCGCACCGGGCGCAGGCGGGAGCGGTCACTCGAACCCGGGCGGCGCGGAGGACGGCGCAGGGGAGGGGGAGGGCAGGGGGAGGAGCGGGCGGGGGGCGGGCACGTCCGGGCGCCGCTGAGAGCTTTGGAATTAGCCCCGCGGCGGAATAAACCCGTGCCGCCGCCGGCGCTGCCGCGGGCCAGTCCGGGTATCGCGTCTTGTGCTTCCGCACCATGGCCGCCCCCGGGCTGCACGGTGAGTCTCCCCTGGTCCCGGGCGTCCCGGCGAGTGGTAGGAGCGAGAGGGGCTGGGAGTAACGGAGCCGGCCTCCTAGCTCCTTGCCTTGGGATTGGTGACCCCAGGTGAACCTGGAGAGGGTGGTGCTGGAAACTGGTCCCTTTTTTGCCGGGGTGGGGAGCCGAGGGACGCGTGAGCAATTTCCCACACACTTATTATTGCTGTAATATTGGTGCAGCGGCTTTTGGGTGACTGATTACCGATTCCTACCTCTGCGTTTTTGCCTCAACTCATTGTAAGTCCTTGGATGTTTAGTTCAGGTTATGCGGGGCAAGCGAACAGCTGGGGTGTAATTCACCAGCAGTGCTGAGGACAGAGGTTCGAATTCACCCCCAGCGACTTTGACCTCCCTGGAGTGTTGCCAAGGTTTTGGGACGACTTCTCCAACCCTAACCCAAACCTGGGCTCAGGAAGGGCATTTACAGCTCAGGGTGAAGGGAAACGCAGGCACGCCTTAACCGGGGACTTTTCTTAGAGGAAAAGCAGATGGACTTTGCGAGGGGAGAACGTTACTCTGCCGCATCTCCCAAGTTCTCCTGAGCAGACACTTGCATTTGAGCAGGGTCGACCTTGCCCGGAAAGGGATTATGTTGAATGTCTTTCCTCTCATGGTTCTTGAGAGAGGCGTGGAGTGGGGAGGTGCCCACGCTATTGGCATGAACGGTGAACTAAAGTAACTGTAAGGTAGGCATCAGTCCTAGTCCTGAAACCTTGTGAGCAGGTGTGGAGAGATATCTCTGGGAACCATGTGGACCATGGTCCATGACCGAAGGCCCAACTGAGCAAGGTTAGATCTAAGCCGGAAGGCAAGTGGCAAGGGAGGGAGGATCTTAAGACAATGCGGGGGCTCCCCTAGAGGACTGTTGTACTCTCGGTCCCTCTGCTTGCCTGGACTTTGGTCTTATGATCTGACCTCAGAGGCCTAGTGCACCTCGGTGTCTGTCACCCTGTCGTGGCTGCTTGGCATCCAGGGCCCTTTTGCTCTGTGACTTGCCATGCACCTGTCATTTTGGGAGGCAAAGTCCTAACATGGTCCTTTCCAGCAATCTGTAATGCTCTCTGAGGGGCCTGTATGTGGGAACTTGGGTCACTTTGCAGGCTGATTGAAGTGGTTGTGTGAGGGGTAAGGGTGGGTTCCAAACACCAATCTCGGGTTCTGATCTGGTTTCCACCTGTACCTTCTCTGCCATCATCTGTTGTGGGACAGGGCTCCACGACCAGAGTCATAGAGCCTCAAGTGAAGCTTTAATGGAATGAGGACCCGATTTTCTGGAAATCCACCCTTCTGTGGACTCTTTCTGCTGGCTGAGAGAAACTTGTCCCACCCCATTTTTGGTGTTCCTAGAGCACATGGAGAACAGAAATTCGACCATTAGACATGGATCTTGCCTCTGGTTACAAAATGGAATCAGTCTCTACTTGTGATCAGGTGGTTTAGGGAAGGCCTCTTGGTGGAGGGGAGTTTGAACAGAGATTGCATTAAATGAAGGAATAAGACTTGCAGATATCTGGAGAATGATCTTGCAAAGGCATATATAGATGGAAGACCTTGTAGCAGGAGTGTGCTTGAGCTGTCCAAAAAATGTAGGAAAGCCAAGTGCCTGGGGCAGAGAGGTGCAGTGGGAGAGTGGCAAGAGTGAGCCAGATCACGTGGAGGTTTGTAGCTCAGGCCATATGTTCTTGGCTTTCAGAGAAAAGGAAGACCAACATTCATCAAGTACCCACTAATCCAGACCCTGTGCTAGCTAGGTGCTTTGCCTCACAACTTTGTCGTCAGTGTTGAGGAGGAATGGTGTCATTGAAGAGGCTCAGAGAGGTTTAGAAACATGCCTATTGTATTGTGTTAACCACTGAATAATCACAGAAGGATAAAACCGGAATTCAAACTTGTTTTCCCAACACCTCACCTTGTTGCTTTGGTTCTGTTCTTAAGAAGTCATGAGAAGGAAGGATAGATGTGAGAGAGAATGGATGGGAAATGTGAATGGAACTGGGCTTTGAGGGAGACGCGAATTTTGCAAGGCTCTTAGGTAAATGCGGTGGTCATAGTCCAGGCAGGGCTGTGCCTATACACTACCATTGACCTTGAACTATATGGTTTTGAACTGCGTGTGTTCACTTATATGCAGATTTTCTTACAGTACAGTACTGTAAATGTATGTGCTTTTATGATTCAGTAACATTTTCTTTTGTCTAGTTTACTTTGTTGTAAGAATACAGTACATAATACATACACAAAACGTGTTAATTGACTGTTTATGTTATTGGTAAGCATCCAGTGAACAGAAGGCGATTAGTAGTTAAGTTTGGGGGGAGTGCAAAGTTACACTCAGATTTTTGTTGCCCAAAGGGATTGGCACCCCTAACCCTGTGTTGTTCGAGTCAGCAGTATTTCCAATCTGGATTCATCATGGTTAGTTTATTTTGTGGGGCCAAGCCCAGAAAGGCTGGTTGTGATCACCAAACTTGTAAGGAAATGTGCCACTGTGACCTACACTGGGGATGTGTCTTCACCAGCAGAAATTACCTGAGTTCCACATTTAGGGTTTACGGAGACACGGGAAACTGAGCTTCCCCTGGGGGAAGATGTGCTTAGGGTCCTGACAGGCCCTAGCAAACCTGACTCTCTAATTATGCCCCTCTAAGTGCGACTCACATCAGTTCAGAGGGTACCTATCACCTGGACTGTGTGCCAGACACTGTGCTCTGTGTTAGAGTTACAGAGATCAGTAAAGGCACAACACCTGCCTGTCAAGACCTCAGCTTTCTAGATTCTTGGTACCCTGAGATGATCTTGATACTTTCACAGCCTTATCCACTGCTGTTGGTCATGGGAAGGAGGAGGTGGGGGTCAAATGTTGACTTGTTCAGACCGCACCAATGAAGTTGCCTGATTGTACAGTGATTATTTCAAGATGTACTTTCGGTCTTTCCTGGACTCCTCTCGTCCACCCTGCTTCTCCTCCAGAAACTTCAGGGAAATAACTTTTAAGTCTGTCTAGCTGAAAACTTTCCATTGAGGTTAACTTTCACTGATACGGCTAAAGGATTACAACAATTAGCTGGTGTCATTTCCTCCCTCAGTTTAGCAAACACATGTACACTACCCTTTGTCAAGAAAGTATAGGAAGTATAGCTGTCAATTGGCCTGAGTAAAAATTCAACTGAATAAACTCAAAAGTCTAATTTTATTTTAATTAAGTTATTAATTATAGTTTTATTAAATGATACATGAATCCAGCAATATCCCACCAGCAAGTTGAGGGGAGATTGGAGTAATTGTACAAAATGGAAGTGGTTTTTTTTTTTTTTTTTTTAAAGGAGGGTGGGGCAAGAAGTTATTAGCAAATACAAACAGATTTGTTTCAGGCCAGGAAACCATCTTTTTGCTGGGGAGGGAATGACAGTGTTTTTATTATACAGATTACTACCTCCCTAGGGCTGATCAGGCAGTTTCAGACTGACTTTTCAGGGATAGGCTGAAACTGTTAAGGCTTGGTTTGTTGGGTTGTGAGCTCGTGTGTAAGCGTGTGTGTGTGTGTGTGTGTGTGTGTGTGTGTGTGTGTCTGCACCTGTGCAAATGACTCCATTTTGGACCTGTTTCTTTTTTAATACTTTGTATCTTCTGACTTGTTCACTGATAGAGGGATAATTCCAATTTCTTATAGTCTTTGATGTCTGATATTCATGATAAGCTAATTAAACATAGCTTTAAAAAAAGCAATAATGTATCTCCATTGAGAAAAATGTTTACAAATACATAAGAATAAAATTTCCCTGTTTTTAAGTATTTTGGTAATTGTTCTTCACCCAATTCCTTTTTAATCCCGGTTTTATTTTTTGCCTGTATCAAATAACTATTTCTATGTATTATTTATCTTCAAACAGTTTACGAAAGAAGAAAATCCAGATACAGTAAAATGTGAAACAAGGAAAAATGAACAAGTGTGAAATCATGAAGGACTGGGAGCACAGTATTATGCTACAAAACCTAGACTAAGAATAGGTACTATCGTTGAACAAAAACTTATCTGTGAGCTTCCTAACAGGCTGGTCAGAAAACAGTAAGTTATAAGTTACACGGTTTCATTGTCTAACAGCAGGAGGCCAGTTGTAGTTCATCAACACTAAACGTTAAGAAGAATGTCACAGTGATATTCGTGCTATTTATATAAGACATTGCCCAACATAATGAGCTGTAGTTTCATTAATAGATTTTTGGAAAGCGTATTATTTATCACGTGAGCATTTATTGTTTCTGATGTTTTTTAAAGGGATGTTTGTGTTTTATTCTTTTCTGGTCCACTGCACGCTGTTATATATTTAAAAATGCTGTTGGTACACCTTTAGATCACCAGCCACTGGGTTAAACCTCTCATTTGGGAAGTAGTGGCTTATAGCATATAAAAAGCTCCATGGTTCATCGTCCACTGAGACCAGGGGCTGCCAGTCTCTCTCCTTTTTAGCCTGAAGAACCTCCTTTAAGTACATCTTTAAGTGTAGTTCTGCTGGTGACAAATTCTCTCAGCTTGTGGTTTTTTTACATTTTTAAAATGTTTTAATGTTTATTTTTGAGAGAGAGACAGAGACAGAGTGTGAGCGGGATAGGGGCAGAGAGGGAGGCACCAGATCTGAAGCAGGCTCCAGGCTCGGTGCTGTCAGCAAAGAACTTGACGTGGGTGTCAAACTCATGAATCTTGAGATCATGACCTGAGCCAAAGTTGGACGCTTAACCGCTTAACTGCTTAACCAACTGAACCACTCACTCGGGCACTCCACTCAGCTTGTATTTTTATGGAAATCTGTCTATTTCACTCTCCTTTTAGAAGAATACTTTCATTGGATACAGAATAATGGGTTGATAGGTTTTTCCTTTGAGCACTCCAGATGTTCTCTGTGGGTCTCCATGGTTCTGTTGAGAAGTCAACCTTAATCCAGATTTTTACTTTTTTCATATAGAATACCTTTATAATCTGGTAGCTTTTGATATTTTATTTTTATTTTTGATGTCCAGTGGTTTGACTATGATGTCTGCAGATGTGATTTTCTTTGTATTTTTCTTAACTTTGAATTTGTTGATCTTCTTAAATGTGGATGTTACTGTATTCTGTCAACTTTTAGGGATGATTTCGATCACTGTTTCTTCAATTAATTTTATGCTCTATTTTCATTCTCTTCTTTTTCTAGAGCTCTAATCACATGCATGTTAGACTATGTGGCCCCACCAGTTCCAGAGACTTTGTTAAAATTTTTCCAGTCTCATGTCTTCTGTTTTCTAGATCAGATCATTTCTTTTTTATTTTTTATTAAAAAAATTTTTTTAATGTTTTTTATTTATTTTTGAGAGACAGAGAGAGACAGCTGGAGCAGGGGAGGGTCAGAGGGAGAGGGAGATACAGAATCTGAAACAGGCTCCAGGAACTGTGAGATCTGACCTGAGCCAAAGCCGGATGCTTAACCGACTGAGCCACTCAGGCACCCCTAGATCAGATCATTTCTATTGAACCATCCTTAACTTCACTGATCTTTGCTCTGCCTTCTCCAGTTTGCTGTTAAGCTCATCCAATGAAGTTTTTCTTTTTAGTTATTGTAATTTTTAGTTCTAGGAATTCTATTTTTAAAAAAAATTCCAGGCTAGCTTTATTGAGATGCAATAATAAAATCCACCCTTTAAAAATATATAAGTCAGTAGTTTTTATTATATTTACAGAGTTATGCATGCATCACTGCTGTCTAATGTTAGAACATTTTCATCATCTTGGGGTGCCTGGGTGGCTGTCAGTTAAGCGTCCGACTTTGACTCAGGTCATGATCTTGGAGTTTGTGGGTTTGAGCCCCACATCAGGGTCTTTGGTGACAGCTCAGAGCCTGGAGCCTGTTTCAGATTCTGTATCTCCCTCTCTCTCCGCCCCTCCCCCGCTCGTGCTCTGTTTCTGTCTCAAAAAAAAAAAAAAACCATTAACAAAAACAAGGAACACTTCATCATCCTAAAAAGAAACCTCATACTCACTGACAGCCATTCACCTTTCCTCCCTCCATCTCTGGGCAACCACTAACCTAATCTCTGTCTGTATGGATTTCCCTATTCTGGACATTTTATATAAGTGGAATCCTATAATATATAGTGTTTTGTGTCTGGGCTCTTTAACTGAGCATGTTTTCATGTTTTAGCCATATTGTAACATGTATTAATTTTAGTATTAACATGTATTAGTTCTTTTTATTTTTATTTTTTACCAGTTCTTTTTATAGATAAATAATATTCCCTTCTGTGGATATACTACATTTGTTTGTTTATCAGTTGATGGACATTTGGATTTCCACTTTCTGGTTACTATGAATAATGATGCTATGAATGTTCAAGTTCAGGTGTGTGTGTGTGTGTGTGTGTGTGTGTGTGTGTGTGTGTCTAGAGTAGAATGGCTGGTTAGCTTCAGGGATTGCAAGGCTGTTTTCCAAAGTGACTGTACTATTTTACATTCCCACCAGCAATGTCTGAGGGTTCTAATTTCTCCACATCCTCATCAACACTTGTTATTGTCTGTCTTTTTTATCACAGCCATCCCAGTGGTGTAAAGCGGTATGTCATTGTAGTTTTGATTTGCAGTTCTTTCATGACTAATGATACTGAACATCTTTTCATGTGCTGTTGAATATTTCTTGCATATTTTCTTGGAGAAATGTCTATTCATGCCTTTTGCTCATTTTCAAATTAGGTTGCCTTTTATTTGTTGAGTTGTGAAAGCTCTTTATATATTTTGAATAGAAGTCCCTATTCTGATATATTAGAATTATTTCCTCCCAATTCTCTAGGTTGTATATTTACTTTATTAATGGTGTCTTTTGAAACATTTTTAATTTTGATGGAAGCCAGTTTGTTTATTTTTCTTTGCTTGTGCTTTTTGGTATTACAATAGCTAAGAAACCATTGCTTAACCGAAGGTAATAAAGATTAGTCTGTATTATCACCCAGTTGTTTTATAGTTTTAGTTATTACATTTAGCTCTACAATCCATTTTTGAAAATGTTAATTTTTTATGTATTGTGTGAGGAAAGGATCCAACTTCCTTCTTCTGCGTGTGGACATCCAGTTGTCCCAGTACCATTTCCCCATTTCTTTCCCCATTTCTTTGTACTTTTGTTGAAATTCAAGATTTCATTTCTGGAGTCTCAATTCTTTTTTTTTAATTAAAAAAATGTCTATTCATTTTTGAGAGAGATACAGAGAGGGAGAGAGAGAGAGAGGGAGACAGAGGGAGAGGGAGAGTGAGTGCAAGCAGGGGAGGGGCAGAGAGGGAGATGCAGAAACCAAAGCAGGCTCTAGGCTCTGAGCTGTCAGCACAGAACCTGACATGGGGCTCGAACTCGCAGACTGCATGATCATGATCTGCGCTGAAGTTGGAGGCTTAACTGACTGAACCACCCAGGTGCTCCTGGAATCCCAAACCTAATGACTGATCTATGTTTTTTGTCTGTATGCCAGTACCACAGTAATTTTGTAATAGGTTTTGAAATCTGGAAGTATGAAACTATTACATTTGTTTTTGTTTATTTGTATTTTCTATTTCTTTGCACTTTTGAAGTTTCCATATCTTCCACTTAGTAGGATTCTACTTATCTCTACTTATTAGAACATATTTATGTTTCCTACTTTTAAAGGTTTGTCTTTGGAGGGCTCCTGGCTGGCTTAGTTGGAGGAGCAAGCGACTCTTGATCTCTACGTTGTGCATCTGGCTGTCTTGAGAACAGGTGTGTGTATGTGTGTGTTTCATTTGTTTATTTTTGGCGATCAAGTCCTGTTTATTTTAAAAGCATAAACAGTGGAACTAGGTAGGAGTAAGGAGACAAAACACCAGTCCCCTTGACTGGCCAGATCCAGCACAGGCCCTGCCTGTGTGTGTGACCCTGAAGCCTTGACCAGCCTTTTCCTGTGAGGACAACACAGGTGCCATCTTCCATGAAGTTGGGGAAAGAGTAAAAGTGAAAAAGTTCAGAGGGCTGAGATCAGTTTTTATTGTTTGTGTCTTTCATGGGTCATTTATTCCTGTTTCTTTGCATGTCTAGTAAGTTTTGATTGTAAAATGGGCATCGTAAGTGTTACAACATTATCTCAGGAGGGTTAAAAAATTATAAAAAGTTTTCTAGCAGGCAGTTTACTTACTGGCTGATTCCTTTGAGCTTATTTAGGTTTGATTTTCTGCTTTGTTGGGGTATGTTTGTGTAAAATGCCGGGTATTTCCCAAGATTCTCTAACTCGCTAAGACTCAACCTCTCAAGTCGGCCTTCCTTGTTGATTTGCTCAGAGCTTGGCCTTAGAAGTTTTTAGGGATAGTCTACTGCAGACATTTTTCTAGTGTGTAGTTCTTACTCCTAAAATGGGTCCTGTGTCTCAGCTGATGTCTGGAGCGCTAGGACAGGTTGACGAAGTCTTGCCACTCTGGCTAGGCTGGAACTCCAACCTGTCCTGGTACTGTTTGACCTCCAGCATCTTGTTCTAATCTCAGTGTTGTGGCAGTCTATTTCTGGTCAGCCTCACACATCTCACCCTTATGCATGTGGAGTCTTTCCTTTGCACAGATTCCTCCTCTCCTGTGCTCTGCCCCATTATTTCCAGCCATTTTAGCTACTCCAAACCTTGACCTCTGCCTCCTCAGTTCAGTGGAATTTTGCTTCACTTGGATTCCTGCTCCCTGTACCACATGTCATTATGGGGCTGTGTTTGTGACTTTCTCTTCTCAGGGATTCCACTTCTGTGTTGATGGTTTCTCAGTACCTGAGGATGGTTGGCTTATGTATTTTATCCTGTTATATGGGTGTTTATAGAAGAGTGTCCACCCCAGTACCAGTTATCTTATGGGTACTGAAAATACGTTTTTGTCAGCAGGCTTTTAGTCAAAAAGTATTTTGTCAACAAACGGTTTCAGATGTGGGTCATGGGCAAGGGCCAGAAATGTCAGGACTCTCTAATATTAATTCAGAAGTGATCCTCATGATTTAGAAAAGGGTGAAATTGTTGTGTTTATTTAATTAGAATGAGAAGCTGAGATCTCAGCCTTAATTTTTGTCTTCAGGGATCATTGGACCGGGGGGGGGGGTACCCTGTGGGCAAGGCCACAACTTTTCTTTAAAATCACCTTTTTTACTGCTCAACAGTGCTTGAACTCAACATAACCAAAGCTCTGGAATTCTATAGCACAAAGCTTAGAGGAGATTATTTTGGCCAGAACTCTTTCTGCTCATCTTTTCAGCATTTCAGTGTTTTAATCTACTCTTTCATTGAGCACCTACTATGTGGCAGACTGCACCGGGATGATATCTAGTCCCTAACTTTGAGTATCTCCTCCCACACCATGATTTGTAGAAATCGTGAGGGGTCTGTTAAATCTGTCAGGTTGGGAGAAGTTTGGGGAGAGTCTTTTGAGCAGGGCTCTGATGGTGGGTGTTTGACTCAGATGGTGTCTCAGGGGGCTAACTGCTGCACTTGTAAGTGGAGGTCTTTATTATTACCTCGTTCCTAGTGAAGGGTGCTACACTAGCAAGGGTCATGCTCAGCTAGCGTTCTAGCGAATAGGCCAAAAAATAAACGAGAAGTAAAACACTATAGTTCACTTCTTGCAAAAGTAATAGTCCAGGTGGGTAAATAAGTTACTGGGGTGGCTTTTGTCCATATAACTTTTCAGGAATCCTGAATGATGGAGGCTTAGCCAGTTTCAACTATGACTTCTAGGGTGATCCTAAGGGTTGCTTTGCCATTTATCTGAAAGGGGAGAAGAGCCCAGAGGGGTGTGCGGGAGCGTGTGCAGAAGGTTTCTATGGGCCAGGTCTGGGGGTAGCACACATCACTCTGCTTACTTCCTCTGGCTGGAATTCAGTCTCGTAGATACATCTCATAGCCTGCCGTAGCAAGGAAGGCTAGAAAAATACAATCTAGCTCTAGGTCCAGAAAGAAGAGGAGAGCATAGATTTTTGGTAAACAACTTGTGGTCTCTATTTTAGGGACTTATCAAAAGTGATAATTTGGAGGTGGTACGGTCACACTTCTTTTCCTGTATTGAAGTTATATAGACTTACACATTTCCATCTCCAGGTAAGGCTCTGAGGTCTTCCAAGTTTCAGCATCCAGGGAAGGAGTGAGGTGGTAAATGCTTATTAAATGGTTTTTGAATGAAGGAATGAATTTTTAAATTTATTTTTAATCTGTCTGATGCCAGAGTTCCCAGATGATGATGATGATGATGATGTTGATAATTACGGAGATGAGAACTATTGTTTACGGAGCATCTGCTCTGTGCTAGGGTTTGCAAGTGTGATCTCATTATTTTTCTAAAACATTTATTGTATTTAATTTAATTTAATCATGACAGGTGTACTCATTAATCCCCATCCCCTATTACCCCCACCATCCCGCCCACCTCTCATCTGGTAGTCATCAGTTTGTTCCTTATGTCTGTTTCTTGGTTTGATTCTCTGCTTTTCCTTTGCTCATTTGTTTTACTTCTAGAGTTTTGAAATATGCTTAAAATGGGCAGTTCGTGTATGCTTCTGTTTCTCCTTCTCCAGAACCACTCCTCCTGGTTTTGTCCTTTGGAATGTGGTGATCATAACCTCACTGATAGTCAAATGAGGACACATCTGGTTTTAAGGAAGGGCGGTTTGTCTTTGGCTAGGTCACCACAGCCGCTTAGTAGAGGTGGAGTCAGAGACGTTAAGGAATGTGTCTCTCAAGCTCTTCCCCCGCTGGTTAGGATGCGATCCCCAGTCCTTTTAAAGGTCTGGCCTGGCAATTATGGGAGTCCCTCGGGGTGTTCAGGTGTGTTCATGAGCAATTCTTCAAGTTTCTACTTGGTGTTAACCATCTTAGTTGATGGTTGATGTTGAGCTCCCTCTTCCCAAGCTGCGGGAAGGCACTTGTCCTGGCTCACAATTATGTGCCAGTCCTCATGTTTGGGGCTAAGGATACAGTGGTGAACAGGATGGGCACTATTCCTGTCCTCAAGGAGAGCACTGCCAAGCTCATGAGGCTTGCTGTCTATATGATATGAATTTATTTATTTCAGTTAACCATGCTGTAGCAGAGAGAAAACTTTTGAGCAGTTTCCTATCAATTATATGTGTATTTGGGATATTTTATAAAATCCTTAGGTGCATCCATGTTCCTCTTGTCTGCCGAATCGCTCTGTATCTCTCATACCCCATCCAGACCCACAGGCCCCTGCAGTCTGAGCGGGGAGCTGTCTTAGGCTTTAACCTCAGAGCTAGTCCATTTTGGGCAACAGAAATCTGTCCCACCTTCTTTGGAGAGCTCAGAATAAGGCAGAGATCATCAATCTTGGTCATACCAGGAGGAAGAGATGAGAGGTGGGAGATGTTTGTGGGTGTGGAGGAAGATGGGGGACACTGGGAATCCACCAAGCATGTCCAGGAGAGGAGTCAGTCAGCCTCATAAAGTCGTGTGTGTATGTGTGTGCATGTGTGTGTGTGATCTGTGTAGAGAGGCTGGAGGAAGGATTTCATTTTGCTCACCATTGCATCATTATGTTCTTTTCTTGTTATTATGCTATTATTATTAGCTAACAGAAGTTTTGATCAATTACGTTGTAGACTGGCTACTTCCTCCTGACCTAGAGGCGGGGACATTTATCCCTTAATCTCAGCAGCCATTAACAACCACAGCATAAGAAGGACTGCTCATGAACAGGTTTCATTTGGGGAACTCCTCCAGATCCTGGTCCCTAGGTTCTGTCTCTGAGGGAAGCACTTCCTGAAATGCTGCTGCTTTTCTTGACCTGGGTCTTCACTCATAGGGGCTCAGAGTGTTGACTATAAGTGCTCTTTGTTACAAGGCCTTTTTAAAGGGTTGAGATCTGTTAAGAATGCTGTCAGGAAGGGACTTATCAAGTAGTCTTGGTTGAGGAGAGATATTTAGGGGCAGAAGGGAGAACAATTTCAAAGATCAAAGACTAAGGATAAGAAAAAGCAGGTCACCTTTTTCTGGAAGCTGCTGGTAGTTCAGTCTCTCTGGTATGTGTGTGTGTGTGTGAGAGAGAGAAAGAGAGAGAACGAGTGAGTGAGAGAGGGATGGAGGGAGGTATAAGGGGAGGGAGGGAGGGAGGAGTGACTCGTAGGAGATGATTGATATTAGCAGGAAAGATAGTAAAGGGCCTTGTAGGCCATGTTAAAAAAGTGTGTACTATAAGCCAGAAATGTCCTTTCTTTGCCCTACCCCCCACTTCCAGTCCTGCCACATAACAGGCCACCAGTAGGGACTGTGTGGGTGGAAAAGGAACATGAGGAGAATGTAGGCCTTGCTCTCAGGAGGCTGATGACCTGAAACAGCCAAGCCCAGCAGCTGATTGCAAAGGACCATACAAATGATTGCCTTTTTCCTTAGAATCTCCTTCTGTCTCTCGCCCACTGGAAGATGCCTACTTATTTTTTCTAGATGCTTCTCAAACATCACACCCACTGGCTCAAGCAGAACAGCAGGCTTCTGCTACTGTAGTTCCATGTTTATACTCTGGCTTAGCTTTTCTCTTGTTCTGAAATCTCTGTATTAATCTGTTTCCCTTATTAGTCTGCCTTCCTTGTGAGCATCTAAGGCAAGCCTTCTATTTCCAATGTATTACACAGCACCCAGGAGATTAAACGGTCTGAGAGGAATAGAGATGTGAACAATGACATATATGTATGCTCCCCCCACCCCCCCAGGGGCGACCAGGTGAGCTTGGAGCATGGCATGTGGTGCGTGCCTGGGGCGAGGGGCTGGAAGGGGCAAGCAGGCCATAGATAGATGTTAGGAGATGAAACAGTATTCGGATAGGTAGGCAGGGCCCAGATCATGAAAGGTCTTGTGTGCGTATCAGACAATTTGGTTTTCATCTAAGAAGAATGGAAGCCACTGAGTGGGAGTAACTCAGTCAGGCTGTGACCTGAGGGTCAGCAGGAAGCAAGCTTAGTGGCAGTGAGGCCAGTTAGCTCTTATCCAGGTTCAAGTCAAGGATCCACAGTGTGGCTGTATCATCATTAGGAAGGGAATGTTTGAGCATCAGTGGAGAGAGGGCTGTTTTTGAGTCAAGATGAGCAGAGCCGCAGAGGGTGAGGGCACTGGAAGATCATCCCTCTGTCACTGTCCACATTCAGCAGCAGAGAAAGGTACTGTTCAACAGGAGCTATGGGGCAGGGGGCAGGGTGATCAGCAGGGCCATTGCAAGTCCAGATTTTAAGCTTGGAGCCTCAAATTTTGACTGTCAGATTCATGCAGAAAAACAGGGTAAGACCTCAGTACAAGAGTTGACCCTAACTGAAATGCAGTCCATTCATCCCAGGATGCTTGGGGATGGTTAAGGCGAGCATCCTCAAAATCTGAAAGTACCCAGGTCTCTCTGAGGTGTACCTGGAGTCTTGTCCCTGGCCTAGGAGAGTGTGGATGCGCTGTCTCCACTCAGGGCAGCCCTGACCTATCTGGCTTTGCTGGAAGCAATGGCCCTGAAAGGCCGGTGAGAGGGGCAGCCCTGTTTTTCAGGGCATCTCACACTTCCTCTGTCAGAGGTTAGTAATGAGGCAGTAATGATGCCATGAGGGAAGCTTCGAGGAACAGCCGTGCTGCCTGGAGGTCCAGCTCCCACAGGAAGCCACCTCCTGCTGTTCTTTCTTGGAGGCTCTGGAAATCTCCCTGGGCCCTGGTGACTCACCTCAGCCTCCTCTGTGCCTGGCTAACCCACTTCTTGCTCCCCGTCTGCGCAGCCTGCTGCTGCCCTGCTCTTGACTCTGCCTCTGGGTCCCTTTGTTCTGGTTTTCTCACCATCAGCTACTGCCCAAGCTCTTCTCACCCTCTGACTCCCCACAGCCTGCTCCTGCCCTGACTCAGGGACCCCTCCTTGCTCTGATCCTCTGCTGTGACCCTGAGGGTTCTCGCCAAACTGTCCGAGAGGTGAGGTATGAGTCGAAGGGTCCGGCATCTCTCCCCTCACCCAGCATGGTGCAGCAGTGTCCGCCACTAGAGCTTATTCCTCACAATGAGACCCATGCCCCTGGACTCCTTTGGGACGGCGACATCTCCAGAGCCCCTGAGAGTTTTCAGAATGCTTTCATTGTATTGATTGTCTCAGGATGCCAGCGCGGGCTATCTGCAGTTGGCAGTGTATTAGCTTCTCAGCCAACAGCTAAAGGGGGAATGGGTGTCAGAAGACCCTGGTGGTGGGTGAGAAAGTGCAGCACAGAATGGGGACCACGGCTGGAGTGGGGCCTTGGTTAGGTGTGTGAAAGCGCAGGCGATGGGAGGACCAGAAAACAAGTTGTACCTGGTTTTTTTTTTTTTTTTTTTTTTTTTTTTCCCCATTTAGATTTGGGCCTTTCCCTGCCTTTGGCCTCTGTTCTTTCCCTGGCAGATCTCTGATCCTGCTCCATCTTTGTCTGCTTCTATATTGCAGCCTGAGGTACTGGCAGCCTTTCTGGGTGGTGGAATTTGGATCCTTCTAGAAGAGACAGAGTTCACCCCTGAAATAGTAGGGTCTAAAGGATAAGAGGGGCTTGTGGGTGGCTAAGTCGTTTAAGCGTCCGACTCTTGGTTTTGGCTCAGATCATGACTTCACAGTTTGTGAGTTCACGCCCCACGTCAGGCTCTGCGCTGACAGGGTGAAGCTTGATTGGGGTTCTCTCTCACTCCCTCTCTCTCTGCCCCTCCCCTGCTTGTGTGCTTGCTCGCTCTCTCACAGAATCAATAAATAAACATAATGGATTACAAAGTATATGGTGGTTCCAGATGAGAAAGGAAATTGTAGTCATGGGGGATAGGCAGCTGGTGCTTCTTTTCCTAGTCTAGGAGAACTTCCAGGAGAAGGTGAGTAGTCAGCAGGCAGGTGGGTGGCACAGAAGGGGGAATTCTGGGGACTTAAGGCACAGTGACTGGAATGGAGCAGGGAAGTTGGGATGGGCAGGCGCAGATGAAGGGGGTGGGCCCTGAGGCCCCGGAGTAGGATTTGGAAAAGATCCCTTGCATTTTCTATAGCTCATGCACTTCCAAGGAGTTGTAATCTCTTCTCTTCCTGTATCATCTTTACTCTGTGAGGAAAAGATACAGTAATGACACCCTCCTCTCAATCATGGAGGTAAAATGTTCAGTCAGAGAAAATACATTATTTTTCTGAAATTCTGGCAATGTCAGGCCTAGGTGCCGAGGGTCTTCCTGGCTCAGTGCGGGGCTCCCCGTGTGGCAGAGTGCTGTTGGCTAATCCTGAAGAGGGGTTGTAGAGGAGGATGGAGAACAGCGTGGCCATTGACCTAGCACTTCTCAGTTGTCTGTAGATCCCACACCTGTGCGACGCTCATGTTGTCACAAATCACAGCCTGACTTTTAGTGACTTTCTTATTCCAGGCCTGCAAAAGACTGCCATGGACCACTCAGACAGGCTGCAGGTCCTCCAAATATCAGGTCAAGACCAGAACACTGCCCTCCTTCCCTTCCTTTCCTTCCTCCCCTCAACAAGTACAACCCCCTCCCCTCCTCACATGCCCCTGGGTGCCACTGTGCCTTAGTGTCTTACAAAATGGAGCAGATAAGAATGTTTAGAAAGACTCTAGTCTCAAAGAGGGGAATAGGAAGGAGGGCGGGAACAATACTGGGGAATGGATGTAGCACCTTTCAGTGCTACTGAAAGTGGGAAAGGCTTTCAGTGGGAGAGTGGGGCGGTATAATCTGACAAGATCCCTCTGAAAATGGCGGGAGAGAATAGAATGGGGCAGAGGTGGATGTGAGCAGGTTCTCATGTCAAGCTGGGTCTTCCCTTTGTCCATGTTTAGTAGGAGGCTGCTGGTCATTTTCATCTCGTTACACTTTGACTAGGTGAGGAGGGCCTTTCTCTCCCCCACTCTAATGCTCCAGGAGGTTTATGAGGGTGTGA
Source organism: Suricata suricatta (assembly GCF_006229205.1). Taxonomy (NCBI): domain Eukaryota; kingdom Metazoa; phylum Chordata; class Mammalia; order Carnivora; family Herpestidae; genus Suricata; species Suricata suricatta. The sequence continues at coordinate 98,323,741 of NC_043709.1, forward strand.
ATAGTCCAAAGATGGGCTAGTCCCATATGGGGGAGTCAGTTGGGGTGGTCGGATCTGGGCAGAAGCTTGGAGCACAGGAGTTCCTTTGACTAGACAATCAATGGGCTGCCACCAATAGGTTATCTTTATTCAGTGACGCCAGCCAATAAATGCCCTGCTCTCTACAGTCCCCTGCTGACCAGTGGAGTCCATCGGATAAAGTTTGGAGGCCTTTGCTGACTTTACATGCATCTGTGTGTCCCCCAAGCCCTCCCAGCACTACCTCAGCTTCTGAAATTTCAGTCATGTCTGGAGTGGAAGCAAATTAGCTTTTCCTGTACTATCTGACTATTTCTGTTTTATACCTTGATCAGAAGCTTCTTGAAACAGGACTGTGTTACTTCTGATTTTCTGGTCCCTAATGACTAACATAGCAGGTGGCCCACAGTGAACCAAAGAAGCACACTGGAGCCAGAGGGAGGAGCACGTGTCAGACCCTGGGCTGGGAGGGAGTATGGTGCATTCCAGACACTGCAAATAGTGTGGTATGGCTGGAACTCAGAGATGCAGCGGGACACGGAGAGAGATGAGGTGGAGACGTGAGCAGGCCAGGCTGTGTAGGGGCTCACAGCTTGAGAGTGCTGGGAAGCACCAGAAATCTCCACAGATGCGGGTGTCATAGCCAGGTCGACATTTTGAAAGGACCCCCCGGCTGCCTTTTGGAGAATGGTGAAGGAGAGCAAGGGTGCATGGAGCGGGTGCTGTTGGGAGGCTGTTGGAGTTATCTAGCTGAACGAGCATGGTAGTTTGGACTAGGTAGTAGTCATGGAGGCGGTGAAAAACAGATGGATTTTGGAGATATTTCAGGGCAGAATTCATAGGAGTGGGTGACACATTGGCTATGGGGCATGAGGGAAGAAGGCTCTGGAGGCTGCCTGTAGATTTTTGGTGTGTAGACTGAGCGTAATGGTGGCATTCATAGCGATAGGGAATCCTGGAAGAGAGTCATCTTGCAGAGCAGTTTGTGAGTTTAGTTTTGGAGATGTAGGTAGGTTTTGAAGGGGCTCTGAAGCATCCAAGTGGAGATGCCAGGTAGGCAGGAGGATGTGTGGATCCAAGGGCTAGAAGACAGTAATGGTTAAAGGTAAAATATTAAGAGTTTATGGGTACATAGGTGATAATTAAGGCTGTAGGAGCAGATGAGAGTATCCTTTGAGAGTATCCAGGGGAAGGGTAAGAGTGTAGAGAAGAGACCCCAGGTCCAAGCTTTGTGAAAATCCATCCAGGGGCTCCAGAGCTCGGTGAGCTAGCCCTTCATGGCACCCATAACCCAGGAAGGCAGGTAAGTCCTGAAGCCCCAGGAATCTGTTGTGTAAGGCAGCATGTACCAAGAGCCAAGTGAATGGTCAACAAAGGAAAGAGTATTTTCAAATGAGCAACATGTCTCATTGGCTGTGTATGATGGCCTTTACTTCTTTTTTATTAATAGTTTATTACCAAGTTGGTCTCCATATAACAGCCAGTGCTCTTCCCCATAAGTGCCCCTCTCCTTGACCATCACCTTCTTCCCTTTTTCCCCTCCCTCTTCAGCCCTCAGTTTGTTCTCAGCATTCAAAGGTCTCTCATGATTTGCCTCACTCCCTCTCCCCAACTCTTTCCCCCGCTTTCCCCTTCCCATTGTGTTCTGTTAGGTTTCTCCTGTTAGACTAGTGAGTGCAAACATATGGTATCTGTCCTTCTCTGCCTGACCTATTTCACTTAGCATGACACCCTTGAGGTCCATCCATGTTGCTATGAATGACCAGATTTCATTCTTTCTCATTGCCATGTAGTATTCCATTGTATATATGTACCACATCTTCTTGATCCATTCATCAGGTGATGGACATTTAGGCTCTTTCCATGATTTGGCTACTGTTGAAAGTGCTGCTATGAACATTGGGGTATATGTGCCCCTATGCATCAGCACTTCTGTATCCCTTGGGTAGATCCCCAGCAGTGCTATCGCTAGGTCATTGGGGAGTTCTATTGATAGTTTTTTGAGGAACCTCCATACTGTTTTCCAGAGTGGCTGTACCAGTTTACATTCCCACCAACAGTGTAGGAGGGTGGATGGCCTTTGCTTCTGATCAACCCCAATCCACCTTTTCTCAGCTTCTTAGAGGATTGCTGTGGAGTCTGTTCACCTGCCCCATTCTTCCTGATGCCCAGATGTCACTCACATCCTCCCTCAGCCTTCATTTCATGGCGTAAGCCAGCTCTCTTGGGTCTCTTGACCTCTGTATCATGTTTGCCTGGCATGTATTTCTGCAGCTGGAACGATGCAGCCATCTGCTGTGTTCTCGTTGGTTGGGGAGAAAAGGCGGGCATGAACACAGGACCTCATACAGCCATAGTCCATTTGTCAGAGGCAAGCAGAAGTTGCTGCTGGGATGGCTGGTGGGACCCTGAAGGTCAGCTCCAAACCCCAGGTTGTACCTTCAGGAGATCATGGCTCCTGGATAGTGGTTTGACCAGAGTTTTGGGCTGGCTGAATCTGAGCCATCTCAAGTCACAGTTGTGAATATGAATGCTTGAGTGAACATCACTTTTGTCATCTGTCCAGTTATACATCAGGGTGGTCTTGGGCTCCTTAGACATGCATCTGAAGGTTTCCAAGCCATCTCTGGACTGTGGAGCCCTGTTCTTAGTCCTACCCTGGGCCAGGTGGTGGGCAGAAAGGCATAGGGGTGAAAGGGATGAGGCAAGACTAGGGACCAAAGAGAGAATCCTCTCCCATGATGTGTTGAGCTGGAGACCCCTTGTCACTCTACCAGTGCGCATGCCCACTGTTGCTCTTCTGTGTTCTATGCCCTGCCTTTCAGAAGCTGTCCACCCTTCAAGACCAGCTTCAAGCTCAGTTCCTCTGGAAGCCTTCCAGGCTTTCTGGTCTTCCACAATATGGACTGGAGCCCATCGCACAGAATTAGATTATGAGAGCTTCTCTCTGCTGGTCTTTATTGTACTTCCTACCTCCATGTCTGTCTTTGTAAAGAGAAGATAAGACTTTCCAGTATGGGGACCAAGTGTTCTAGGGCTCCTGAACTGTCCAGCAGAGAGCTGGGTACCTAAGGGGGTGGTCTGTAAGCTAGTGACTGACCAGAAGGTCTCCTTCAAGCTGCTTTTTGTTCCTTCAGCAGGTGCTAAGGGCTGAGCTGGATGTATATGGTGAGATTTCTTCTTACCTGGAGCTCAAAATAAAAATGATAATAATTATAATGAGCACTTTTTATTGCGCACCCATGGGCTAATGACTGCCCTGGGTGCTTTGCATGTGCGTCTGCTTCAGATTCTCACCACAGCCCTGCAAGTTTGGGATTCTCATGTTGCAGTTGAAGAAACCATCTCAGAGAAGTCCCAGAGCAAGTGGCACAGCTGAGGGGTAGGCCCAGGCACACTGGGCTGTGCTGCTTTGCTAGAAAGGGTATTTCTAGATGTAGGGACAGATCGAGTCTCATCGGCCTCCAGGCCCTGTCAGCTCATGGCCCCTTCCTGGGGGCTTTTTGGTGCAAAGCAGTGTTTAATGCTTCATTCCCCTCCAGTTCTGACATTCTGCAATTCTGTCACCAGCCTGGGTCCTTTCCCTCCTGGGGTGAAGCTGGAAGTTTTCCGAAATAGCACTGGCTCCCACTGTGGGTTGTTATGGGGGCTGTTCTGTGGAGGGCCCAGAAGGGGCCGTGGAGCTCCGAGGCCCCAGTGGGAGCAGCAGGTGCATGGGAACCCCTCAAGGGCATTGGAGGCAGTGCTTTTGTCAGAGCAGGGCCCTGCCCTCAGGGGCCCCACATTTGGTCTGTCCTCGCTCTCTCCTCAGGATAAGAGGGCTTGGCAGCGTGTGGGCTGCCTGGCTGCCCTGGGAGAGGCCCCAAACATCAAGCCTTTGGCATTAATTCAAGGTGTCTCTCCGGGGAGTGCTCCACTTACCCCAGCTCGCTGGAGCCACCTTCTCCCCTTGTCTGGGAATTATACGAGATTATGACAGCCATTATCTGCAGGGGCTCCTGCTGGTGGCTCCACGCCCTGTGTGTGGGCATGTGTGCGTGCGTGTGTGTATCGTGGGTGAGACCCTCTTCCCATCCCACTGCTTTCTTCTATACTCTCCCCTGCTCTGTGACCAGTGTGACCCGGCTAACCAAGGCTGTGAGGAGACGTGGCCTTTTTCTTAGGGATATCCCAGTTTCCCTTCATCAGTGCCTCAGTTTTTCTGTGTCCTGGGTTTTCTACCACCTGAAGCTGCTTTGCCTCCCTTGTCTTTTCCTCTCACAGATATACCCCTGCTCCCTGGCTCCCCACGCCGACTGAGCCCTCAGGCAGTGGCCAGAGGGACCCAGGGCCCCAAACGTGGCCAGCAGTACCTCAAAGTGCCTGGTTCCCAAGCCCCAGGTCTGCAGGGCAGTTCTGACCATGACCGAGATTCTGGCCCGCCCTCCAGGGGAGGGAGCACCTGTGGCGGCTTGGTGAGTGCTGGGGTGGGGTAAAGGCTGGCCCTGCTGGGGGCCCGAAGGGCGCCTCCTGATTGAGACACTCTCCACCTGGGGGGCAGGGTGTGTGTGTGTGTGTGTGTGTGTGTGTGTGTGTGTGTGTGTGTGTGTGTGTTAGAGAGAGAGATATTGATCGATCCAGGGTTTTTGTTAGGGCCTTTTCCTCTCCTCTCTCTCCAAGTCATGGTGCCCAGTATCTCGAACGACCCTGCTGGAGTCTTGTGGTCAGAGGACAGGGAGAAGGAGGGGTGAGAGGCCACGTGAGCCCACCTGTTGGTCTGCAGACTCCCTGGGTCCCCGCATGGGTCTGAGGAACCAGACCTCTGCTGTGGTGGCTCTGAGGCTTTCCCCTGTGGCTGCTGCTTCATCTGGTTGCCCAGGTGACCTCTCAGGTGGCAGCAGAGGCAGCCGGGTATCAAACCAGTAATAAACAGGGAAACACCCAAAGGGAGGGAGGCAGGTCCCTCTCCTGCTCCGCCTTGTTCTTTCTCCTCCTCTTCTCTCAACCTCCCATCTCCAGGCTGGCCGAGAGCAGAAGTCAGTGCCCCTGCCGCCATCCACACTGGTGGCCGCAGAGGTGGAGGAGGAGGAGGAGGATGTGGGGCTGTGAAGGGCATAGTGTGGAGTGAATCCCCAGGAGGTGGGGCTGGGGTGGGCCAGGTGACAAGAAACAGGCCTTTGTTCCAATGGATCCGGAGAACTTGCCAGTGAGTAAGCTGCGTGCGTAAGTGTGCATGTGTTTGCAAGCAGGCGGGCAGCTCTGCAAGGAGATGACTGTTGTGGGTGTGTTACAGTGCGTGTGTCAGAGTGCACTTGTGCACAGATGTGTGCAGGAGAGCTGGTGCAGTGGTGCTGCATGTAGATGCTGTGTGTGCATGTGCAGGGGGGTGTGCATGGCTCTGGGGTGCAGGCAGGTGTGGATGTCTGGGGCTTCACTGCTGCATATATAATCTGTGCATGTAAGCACATGTGTGTGCACGGATGCCAGGGCGGGAGTGAAGGCACCAGTGTCTAGGCTGTGGACAGGTGGGTGGAGGGTTGAGTGGGCTGGGTGTGGTGGAAGGACTAAGACCACTCTGCCCCTTCACTGGGGGGCGTTGGGGCCTCTGGGCCTGAGCGGCTTTCTCCTAGTCCACCTCCCTGGGCTGAGAGCCAGGGTCAGCCTCCCCCATTCCCCCATCTCCCTCACTGCACTTCTCTGTCCCTGCCCCATTGTCTCTGGCCAGGTCATCAACAACTACCTGGACGCCAATGAGCCAGTATCCTCGGAGGCCCGTCTGAGCCGTATGCACTTCCATGACAACCAGAGGAAGGTCGACTATGTGCTCGCCTACCATTACCGGAAACGTGGGGTACACCCTGGTCATGGCTCCCCTGGCCACTCACTGGCGATTGTCTCCAATGGGGAGACGGGCAAGGATCCTCATGCTGGGGGCCACGGTGACATTGAGTTGGGGCCACTCGATGCCCTGGAGGAGGAGAGGAAGGAGCAGCGGGAGGAGTTTGAGCACAACCTGATGGAGGCCGGGCTGGAGCTTGAGAAGGACATGGAGGTGAGGCTGGGCAGGTGACAAAGGGTCATGGGATGGGATGGCCCTGCAAGACTGGGGCCCTGGTGACCAGTGTCCCCTGCAGGGAGCATTGGCTTTATTCTGGCATGTGGCATTTTTTTGTTTGTTTAATCTGGTGAGCACACCAGATTTTCTTGTTCAAAAACTTGAGGAGGAGTATCGGGACACCTGGTACCTGCCTAGGAGAGTCCCAGATGGTAGAGGCTGTGGTGGTGATGTCCAGCCTGTCCCGGGGGCATGGGTCTAGAGGTTGGAGGCAAGACACTTCCGCCTTGCCTTGGTTTCTTCAAATAGTCTCCTTGGGATGAAGACCCAGATTGCCTGTGCAGCTTTGGAGCAAATTCCTCTCTAGGGGATATACTTCACTGAGGAATGTGCTTGCCGGGGGCCCTCTGAAGGAGGTGATTAATTGGAAACTGAATATTGACATATTTTATCAACTTGTGAGCCACATGTGTTCTCACCTCTGGTCAGTACCAGCTTAAAGGGATCTATTTAAGTTCACTTATCCACATATCCATGTGTCCATCTCACCATCCATCCTTGAATCCATCCATCCATTTCTTTATATCACAGAGATCATTTAAAGATGACTTGCCCTAGCCATCCTCTCTGAACTCATCTTCTACCCCTCCCACCTTCCTGTGCCTCCTCCAGCCCATTGGCCTTATCATGGTTGTGTGTTGGTCACCCTTACTTCAAGGCCTTTGCGCTGATTGTCCCTTCTGCCTTGGGCACCCTTCAGACCTGTGCGTGCTCAGTACCTCACTTCAGACCTCTGCCTAAAGGTCACCTCTTTCAGACATCTTCCTGACCATCCCAGCTAAAATACTCCCACCCCAGCACTCAGCTCCTTGACCATGCTTTACTTCCCTTCATCACACTTGGCGCTGCTACCTGAAACAACATAATAGATTTATTTTTTATCTGTGCCCCAACCAGCTTCATGAAGGCAGGGGTCTTGTTTGGTTCACTTATACATCCCTAGCACTCAGGACAGAGTCTGAACAATAAAGTTGTGTAGTAGGTACTTAACAAGTATAGTTGAATAAATAAGTCATCTCCCTGAATCTCAGGTTCCTTATCTGCAAAATAGGTAAATACCCTGTAGGTTTACATGCCCCATCAATTGATAGGCAATGAAAACATCTGGCACAATGTGCACAGTAGGTGCTCAATAAATGCTCCTTAAATATGAGCCATGCTGAGGGGTGGGGTGCCATTTTCATCAGAAATTTGTTTTGTATAAGATTCAAGTTAATACTGTCCCCAAACTGGAAGGGGCCCCCAGGGGTCATTCATCCATTGCTATGTCTCCGGGAGGGGTGGCATGTGGCTTGGCTCCCCTTGTCCTGCTGATGTGTGCTGCCTCTCTAGACCCTTAAAGTAGGAGATGCATCTCTTCTTATTTTTTCATCCATTGTAGGAAGATTGTGCTCTTTAAGGACTAATTGGGGCTCCCTTGATTTTCATTTATGAAACCCAAAGCTCACTTGATGAATTGGGTCTGATGGGAAGGTTTTCCAGGTGGTAATGTGTTTTGAGGCACCAGCGCTGTGGACACACCTGTCTCTGGGTGCCAGGGAGCAGAGGCCTGGGCCTTGTCCAGCTACCCAGTTGGGACCCAGAATCATGATCAAGAGGGTGGACTCTTTTTTTTTTTAAATAATTTATTGTCAAATTGGTTTCCATATAACACCCAGTGCTCTTCCCCACAAGTGCCCTCCTCCATTACCACAACCTCTTTTCCCCCTCCCTCTGCCTTCAACCAAGAGGGTGGACTCTTTAGATAGATGTTCACATCCCAGGTCTGGCATCAACCAGCCTCAAAGCCTTGGGTGAATGACTTGGTTCTTTGGAGTCCAAGTTTCTATGTCAGTAAAAAAGGGATAGCAATATACTCTCTAGGGGGTTGTTTGAAGATGAAAACAAGACAAGTAAATTAACTACTTAGAACAGTAATAGTGCATATCCCTGCTATTATTATTATTTAGAGTTTCCAGATTTAGCAAATTCAAGATGGCTAGTTACATTTGAATTTCAGATCAACAGCAAATCAGTTTTTAGTGTAAGTATGTCCCATGTAATATTTGGGATATACTTAATACTGAAAGGATTATTTGTTGCTGATCTGAAATTTAAATGTAACTGCCCTGGAAACTCTTAGGACTCCTCTCAGTATCACTGCCTGGCTTTGCTGCCCACCAGCAGGTGCCATTTTGGTTTTTCTGGCTTTGGCTGGGAATCAGGAGGGCCCAGAAATAGCGCTTGGGACTGACCAGTGTTAGATGGGGGCATGGAGCGTGTCCTGGGTGGTCATCCCTGGTCTGCAGCCAGCACAAAGTGCCTCCCTCCCCCCACCCCTGCCAGTCCCCATCTTCAAGGCCTGCTTAACTCTTCGTTCACGAGGCCCTTTCAGGTCACTCAGCAACCCAGAGCCCCCACCACTCACGTGGCCTTTATGACCTACTCTTCTGCAATGTTGTCTGTCTCTCTTTTCTAAAAATTAATTACTAGTTTTGGGACCTCTGATGCAAAGCGTTAAGTTAATGGCACTTGTCAGTCATGGTACATTATCACCACTGATGTGCAGAGAGGACTCTCGTCGCGTACTTAAATACCTGCCGTGGTACCTGCCTGTTCCCCCCACAGGCCGTCATTCCAGTGCAGTATGTTCCTGGGGGAGTGGGCGGCGCTGTTCTTGCTTTATACAAGGTTTTCATTTAAAAAACAGATTTTATTGTTTAGAACAGAAAAATTGGACAGAGCATTTCCATACACTCCATGCCCAGTTTTCTCTACTAGTAACATCTATATTAAATGGTACTTTCTTTTCTTTTCTTTTTTTATCTTTTCTTTTCTTTTTTTTAATCTTTTCTTTTTTCTTTCCTCTCTTCTCTCTTCTCTTTTCTTTTTCTTCTTCTCCTTCTTCTTCTTTTGAGAGAGGGAGAGGTAGAGGGAGAATCTTAAGCAGACTCCATGCCCAGCCTGGAGCTCAATGTCGTGACCATGAGATCATAACCTGAGCTGAAATCAGGAGTTGGACAGTTAACCGACTGAGCCACCCAGGTGCCCCTGCATTTATATAGTCCCTTTATCATAATTAATGAACTAGTACTGATATACTATCATTAACTAAAGTCTCTACTTTATTCAGATTTATTTAGCTTTTACCTACTGTCCTTTTTCTGTGCCTGGATTGCATCCCAGATGCCACATTACATTTAGGTGTCCTCCCTCCTTAGGATCCACTGGCTGTGACAGTTTCTCGAAACCATGCATGTTTTAAATTTCCCTAGGAGGCACCCTGTCTTACAGCTCGTTCTATTTCTGACTTTCCTGCTCAGCCCTGTATTTTGAGACCCTTTGCATTCTGCACGTATGTCTAACCCATTTTTCCTAATGGATGAGCCAGTTGCTGTCACTGCAGTTATCTGATGCTTCCCCAAGGGTGATGGGCACCCACGTTGACCCCAACCATTTGCCACCCCAACAAGATGGAAAAGGAGTTGTCACCTCCTTAAGTCTTTGATCGTCTTGGGCTCCCCCTCCACACCTCTCCCTCATGCTGCCATGTCAGTGCCAAACACTGGCTGGAGCCTCATCAGCCGGAGCCCCTGAGCACCCCTGCTGGGGGTCTCTTGGGCCTGCAGAACCCTTCTGAGCGTCATGATGCTCAGTCTTTGCCGTGAGCAGCAGCCAGAGCCAGCACTGCCTGGGGGTGGGGCCACAGCTTGGCTGCACCTGGGCAGCAGGTTGGAGGGCATGTGTGGTGGCCCCATCTGCTCAGCTGCCCCTCCCTGTCTGGGCCACGTTGTCTTTTAGGCTCCCATTTCCATTTGATTTTAAGATAAATGGAGAGGAAATGGGTTTGTATGAGAGACCCATTAAAAACTATTCACTTAGCCTTACAGATCAAAAGAACTTTGTGTCCATCAAATTCTGGTGGATTGACTATCCTGGAGTCATTTCTGCCCCTGGTGGCTGAGTGTACTTTACACAAGATGATTGTTGTATGCTTTCCGTTTGGTGTTCTTTATTTTCAGTTAGTGGGCATAGTTCCATGTATGGACATCGTTCATATTTTAAAGGCTAGGTAGTATTTATCAGGTGACAGTTTACATATATGTTTTCTTATGTGTAGCCATCTGATTAGATCTCATTTGAAGACATCATGCTGGAGATGCCTATGGGTGGCAGAGATGCCTGCATCCTCACTACCAATTTGGATTCATGAGAGTGACCTGTCTAGAGATGGGTATTACTGATGAGTGGGAGGCTGGTGCGAGCATTTGAGGGACTTACCCAGCCAGAGCCTCCAGAAGGGGCCGTGGAGCTGGTGGCTAAACGAGGCCTTCTGTGACATACCTCCTCCTACCCTCTCCCAAGCCTCCTGCCCTGACCCAGACAGCAGAAAAAAAAAGAGACTCAGATGAATGGAGGACACCAGAGGGGATCCCAGAGCCAGGCACAGTGCTAGGCACGTGGCAGTCCTGGGGAGCATTGGAGGATATAGGGTGGACCACCCTTTAGGCCCTGAAGTTCTAACAGGCATGTCCACAGCTTCCTCTGTGTGGGCAGCTGGGAATGGAGGAGAGGGCATTGACATGGAGGTCAGGGGCCGCCTTGTGTGGGGCTAGCTCCTCCAGGATCAGGGCACCAGAGAACTGATAGCAGAGGCTGCCTTTATTCGGCACAGTCTGGCATCTCCAACAGGTCCCTAGGTTGCTGCTGGCAGAGCCAGTGCCAGCTGGGAGACACCAGGAGGTGGTGCTCTCCTCTCTGACTTGGTGTCAGGTGGGAGGCTAGGACTGACCAAACCCCTTCCCCTCTGCAGAGAGGGGACCCCTCCCCGCAAGTCTTAGGATGGCGCTGGCACCTGACTGTTCACCTTAGAGCCCTGGACGTCTGACATCTAACCCGAATTACTTCATGGAGTCAGAGGAATGGGCTGGAGGACATCTGGGGTGTGGGAGGTCATGATCTCACATGAAGGCTTATTTAGGGGAAAAGATATGGGCCAAGAAAATCAGAGTGTCTTCTACTTTCTTAAAACCAGAGGCCACTGTTTCTTGACCTTTGTCATCATTCCTGTTCCCACTTCCTTTTCAGAAGAATTTTTATACATCTAATTAAACAGTGTGTTCTCTTAGGCCCCTGGATGGAGCTGCAGTGACTTTGGGAAATTGCTCTCTATCGTTAACCTGTGGTTTTAAGGGAGGAAACCGACTTTCCTGCATGCCTTTGGTTTGCCTGCTAATGTGGATCCCACTTTTACTTGTGCTCCCTCATTTCGTCTTTGGGACTATCCTACCAGGTGGCTGTTATCTTTTGAAGGAGGTAAGGAAACAGGCTGAGAGAGGCCGGGGCTCAGTCATGGTGACATCCGCTTCGAGATCCAACTGGGGTTCGAACTCCATCTGAGCTTCTGGGGTCTTTGTCACACCAGGGATGCCTGCCAAGCCCTCCACAGCACCTTCCTGGTCTTCCTTCCCCAGAATTCTGAGGAGAAGCTCCCTTGAACACAGGGAAAATACAAATGGAGAGTTAATGATGCCTCAGTCCGTGCTGTTTCTCGGTGATGGCTGCTGTGGTCCCCTGGGTGTGGGTAGCAGTCGCACTGCTGTAGACTTGTGCTAATGACTGAGGAAAATGTGCTGATTTCCCCCTGGCTTTGCGTGTGTACCCGTCCCACGCGTCCCACCCTGAAATTGCACGTGGGAGCCTTAGGCTTCTCACCCGCCTCTCTCTCCTACCCTGAGGGATCTTCAGGGGACACAACAAAGACAGGCCCCAGCAACCCCTGCCCCTGGGGCTGCACAGCTGAGCAGAGCGGAGCCTCTGCAGGGCTGCTTGGATCTCATCTCCGAGGGGGAGGCCCCTTGGCAGCCCAGGGGTGGGGTACAGAGAGAAGCGAGGAGGGGAGGTCAGGCCCCCCCAAAACTGGGCAGATGTTTCCTTTACAAAGAGTTAACAAAAATTAACAGTGCAAATGGCCACTCGATGCAAATGGCGACCTTGCTGAGGTGGTTCAAGCAGCCGTTGTCCCCTGTTCCAGCCGGCGTCAGGCTGGTGAGGAGCCGGCCTGAACCTTGCAGCCGCTTCCCCTCTTCTCTTAAAATGACTCTCCAGGGGTGCATTTAGTCTACAGAGTCAGCCACCCAGAGATGAGCACTGTCCAGGTTGTGAAAGAAGTTGGGCAGTGTGTCTGGTGAAAAGCAGGCTGAGGGTTTCAGCCGAGGAGGACAGGAGCTCGGGTGTGGCTGTTTCTCATGTCCTTCACGTCTGGTGTCTTCCATCTGTTGACTAGGGCTTCTAGAGGTCTCTAAGATTCCTCAAACAGGGTTAAAAGGCATGTCCAGGCTTTGATTTGCCAATCCCCCCCACCACAGGACAGAGGCCGAGGGTCAGTGGCTGGCCTGGCTGAGGGCCTCTGGCCTGTGCACCACCTTAGCTGGCTGTGTGTCCTGCTGGTTTTCTGTTACCAGGTGCAGCCAGGGATGTTTGAGAAGATGCCGTCAGAGGATATTTAGCAGGGCCTAAAGTTGGGAGGACGTGGCTTGTACCAGGTCAGCCTGCTAGTTAGTGTCTGAAATAAATGAAACATTGATGAGAGGGAATCTGTGCTGACAAGCAAGTCAAGGGGGACTGACTCTTCTGGTCAGTCTGTCTTCCTTGGAGCTGAGTTGCTGTCTTCCCGCAGGGCTGGGGGCTGACCAGTGCTCCTGGTATGACCTGCCTCACCAGGGCCCATGGCCGGTGCCTCTTCTGACTTCATACACTGTGCTGGTTGTTACATTTTTTGAATATCCCTTGTGCTTTCTGTGATCATTTACATGAGCTTCTGCTCCATGAAGTTGGACCCTTAATCCTGCCCCTTCAGGGAAGTGCTAGGTGTTTTGAGCCCTGTGGATGACTTGGAGAAGGAAGGCCACCCTCCATTTGTCAGTTGATAAGTTCTAAGTCTTTGTGGACCAGAGGCCGCTTGGGCAGTCACTTCAGCTGTAAAGACACTCAAGGGATCAGCTCCAGGGGAGGCCTGCCGGGCTCTGTCTCTGCTGCCCTCTCCTGCATCTCATTTAGCAGATGTTGACTGAGTGCCCACAGGTGCTCCTGAGAGCTGATGACACATGTGACTAAGATGAGTCCTTGCCTTCAAGGACCTCGTAGTCTATTAGGGGACTCTGCCCTGACTGCAGAGAGTCACCTAAAATCTACCTAAAAGAGCAGTAAGAGGGTACCAGGACAGTGACAAACGGTCTGGGTGACTCTAAGTCCTCCTTCCGCCTGGAAGCTCTGGGCTGGCTCACACCTTCCCTTTCCCTTCCCCGGATGCTTGGGTCCTTGCAGAAGTGAGAGGGTTCAGTCTCCTATGCTTTCAGGCCTCTGGGCAGGATTCACACTCTGCACACAGAGATGCTGGTGGAGACTGCAAGTTAGAAGTTTTGCTGAAGTTGGTGTTGCGTGTGGAAGGGTCTCTCTTTGAGCCTTCCAGGTCTGGAGACACCCGGTCGTTCTATCTGGTGCTTGGTATGTGGCAAGGATGGTTCTGGGGTCACTTCAGCTGTAAGTGTCTCCTCTCTGCTTCAGATCGGGCCTCCCTGCCACCCCTGCTCAGCTCATCTGGTGCCGCAGTCCTCATATCTGATGACCCTGGGGCTCTGAGGCAGCATCGGGAGCCCTGAAACCTTGGGAGTTTGGTGAATAGAATTCAGTTGCAGAATTCATAAACTTGAATGCTAGAAAACTGTACTTTATTTTCACCAACATTTAACTAGAATTTAGCCTTTACTTCAATTAAGGATACAGGCACAAAGCTACATTACTACGAGTTCCTATGAGTTCCTGTGAGTTTGTCACAGATAAAAATCCTAAATGGTTTCCTATTGCATTATAGGGTTGTTGAAATTGAAATTATGACAGTTTGCATTATAGGGTTGTTGCCCAAATCTCCAAAAGCATGGATCCTCATCATTACTTTGAAATTATGACAGTTTAGGGGACAGTTAAGCATCTGACTTCGGCTCAGGTCATGATCTTGCAGGTTGTGGGTTTGAGACCCGTGTTGGGCTTTGTTCTGACATCTCAGAGCCTGGAGCTGCTTCAGTTTCTATGTCTGACTCTCTCTCTTTGCCCTTCTATTGCTCATGCTCTGTCTCTCTCAAAAATAAATAGACATTAAAAAATTGAAATTATGACAGTTTGAGTTGTGCTACTAGGTATTGCTATTTTTTAAAATAATAGTTTATTGTCAAATTGGTTTCCATATAACACCCAGTGCTTCTCCCCACAAGTGCCCCCCTCTCATGACCATCACCCCCTTCCCCCCTCTTCCTCCCCCTTCAGCCCTCGGTTCATTTTCACCTGATGAATGGATAAAGAAGATGTGGTATATATACACAATGGAGTACTACATGGCAATGAGGAAGAATAAAATATGACCATTTGTAGGTCTTGCTATTTAATGTGTTGATAAAGAAGCAAGTATATGACTGTAAAATGAGTTTATGCTTAAATATTTTTTATAAGTTTATTTATCTTGAGAGGGAAGGAGGGGGGAGAGAGAGAGAGAGAGAGAGAAGAGAGAGAAAATCAGTGAGGGGAGATGGAGAGAGAGAGGATCTGAGGGCTCTCTGTTGTGCCCAGTGTGGGGCTTGAACTCACCTGAGCTGAAATCAGATACTTAACCCTCTGAGCCACCAAGATGCCCCTTAAATATTTTAATAACTACATTTGTATACACTTGGTCTGCTCATTATTCTGTATAATTAATTTACACAACTCAAAATATTCTGAGAAGGGGTAGATTTTAGATGACCATCTTAGGGCCCCAAGGCCCAAAAAAGGTAATGAAACCCTGAACATAACCCCTAAGACTGAGGAGAAGCCTCAGGCAGTGAGTAGTGGTCTTGCCCGGCTGCTTTGGCGACCCTCCCCACATGGAGGTCACATGGGGGTGCCCACCGCTACCGTCTAGAGACTGGCTGGCTCAGAGAAGGTTCCTGCAGAGTCCTGAGGCAGGGGCAAGATTTGAGGGGCATGTGAACAGAGCACACTTGTGACATCTGCTGAGCCTGTCCTCGCTGCTGCTCCTGCTACTCGGAGCCTGCATGCATGGTTAATTGCATTTGGAAGTGTGTGCTTTAGTCCATTATATGCTTGAACTCAGGAAGGACAGGGAGAGGAAAGAGGGTTGGGCTGAGTACCAGAGACCTGGGTTCCGTTCTACCACCAGCTGGTTTCTTTCTGGACCTTCACTTCCCCATCTGGAAAAGGAGACGGTTGGGTGTCATCAGGGGTTCTGAGACTGTACTGGAGAGTACTGGCTTTCCGTGACTTAGACCGATGTAGTCTATAATAAAAATTGCTACTGTTTTCTCAATTTACTGGAAAATTGCAGTGATAACAATGACTTTCTCAATTTAAAATTCTTTCCCTTAATCCTTTGGTGGCTGTTACTCCTTGTTTGCCGTAAGTACTTGTTGAAGGCAGAGGAAGTAGATGAGAAGTACAAGAATATTAATGTTAGGAAAACTTAGAATTGGCCAATCATGTTTAATTTTGCAACTTAATTTTGGTTGTGGGTTTTTGTTGCCTATCCTGTGAGTCCTTCCACTAAAACTAGTCTTGGTTTGAATGTTGGGATTAAGTCTGTTAGTATTTAAAGGGCTTTTATGAAGCGTATTCTAACAGCTCCCATGGGGCTCCAAGGCCCCTGAGGGCTTGGAACAGTTGCGAACATATGGTACCAGGTGATGCATTTTGCTAAGACGGCTGACCTGTGGTCTCGATGAGCAAAGGATGAGTAGATTGCTGAGTCTGAGCATGGTGATGGCTTTTCTCCAGGGGAGGTAATGTTCATGTTAACATCAGGCTGCAGACAAAAGCAACAGGGCCCCTAATGTGTTCCCCGCCTTCCCTGTTCTGTGCATCATGACTGTGAGGAGGACGAAGTGACAGTACCTTGGATGCAAAAGGAAGAACTGGTAGGGTTGTTAGCTGTGTCATTGTCTTTTGAAATAGAAGTGCTCTGTGGAGAACCCCCCTTCTTTCATCCCTTCATCCCTCCATCCCTCTTGGCTTGGCACTCAGCTAAGGCAAGAGTGTTGTGAATCTCCCCAGCAGGGTTCATGGAGACCATTTGTGGCCTGATGGCTCCGAGGAAGCCCTGGGTGCATTCTGATGTCTACCAGAATGTGTTTGCCATCCCTTGAACACCGCTCCTTTGGTGTTCTCATCTGCCTCACAGCAGGCCACCATGGATGGCAGCCAGACTCCATGTCCAGCTCAGCAGTCCAAGGGGCCAGGTGACCACTGGCATTCTTGAATTGTCTTGTTGAGTTTCCACTCAGAGATCCATCCATTGCTGTCAGGCGTCAAAGGGTGGAGTGTGTCTGGCTGTGAATGTTTTAGCTTAAGCTGTGTTTCTCCCTTCTCTCTGAACTCGCCCAGCCCAGGGAACTTACACTTAGCTCATCCATAGACCCTCGGAGGGTCGAGGCCTCCTGGGCCACAGAGCGGACCTGTGGTGTTTTAGCACCTTTTCAGGAACAGGAAGTTAGAAGGAGTGGAATTTGATGGGTATGCTGTTCTGCTGTGTTTTCTTCGTCAAGTGCAGACACAGGAACCACAGACGCTTTGGAGCTGAAGCCCCAGAGCCCTCAGAGTTTGTGTGAGTTCGCGGCTGGCTCCCTGCACACACCACCCATCCGTGGTTACCATGTTGTGTGTGTTGCTATGTACCGGTCTCACTGTGCGCCGTGGAGTTGAGGGGGTGCGTACGGACCAGCTCGCGCCATGGTCTGTGAGCACGGCCTGGGTGTCCCAGCTCTGCTAGCAGAACGTTTTAGGAAACCAGTGGTTGTCGGGAGGAGTTACTTCGTGTGGCTCACCTGCACTTGCCCAACAGCAGAACATAGTGGGGAGAACTTTGTGTGTGGAGGGCCACAAGTGGGACTCACTGATGTGTGCTGTTGTGCAAGTTTGTCAGTCTTCAGAGTCTCTTTTCTTATCTGAGATGGGTAGCCAGCACCCTCCACAGGTGAGCATACTTCCTAAACAGTAGGCTGTCAGAAAATGAAGCGTCCTTGTCTTCACAGTCCTTTGTGGGGATAGTGGTGGGTTTCCTCTTTGCCAGTGGGCCCAAGTTGGCTCTCCCAACTGTCCATGCTTTGCTTTAATTTTCCAATTTTTTACCCTCCCTATGAGCTGAGTTGAATTTTCTCCCCATATTCTGAACACATGAAATCATTCCCAAAGGGAGGAGGAGAAGGAGGTGCGGGAAGTTCATTGTTGAGCCAGGAAACGAGATCTCATGCAGGCACATGTGCTCCCTGCGTCTTTTCTGGGTCAGAGAGTGTCACAGTACCAGTCCTAAATACAATGATCATAATTCTGAATACCACTGCTGACCAGTGTCAGGATTTTACTCTCTGTACTGTTATTTGCTGAATTGTTTTTGCTAAGTTGGCTCCTGTTTTAAACTTAAATTTATTTTATTAAAAAGTTGTTTTAAAGTTTATGTATTTATTTTGAGACAGAGAGAGAGTTAGCACATGGGAGAGGTAAAGAGAAAGGAAGAAAGAGGGAATCCCAAGCAGGCTTGCACTAATAGCTTGGAGCCTGATGCTGGGCTTGAACTCACAAATTGTGAGATCATGACCTGAGCTGATATTAAGAGTTGGATGCTTAACTGACTGAGCTATCCAAGTGCCCCATTAAAAATTTTTTTATGTTTATTTTTTTATTTTGAGAGAGAGAACACCAGCAGGGGAGGAGCACAGAGAGAGAGGGAGAGGGAGAGGGAGAGGAAGAGAGAGAATCCCAAGCAGGCCTTGCGCTGTCAACAGAGAGCGTGACACTGGCCTCAAACTCACGAACTGTGAGATCATAACCTGAGCTGAAATGAAAGATCAGACACTTAACTGACTGAGCCACCCAGATGCCCCTTACATTTATTTTAAAAGGAAATATATCCTTATCATAGAGGACCAGTATCACTGGCCAAGAAATAGATAGCACTGCAAAAGTAAACCACAGCAGAAACAAAATAACATGATTCATTTCTAGCTGGGCACAACTGGCTATGGAAGATCCCATGCTGGGGGGGCGGGGCCCTGCCCACTCTTCCTTGAGAAGGAGGCTTAGCTACTGTAGGAGAGGTTGAAGATGTATTGGCACCTAACTGAGACTTTATCTTTGCAGGAGAGTTGGAAAGGGGCTCACTTTCACACTATTTAAAAATGCTATTTGATGTGCTGTTGTTTCTGTCCACTGTTTGATGCTCCTTGTTTTGTACTTGGACAGTGTCACTCAAGCACTTAGTACAGCCTCTGAGCTTCACTTGTCTCTGAATAGACTGAAGACTTTGAGAACAGAGATTGTGTTTCATTCCTTCTTTATTTTGGACAGTGTCTGACATGTAGTAAGTACTCAGCAGTATTTGTTGATTGATTCAAAGCATAAAGACAGTACACCCTAGAGCTGAGGGGAGGGACAGGTCCGTAAGAATTAGGTTTGGTGAGGAAGGCTTTCCAGAGAACGAGTATTGTCTGCTCTCCCAGCCCCACCCTTCTCCCAGCAGGGAACCTGTCCCTTGGCTCTTCCTGGGGAGTCCCCTCCCAGTTCCTGTTTCTCCTTTGTTCCCTCACCACCTTCCCCAGCCAGGAAGAAAATGTGACAACAGCCTGCTTCCCCCTCAGAGCCGCCCACCCTGAGGAAAGGTGGGCGGTCAGGAGACTTGTGCACATGCCAGAGCCCTTCCAGGCTGCCCTTGGTTCCAGTGTTAAGGGGGATTTGGTGCCCTGAGCCCCGGAGGTACTGGCTGTCCTTTCCTGTCTTTCCATCCTCCTTCCTCTCTAGCTGCGCAGCCTCGAGCTCTGCACTGGTGGGCACATCCACAGCCCTGCAGACCACTGTGGTGAAGCCCTTGGCAGTGGTTGTGTCTGTGCCAGGCTGCTCTCTGTGATGTGATTATCCAGTCCTCCAGAAAAAAGTGCAGGCACTGTTTGCTGTGGACGCTGTGTCATGTGCTGCCCACGTGACCCATGGCTGTGCCCCGAAGTCCCCTCTGCCCTCAGAACCCCACTTTCATCCAGTCGCTCAGTGTTGCTGGTATTGTGTGTGTGGGGTACTGTTGCCTCCCTCCTGCACGGGAATTTGGATCCTTCCTCCCTAAGCATCTTGCCACTGCCTTCCAAGTTATTCTTAATGAGCACAATGACTTCTGTGCTAGGTACATCAAGTAACTCATTTAATCCTGATGACAACTCTCTACAGTATTTACTACTACTGCCCCCTCTTTTGTAGATAAGGAAACAGAGGTTACCTGACTTGGTCAAGGTCAAATGGCTGGTGTCAGTGAGGGATAAAGACAGACCTGGAGTCTGAGCTCTCCATCACTGTGGTGTTCCACCCGTCCAGGCATAACACTTCTGTCATCTGAGCTTGGTGTGAGGAAGGGGTGGCCTTATTTCTCACCATTGGGATTGCCAGCAGCTAAAGCAGGTTCAGGAGAGGAAAGGTAGCCTCTGGACTTGAGATTATTCTCTGCTTACCTGTTTGCTCCCTATTAGGCACACCTGTCTTCCATCCTGTCTATCTGGAAAGTCATGGCTTGGGGAACAGTTGTCTCCCGCAGACACCTTTTAATTACAAGGTTTGTAATTTGTGTTTGTGGCAAGAATTGAACTGCTCAGGGGGTGCCTGGATGGCTCAGTCAATTAGAAGTCCGACTTCGGCTCAGATCATGGTCTCAAGGTTTGTAAGCTTGAACCCTGTGCTGATAGTGCAGAGCCTGGAGCCTGCTTCACTTTCTGTCTCTCTCTCTGCCTCTCTCCTACTTGTGGGCACCATCTCTCTCTCTCTCTCTCTCTCTCTCTCTCTCTCTCAAATAAATAAATAAATAAACATAAAAAATTAAAAAAAAATCAATCTGCTCAGGGCTGGTCCTGAGACCATTATATGGGTGCAGAGCCAGCAGGCAGGGGTGAGAGGTGGTAGGGTTTTCTGGGAGTGTGAGGCTGGGGAGGGACGCGGTAAGAGGAGGAGAGCATGTGGGGTGCTGTGGGGCATCGGGGCAGTGTGGCATCCGGAGCTTCTCAGGGGCCCCAGCAGGGAGGATATTGAGCCAGGCTGGAAGGTCAGCTTCCCTGGGAAGCAGGGCTGGGATGATCCCTAGGTGTGTGTACTGCCCTTTCCTGCTTTTAGGCACCAGAGTGGGTATGGGGGACCGGGACATGTTGGTCTTGAGTGTGCTCAGTCCTCCTTTTCTGTGGCTTCTCCCCGTCTGGTTTCTCCTATCACTCTGCATCCTTTACACGGACTCTCAGGTCTTTCCTTTGGACCCTTCATGTAGCCCTGCTTTGAAGCTGCTACACTTGAAGAGGGATCAAAGCTTTAGGCTTTTGGGCACCAGTAGGTGGAGTGAGGCTCTGGAAATCACACCATTCTGGCTTTTTCTTTTTTTAAGGACCATGGCCCCAGACAGGCCTCCCTCCTTCCTTCACTCCAGCTGTCATAAGCTGCTTACCTTACAGCCTAATGCTGTCACAGCCGGGCACCATTTGGGATGGAATGCCCTTTAAGTGCAAAGGCTTCTGTTCCGATCTGGGATGAAGGACATGGTCAGTACACCTGGGGAAGGTCAGTGTTTAATGAAGAAGCAGAAGGCAGACAGTATTTTCAGGGTCATGCAGGATGACCCCTGTAAATGTGCAGGTTTATTCCATGTGTGGCTACTTATGGAGGGTGAGTGGTTAATCTGCTCACAGCCTCCTGCATTCTGGGTCATTCCCTCCTGCTGTTAGGATGCTCAGGAAATGGAAGCTAATTCAGTCATTAATCTTAGCCTAAGCCAAGCTGAATCAGACAGATATGCTGGGATCCCCTCCCTCAGACCCAGAGTGTAATACCCTCCAGGACCAAGGGCTATGGTTTATCTGCACCACCCTTCACTAGTTTGGGTGATTGCAAATTGCACAGACCTCGTCGGCACATATATATGCAGATACATACTCTAACTGTCTTGCTTGGAACCAGGGAGGACAGGACTGGAAGGTTTTCTGAGGGAGATATTCTGATGTAAGCAGAGTTGGAATGCCAGACTGAATCCGAATCCCAGCTTAGCCACTAAGCGATGTATAAGCTTGGCCAAACAGTATGGTGTCTTCTGTCACTTTAGTTTTCTAACTGGATCTCTTCGAGTTGTTTCGAAGAAACATCTGGCACATTGTGGGTACTTAATATCTGTCAAGGAAACAAGTGATTCAGTGAGATGACATACCCCAAAGTGCCGAGAGCAGTGCTGGCGTATTTCCTTGCTATTCTAGCTCCTTGATCTCCGGTCTAGAGAGCCCTAAGACACTTCTGTCTTTTTCTGGTCTCCAGGCTGACCCGTCTGTACATGAGATGTAGTCGGCCATGCAGATGACCTCCATCTTTCTTCTGGTCTGGCTTCATGGACCAGCAGGAGACTCTTAACTCCTGCCTGTTGTCATGATGCCCTGAAAAGCTCCTCCCCTTTAAAAGGCTTTTAAAATTTTCTCCTTTCTGGAGTCTTTGGAAAGCTCTCTCTAAAGCCAAGACCCAGTATCAAATGCCTTACCAGAAGCCTGACTGGTCCCCAGGAAGACGCCCCTGGAATCATACAGACCTTCGCATTCTTGGACTTGTGACTAGATCTTCAATCTTAGTGCCCTGGTTTGGGCCAGTGGTCTAACCCAATTTTAATATCCTCATTGAACTTTAAGTGTTTTAATGAACTTGGTATAGTAAATCCATTAACAAATTAAAAAAATTATTTATTTTGAGAGAGAGAGAGAGGGAGAGAGAGAGAGAGAGTGAGAGCACAAACACAGTGTGGGAGGGGCAGAGGGAGAGGGAGAGACAGAATCCCAAGCAGGCTCCACACCATCAGTGCAGAGCCTGATGCGGGGCTCAAACTTGTGAACTGTGAGATCAGGACCTGAGCCAAGATCAAGAGTTGGATGCTTAACTGACCACATCACCAAGGTGCCCCAGTAAGTCCATTTTTAAAGTGGATAATCAGTACAGTTTATCTGCTTTCTAAACTTGGACTTCCAAATCTCAAGTTTGTTTGAAGGGCAGCGCACCGTACCTTTCTCATTGTGCTTTGGTGAGAAATGTTATGCACTGTATAGCTCCAAGCAGGTTCTAGCCTATTATCCTACAGGAGGAAGACAATACAAACTGGCTCTTTTGGTTGCTTGTGCAGTATTGTAAAACTCAAGAGGGAAGTTCTTCTTGAGGTCTAACCTAACTCCCTGCAGAGCAGGGAAGGAGCAGGTCAGATAGCATGCATTTGATTGGCCCCACTGGGTCTCACGTACATGGCTCATGTCTCCAGAGCCTCATTTTGAAGCTCCCATGTCCTAGGCAATGGAGCCAGTGGGAGGATTGGAAAATATCTTCCTTGTGGGCCTGAGGAGGAGAGAGTCTGGCAATCTGAAGATTGGAGCTCTTTTCCCAGCTTTGTTTCAGACTCAGGATGGTTGTCTGACTTTTCCCAGATCTTGAATTTCAGTGTTTTGGGCTGGTTTGGGTTCCTCCATCCTCTGTCTCCTGTGGCACCGATAAGCAAGTCAGTTCACTATTTCCTGCAGATTCACATTTTTCTCCATGGGCTGCATGAGATGTCTGGAGGTCATCTTGTCCATGCCCCTGCCTCTGGAACAGGCTTCTTGTGTCCCTGTCCTTCAAACATCTTCTTAGAGACTTCTCCATCATTTCAGATAATATCTCCCTATACTTCATAGGGACAAGGTTCTTTCTAGAGTCTGACTGAAACCTCTCCTGCTGCTATCTCAGTCCTTTAGTCCACCTAGTCCTCCTGGCCTCTAGAGAGGTGCAGAACAGCTGCTTGGCCCCGCCCTGTTCCTTCCCTGTTCTGGTTGGGGTATCACCTCCGTGCATCCAGCTCGTGAATCCCCCAGCAATTTCTTTGTCACTAGATCACATTGCAAGCTCCTGTCCAAATGCTGTCTGGCCGCTTCCTGTTCCAGGCATCTCCCTCCCACCTGAGTATTTGTGTTTCTGATTATTTATCCCCAGATGCAACGGTTGCATTTTTCCAGGTTGAATCTGCTCATTGTTACTTCCTGCCTGGGTTTGCTAACATCTCCAGGTCCCTTTTGCAGCCTCACACGGGCTTGTTGGGCTGCCTGCAGCCCTCGGAAAGCAAGCTGCCAATGGAGCCGGCTCTGGGCTGGAGAGAGCCTCTTCCCCTGCTGAGAGGGGCCCCACCCTTCTGAAGTCAAGGCTGTCCCCAGGAGGACATCTGAATCGATGAACACAGAAAGCCATCCAGTGCTGCCAGCGGGGGGATGACCTACCCGGAGACCTGTCCCAGCTGTTCAGCTTTCTTTTAGTCTCCTGAGCTGAGAACAAGGGGACGCCTTCCTGCCCCGTCGGCCTTGGCTCCATCCAAACAGCCATCACCAGTTCTAATTAATACTCAGCAGATGAAGCCACTGAGTGCCTCCGGATGAGGGGATTGGGGCCATTTCCTGTCCAGGGAGGGGGCTGAGCCAGGATGGCAGGGGCCACAAGATAAATGCAGAGGAAGAGTGAATGCTCCCCATTTTTTCTCTTTTTGGAAAAGAGAAGGCTTATTTTACTTTAGTCTCTTCTATTTTATTTTATTGTAAGCCCTGATGACTCAGAACATCATTGTTGCAAGGGACCTTTGAGAGTCTTTAATGCTTGTCTCGTTTTACAGCCCATGGAAGTTTGGTAACTTTCTCCAAATCCCAGAAGTGTTATAAGAGGGCAGTCCTTTGCCCTCTAGATGGGTGCTCACTATTAGGTGTGGAAAGCTAAGTCTCTCTCAATGAGGAGGATCTCAGAAATGGATGCTTGTCCATACAATCCTGTCTTCCTCCTGCTGTATCTTTCTTTACTCTTCACCTTTACCCAGAGTTAGAAGGTGAAGCTGGGTACATTGGTACTTCTCCAGCCTCCCAAGACTCTCAGTTTACCATGATTAAATTGAGGTCCAGGGATGTGAATGAGGGTGAGTGGGTAGCTGCTCCAAGAGACATTCAGAACTTGAGTGAGTGGGAAGGGGGTTGGCCCGGGCAGGGGCGGGGGGAGCCATTAAAGACGGAACTCATGTATCCTGTCCCCCCGTCCCAGTGCTCTTTCTCCCAAACTCAGCACAGCTTCTGAGTTTTGAACATGTTGCTGTTTAGGAGGCTTCCTCAGAAGATGCTGATGAATTTGGAGTGATTTTAGATTCAACTGGGGAAATAAACAGCTGCAGCTTGAAACACAAACACACACACACAATGCTGCCATGTCTCCCCCTGCCACAGTCTAGGAAAGGCACACACACCCAAGCCATGTAGAAATGCAGAAACCCATGTGGATGGGCTGAAGGAGCACTGCAGAGGGAGACGGATTAGCTCCTGGCATGTATCACACCAGGAGACTGTGTGATCTCAAGAACATGCGTCTGGAATCCTAGAGACCTTTGCATTTCTGGTGTGTGGGAACTTTTTGCAAGACAGAGTTGTTTTTCTTTGCTGAAAACCTTCTACTACCCTTGGGAAGGGAGAGGAGAAAGGGAACAAACATTTAAAAAATATTTATTTATTTTTGGGAGAGCACAAGTGAGGAGGGGGCAGAGAGAGGGGGACAGAGGATCTGAAGCAAGCTCTGCTCTGACAGGCTGACAGCAGTCAGCCTCATGTGGGGTTCACACTCACAAACCCACGAGATCTTGTCCTGAGCCGGAGTTGGACATTCAATTGACAGAGCCACCCAGGTGCCCTGGGAACCAGCATTTGTGTGGTCACCCGAGTACATACTCATATTCTCTTAAAGCTATTGTGAGGTAGCTGTTATTGTGAAATTATTCCCATTTTACGGCAGCTCAGGCTCTCTGAGATGAGATGACACTCCATTTCAGAGCCATGCACTTCCCATGACACTGTCCTGCCACCTTATTTCCCTGGGTTTTGTGGACCTACCTGACTGAGGATCCCAGAATCCATGGTCTTCGACAGACCACATGATGTTGGGGGATGGCTGCTAACCCGCTGCATGTGTCCGTTTCCTCCCCTGAAGATGGAAGTCCTGTGACTTGGCTGCTTGGCCGAGTCGTTAGAATTGCTAGTAACACGAAGTCTCTAATCCTCTGAGCCGTGGTCAGAAATGACTGTGAGGGGAGCCTGGCAGGCTCAGTCAGCTGAGCGTCTGACTCTTTGGTTTTTGCTCAGGTCATGATCCCAGGGTTGTGGGGATTGAACCCTGCATCTGGCTCTTCATTGACCATGGAGTCTGCTTAACATTCTCTCTCCCGCCCCACCACCTCTCGCCACTGGCCCTCCCCCACTTGGGTGCCTGGACTGCCTTCTTCCTTCCCTTTCTCTCTCTCTCTAAAAAAAGAAAAAAAGAAATGCCTGTTGAAGACATGTTTGCTGGTTTCTAACCTGGAAGCACCATCAAGAAGGGTCATTTTAATTAGTCTACTGTGTGTCTCCCGGGCACAGGCACAGTAGGGCAGAATGCAGAGTCCCTGCTCAGGCACACAGCAGGGGGGTCTCTCCCACCGTGAGAGATAGCAAGCTTCTTGGCTGCAGCTTGCTTTTACATGCCCACCTTTTTTTTTTTTTTACTGTCTTTAGGAACCCCTCTTTCAACCTTATTACCCCTCCAGTATGACCTGCTCGCTCCTCCTCTTCATAGCCAGGCTTAAAGAAACCTTCCTGTTGAAGTGTAACATATATCAGAAAAGTGTACGTGCACAAATTGTAAGTGTAGGACTTGATGAATTATCACCAAGTGGATCCATGTGTGTAACACCACCCAAATGAAGAAACAGAACATTTCCAGCTCTCCAGAACCCCCCTTGGGCCTCTGCCCAGTCACGTGCCCCCGTCCAAAGGTCACCATATCTTTCTCTCTTCATGCATGAGGGTTGCCTGTTTTTGAACTTTATGTAAATGGAATCATTCAGTATATACTTAGTGCCTCATTTTTTCCTCTCAACATTAAATGTGTGATATTCATCTATATTATGTGTAGTGGTGGTTTATTCACTGCTACAAGAGTATTTATTTCATTTGAGTGTACCACAGTTTACTTCTTCAGTCTCCTGTCAGTGGACATTGTTTTCTGCTTTAAGTTATGAATAGTGTTGCTTTGACTGTTCTTTTACAAATATTTTGGTGAATGCGCTTCTTTATTTTTATTTTTCAGTTTTAGAATGTGAGCAGGGGAGAGGGACAGGGGGAGAAAGGGAGAGGATCTTATGCAGCTGAATGTGGGGCTTGATCCCACGACCCTGGGATCATGACCAGAGCCAAAATCAGGAGTCAGGCCCCTTGGTGAATGTGCTTCTGATGCGTATTCTTTGTGGGGGGAAGTGCTGGATCATATGGTGTGTATGTGTTTGTTTAACTTTAGTAGATACAACTGACCAGTTTCCAGAGCTTTTATGTTAATCTGTACCCTCCATTAGTGATGTGCAGGAGTTCCAGTTTCTCCACATACTTGGAAACACCTGGCATTGTCAGTCGTTTTAATTTTCATCATTCTTGTTACATGGGAAGTGGTGTCTCAGTGTGGTTTCAATTTTCATTTTCTGGTGGCTAATGAGATGAAAACTTTTTCACACGTAGTTTTCCCTGGCTTTTTGGATATTCTTTTTGTGAAGTGCTTGTTCATGTCTTTCCACCATTTTTTTAGTTTATTTTTTAAAATAGTTTATTGTCAAATTGGTTTCCATACAACATGCAGTGCTCTTCCCCATAAGTGCCCTCATTCATCACCACCACCTCTATTCCCCCC